>NW_024041039.1:32905591-33363133 GCF_014851395.1 Micropterus salmoides
TATGGCTCCTAGAAAAAAGACTCCCCCAACAACAGTGGCTGATTTTTTGGACCGAAAGGCTTGGGCACCTCAGTTTGAATGGGAGGATTCTTGGTTTCAGCCAAAGACTGGAATTACTTCAGAAACAAAGTCTGTAAAGATTTGAGTGCTTCAAAAGGAGTCTATACCACACAATGTGCCCGGAGAGCTCTACCTTGTAGAGACAGACCTTGAAGTCTACGACCCAGAATCCTACATCTTTTTTAGATCATGCAAGGACGATTCTATCATTCAAAATGCAAGGATGGGAACCCCAGAGCAACAAAAAGGCTACCCCATCACGTCTAAAGAGTGGGAGACGTGGTTCAGCACCGGCTTTGTGGTCCAGTGGGGAGAATGGGATAGAACCTTTGAAATCTTCTCGCACATAAATTTATCAGATGGTATAAACCTTATGTCTGCTATGTAGGGATCAAAAGAAAACGTTTTGGTCCTAAGGACAAGGAAGATGAACAACAAACAACACCTCCACGACCTCCACGACTGGGCTAACGGTGACATTGTTCTAATTAAAATGTTTTGTGCAGGTATGAGGATATATATATGTATTCTCCTACTATTCATTCTAAGTTATAGCTTTGGCAAATATTCCCTAGAGTGTCTATAGGATTAACAAATTATTATTTTGTGCTTGTGCTTTTGTATTTACAATTATCTGAGATTATTGCATTCTAGTGGCCCATTGTTTAGTATCTTTAGCATCCAATTTTACATTTATTGATGGAAAAATAAGTATACAATTAAAGCTGCAAAGCAGCGTTGGGCGGGCCCTCGCACTAGTAGCGCGTCCGCGCGTGAGCCGGCCGAGTTGCACATTCTGGAGCTCTGCCGGTGCGGCTGTGAATTTCCTACGCGGTTCCGACGCCGCATGAAGGTGCTATATGTCACTTCCTGTGTCCCCTACGTGGAGCTACATAGCACTTGCCGCTATGAATATAAATCGGTATTGGTGTGTAGATGTCTGCGGGGTGGGAGAGTTATCAAGCACGTAAAGTTTGTTTCAGATGTGAGCATGTACACTGAACAATAATGTACCCAAACAATAAAATAAATTCCTTTTATATTTCCCTGCCTTGTTGTTTATGTGTACATACAGAGGAAGAATGTGAGAACAGCACACATTTCATCGTTACTGTGTGTTAGAGCATGGGAGAACAGTGGATACTTTTAATACAGCCCACACCCCTAATACTGTGTAACTATAACAAGTAGAGAACAGAAGAAAAAGATGTTCTTTCTTTACAACTGTCTGCATAGCTTATTCATATTGTGTAATGAATGAAAATAAATAGGCCTACTAGGCTCCTCTCTACTTTGACATTTAAGATTAGCTTGTTTGATCCACCT
Source organism: Micropterus salmoides (assembly GCF_014851395.1). Lineage (NCBI taxonomy): Eukaryota > Metazoa > Chordata > Actinopteri > Centrarchiformes > Centrarchidae > Micropterus > Micropterus salmoides. Next base: position 32,906,978 of record NW_024041039.1, read on the forward strand.
TCATACACATGTGACATTACTGTACAACTTGAGAAAGGTGAGTTGTTTCTGCTCCAGCCTGCCTAAAAGAAAAGCGTTTTGGGATTAAATGGACTTTATTAGCTGCTGCAGTGCAGGATGAACTCAGAATAGACCCATTTCTCACCTTATTATTCTAAATCATGCAACGAAGAAGAAGAAATGCATAAGAAATCCTGGGACAAAATCTGTCCACAAATACTGTACAGCATGTAGTCTGATGATCAAGACTTGTGTTATAGCTGACTTGGGCAGTGAAATGTTTTTTTAATTCATGTGGTCATAGTTGTCCACAACTCAAATCAGAATATAAGAAGAAATGTTTTATACCACCTCAAGAAGGCTTCCTATCAGAAAGGTAGGAAGGTATTTCAAATGTACAACTGCAGTACTTAAATCTAAGTAAAGTAATTTCCCTGACATTTTTGTGTTACTTTACTTTTAATAGACCCATGTAAGAGGTTTTATACTTCCTGTGAGTATAATCCAATCAATCTTATTTTCATACTGTATATCCGTTGTGTAATTTGATAAATTGTGTTGTATGTCGTGCTCGCATCTCAGAGAAGACTCTGACTGCAACATGCGTCTTTGTAAAGAGAGAAACAGACAGAAAAAGTCTCTAACTCTGCCTGTCAGCTCGCTCTGCTCCGTTAAAACTGAATTTACCATACAGAATTGAATACGAGTGCACTCCAGATTTAGCTGCAGCCAGCTGACCGTGTGCTTCTCCCTATACCGCAGTTCTGTGTCCATGCATGCAGCAAACTGAAAGCACTGTCTGTCGGAGCTCTACGTGAAAAGAGAAGGAAGACATTGCTGGTAGTATTGTCTTCAGAGTTGTTAAACACCTCAGCGCACTGAAGGAAGCCATCTGACTGTGTGAGGGGCAAGATCGTTGATGTCTGCAGGCAGAGTAGGAGCTCTCCTGTCTGACTGGTCCACCAATAGCAGAGAAGATGACCCCTTGAGACACAGCCCCTCCTCATTTGCATAATGAGGCAGAAATGCATACAAAAATTTAAGACAGGCAGAAATAAATACCATGGGTGAAAATAAATAAGGTAAATAAATACAAAGGAAGAATAAAACAGACAAAAATATTAAAACACACACATAAATAAATACATTAAAAAATTAGTAATAAATAAAGTTGAATAAACAAATAAGGTAATTATAACAAAGGTGAATAAGTAAAGGCACTAATTAAAATATATACATTTATGTCTCCTTGTATAATTTAATTACTACCTACATTTATTTATTTACTTATTTTTTTGTGTATTTAATTGGATGCTTATTTATTTATTGAGCATTTATTTATTTCTGTATTTATTTCTGACTGTGTCAGGATCGGTCCTCCATAGCGGGGTGGGAGAGTTATCAAGCACGTAAAGTTTGGTTCAGATGTGAGCATGTACACTGAAGTTACAACAACTTCCTGTGTCATGGCGAAGACTTGATCTCTGACGCCACGCCACGGACACACCCATTGACGAAAACTCGCAAATAGCACAACTTTTCATCTTCAATGCCTTTAGAAGGCACAGCACAAATTTGAAGTCGGTCGGACTAAATCCCTAGGAGGAGTTCGTTAAAGTACGAAGTGTGTAAATCATCCAAAATTTGACGTAAAATTCAAAATGGCCGACTTCCTGTTGATTTTAGGGCATCGCTCCAAGAGGCTTTTTTGTGCGTCTGGACAAGATACACGTACCACAGAAAATTCGTGCACGTAGGTGAAACGTGCGGCGGGGGCTGCTTCGTTAAAAGTCACTTCCTGTTGCCAGCAGGTGGCGCTATGACTGTCTGTGAATGTCAGCATGTACATGTGTTCAGGGCGGGACTCTCATCCTACATGTACAGTTTGGTCCAGATGTGAGCATGTACACTGAAGTTACGACAACTTCCGTGTCATGGCGAAGAGTTGATCTTTGACGCCACGCCACGGACACGCCCATTGACGAAAACTTGCAAATAGCACAACTTTTCATCTTCAATGCCTTTAGAAGGCACAGCACAAATTTGAGGTCGGTCGGACTAAATCCCTAGGAGGAGTTCGTTAAAGTACGAAGTGTGTAAATCATCCAAAATTTGACGTAAAATTCAAAATGGCCGACTTCCTGTTGATTTTAGGCATCGCTCCAAGAGGCTTTTTTGTGCGTCTGGACAAGATACACGTACCACAGAAAATTCGTGCACGTAGGTAAAACGTGCGGCGGGGGCTGCTTCGTTAAAAGTCACTTCCTGTTGCCAGCAGGTGGCGCTATGACTGTGGGTGAATATCAGCATGTACATGTGTTCAGGGCGGGACTCTCATCCTACATGTACAGTTTGGTCCAGATGTGAGCATGTACACTGAAGCTACGACAACTTCCGTGTCATGGCGAAGAGTTGATCTTTGACGCCACGCCACGGACACGCCCATTGACGAAAACTTGCAAATAGCACAACTTTTCATCTTCAATGCCTTTAGAAGGCACAGCAGAAATTTGAGGTCGGTCGGACTAAATCCCTAGGAGGAGTTCGTTAAAGTACGAAGTGTGTAAATCATCCAAAATTTGACGTAAAATTCAAAATGGCCGACTTCGTGTTGGGTTTAGGCTATGGCTCCAAGAGACTTTTTTGTGCGTCTGGACAAGATACACGTACCACAGAAAATTCGTGCACGTAGGTGAAACGTGCGGCGGGGGCTGCTTCGTTAAAGGTCACTTTCTATTGCCAGCAGGTGGCGCTATGACTGTGGGTGAATGTCGGCATGTACATGTGTTCAGGGCGGGACTCTCATCCTAGATGTACAGTTTGGTCCAGATGTGAGCATGTACACTGAAGTTACAACAACTTCCTGTTTCATAGCGAATCATCGACGCCACGGACACGCCCATTGACGAAAACTCGCAAATAGCACAACTTTTCATCGTCAATGCCTTTAGAAGGCACAGCAGAAATTTGAGGTCGATCCGACTAAATCCCTAGGAGGAGTTCGTTAAAGTACGAAGTGTGTAAATCATCCAAAAATGGCCATAAAATTCAAAATGGCCGACTTCCTGTTGACTTTAGGCTATGGGTTCTTGAGGCTTTTTTGTGCGTCTTGACATGATACATGTCCCCAGAAAATTTCGTAGATGTAGGTTGAACGTGAACGAGGGGCTAATTTTTTCCAATTTTCTAGGTGGCGCTAGCGAGTCATTTTGCAACGCCCATGTGCGAAACTTGTAGAATACGAAATTTTTCACCGGTTCTGACATGTTTGCAAATTTTGGTGAGTTTTCGAGTATGTTTAGGCCATGTCATTTGGGCCTACTTTGCAGAAAAAAGAAAAAAAAAAAAAAAATTAAAGCTGCAAGCAGCGTTGGGCGGGCCCTCGCACTTGTAGCGCGTCCGCGCGTGAACCGGCCGAGTTGCATATTCTGGAGCTCTGCCGGTGCGGCTGTGAATTTCCTACGCGGTTCCGACGCCGCATGAAGGTGCTATATGTCACTTCCTGTGTCCCCTATGTGGAGCTACATAACACTTGCCGCTATGAATATAAATCGGTATTGACGTGTAGATGTCTGCGGGGTGGGAGAGTTATCAAGCACGTAAAGTTTGTTTCAGATGTGAGCATGTACACTGAACAATAATGTACCCAAACAATAAAATAAATTCCTTTTATATTTCCCTGCCTTGTTGTTTATGTGTACATACAGAGGAAGAATGTGAGAACAGCACGTTACTGTGTGTTAGAGCATGGGAGAACAGTGGATACTTTTAATACAGCCCACACCCCTAATACTGTGTAACTATAACAAGTAGAGAACAGAAGAAAAAGATGTTCTTTCTTTACAACTGTCTGCATAGCTTATTCATATTGTGTAATGGATGAAAATAAATAGGCCTACTAGGCTCCTCTCTACTTTGACATTTAAGATTAGCTTGTTTGATCCACCTTCATACACATGTGACATCACTGTACAACTTGAGAAAGGTGAGTTGTTTTCTGCTCCAGCCTGCCTAAAAGAAAAGCGTTTTTGGGATTAAATGGACTTTATTAGCTGCTGCAGTGCAGGATGAACTCAGAATAGACCCATTTCTCACCTTATTATTCTAAATCATGCAACGAAGAAGAAGAAATGCATAATAAATCCTGGGACAAAATCTGTAGTCAAATACTGTACAGCATGTAGTCTAATGAACAAGACTTGTGTTATAGCTGACTTGGGCAGTGAAATGTTTTTTTAATTCATGTGGTCATAGTTGTCCACAACTCAAATCAGAATATAAGAAGAAATGTTTTATACCACCTCAAGAAGGCTTCCTATCAGAAAGGTAGGAAGGTATTTCAAATGTACAACTGCAGTACTTAAATCTAAGTAAAGTAATTTCCCTGACATTACTGTGTTACGCATGTAACAGGTTTTATACTTCCTGTGAGTATAATCCAATCAATCTTATTTTCATACTGTATATCCGTTGTGTAATTTGATAAATTGTGTTGTATGTGGTGCTCGCATCGGGTACTACTGAGACTTCATTGCCCTCTTCAGAGAAGACTCTGATTGCAACATGCGTCTTTGTAAAGAGAGAAACGGACAGAAAAAGTCTCTAACTCTGCCTGTCAGCTCGCTCTGCTCCGTTAAAACTGAATTTACCATACAGAATTGAATACGAGTGCACTCCAGATTTAGCTGCAGCCAGCTGACCGTGTGCTTCTCCCTATACCGCAGTTCTGTGTCCATGCATGCAGCAAACTGAAAGCACTGTCTGTCGGAGCATCTACGTGAAAAGAGAAGGAAGACATTGCTGGTAGTATTGTCTTCAGAGTTGTTAAACACCTCAGCGCACTGAAGGAAGCCATCTGACTGTGTGAGGGGCAAGATCGTTGATGTCTGCAGGCAGAGTAGGAGCTCTCCAGTCTGACTGGTCCACCAATAGCAGAGAAGATGACCCCTTGAGACACAGCCCCTCCTCATTTGCATAATGAGGCAGAAATGCATACAAAAATTTAAAAAAGACAGGCAGAAATAAATACGGTAAATAAATACAAAGGAAGAATAAAACAGACAAAAATATTAAAACACACACATAAATAAATACATTAAAAAAATTAGTAATAAATAAAGTTGAATAAACAAATAAGGTAATTATAATAAAGGGGAATAAGTAAAGGCACTAATTAAAATATAAACATTTATGTCTCCTTGTATAATTTAATTACTACCTACATTTATTTATTTACTTTATTTTTTTGTGTATTTAATTGGATGCTTATTTATTTATTGAGCATTTATTTATTTCTGTATTTATTTCTGGCTGTGTCAGGATCGGTCCTCCATAACGGGGTGGGAGAGTTATCAAGCACGTAAAGTTTGGTTCAGATGTGAGCATGTACACTGAAGTTACAACAACTTCCTGTGTCATGGCGAAGACTTGATCTCTGACGCCACGCCACGGACACACCCATTGACGAAAACTCGCAAATAGCACAACTTTTCATCTTCAATGCCTTTAGAAGGCACAGCACAAATTTGAAGTCGGTCGGACTAAATCCCTAGGAGGAGTTCGTTAAAGTACGAAGTGTGTAAATCATCCAAAATTTGACGTAAAATTCAAAATGGCCGACTTCCTGTTGATTTTAGGGCATCGCTCCAAGAGGCTTTTTTGTGCGTCTGGACAAGATACACGTACCACAGAAAATTCGTGCACGTAGGTAAAACGTGCAGCGGGGGCTGCTTCGTTAAAAGTCACTTCCTGTTGCCAGCAGGTGGCGCTATGACTGTCTGTGAATGTCAGCATGTACATGTGTTCAGGGCGGGACTCTCATCCTACATGTACAGTTTGGTCCAGATGTGAGCATGTACACTGAAGTTACGACAACTTCCGTGTCATGGCGAAGAGTTGATCTTTGACGCCACGCCACGGACACGCCCATTGACGAAAACTTGCAAATAGCACAACTTTTCATCTTCAATGCCTTTAGAAGGCACAGCACAAATTTGAGGTCGGTCGGACTAAATCCCTAGGAGGAGTTCGTTAAAGTACGAAGTGTGTAAATCATCCAAAATTTGACGTAAAATTCAAAATGGCCGACTTCCTGTTGATTTTAGGGCATCGCTCCAAGAGGCTTTTTTGTGCGTCTGGACAAGATACACGTACCACAGAAAATTCGTGCACGTAGGTAAAACGTGCAGCGGGGGCTGCTTCGTTAAAAGTCACTTCCTGTTGCCAGCAGGTGGCGCTATGACTGTCTGTGAATGTCAGCATGTACATGTGTTCAGGGCGGGACTCTCATCCTACATGTACAGTTTGGTCCAGATGTGAGCATGTACACTGAAGTTACGACAACTTCCGTGTCATGGCGAAGAGTTGATCTTTGACGCCACGCCACGGACACGCCCATTGACGAAAACTTGCAAATAGCACAACTTTTCATCTTCAATGCCTTTAGAAGGCACAGCACAAATTTGAGGTCGGTCGGACTAAATCCCTAGGAGGAGTTCGTTAAAGTACGAAGTGTGTAAATCATCCAAAATTTGACGTAAAATTCAAAATGGCCGACTTCCTGTTGATTTTAGGGCATCGCTCCAAGAGGCTTTTTTGTGTGTCTGGACAAGATACACGTACCACAGAAAATTCGTGCACGTAGGTAAACGTGCGGCGGGGGCTGCTTCGTTAAAAGTCACTTCCTGTTGCCAGCAGGTGGCGCTATGACTGTGGGTGAATATCAGCATGTACATGTGTTCAGGGTGGGACTCTCATCCTACATGTACAGTTTGGTCCAGATGTGAGCATGTACACTGAAGCTACGACAACTTCCGTGTCATGGCGAAGAGTTGATCTTTGACGCTACGCCACGGACACGCCCATTGACGAAAACTTGCAAATAGCACAACTTTTCATCTTCAATGCCTTTAGAAGGCACAGCACAAATTTGAGGTCGGTCGGACTAAATCCCTAGGAGGAGTTCGTTAAAGTACGAAGTGTGTAAATCATCCAAAATTTGACGTAAAATTCAAAATGGCCGACTTCGTGTTGGGTTTAGGCTATGGCTCCAAGAGACTTTTTTGTGCGTCTGGACAAGATACACGTACCACAGAAAATTCGTGCACGTAGGTGAAACGTGCGGCGGGGGCTGCTTCGTTAAAGGTCACTTTCTATTGCCAGCAGGTGGCGCTATGACTGTGGGTGAATGTCGGCATGTACATGTGTTCAGGGCGGGACTCTCATCCTACATGTACAGTTTGGTCCAGATGTGAGCATGTACACTGAAGTTACAACAACTTCCTGTTTCATAGCGAATCATCGACGCCACGGACACGCCCATTGACGAAAACTCGCAAATAGCACAACTTTTCATCGTCAATGCCTTTAGAAGGCACAGCAGAAATTTGACGTCGATCCGACTAAATCCCTAGGAGGAGTTCGTTAAAGTACGAAGTGTGTAAATCATCCAAAAATGGCCATAAAATTCAAAATGGCCGACTTCCTGTTGACTTTAGGCTATGGGTTCTTGAGGCTTTTTTGTGCGTCTTGACATGATACATGTCCCCAGAAAATTTCGTAGATGTAGGTTGAACGTGAACGAGGGGCTAATTTTTTCCAATTTTCTAGGTGGCGCTAGTGAGTCATTTTGCAACGCCCATGTGCGAAACTTGTAGAATACGAAATTTTTCACCGGTTCTGACATGTTTGCAAATTTTGGTGAGTTTTCGAGTATGTTTAGGCCATGTCATTTGGGCCTACTTTGCAGAAAAAATAAAAAAAAAAAATAAAAAAATAATCCGAGCAAATTCAATAGGGACCTCGCACGGTCGTGCTCGGGCCCTAATAAAAGAAAAAAAAAAATAATCCGAGCAAATTCAATAGGGACCTTGCACGGTCGTGCTCGGGCCCTAATAAAAAAAAATAATCCGAGCAAATTCAATAGGGACCTCACACGGTCGTGCTCGGGCCCTAAAAATACAAATTAATGTTTTCAATACAGTATCCATGATCATCATTGTTTTAAACCATATTTCACTTTAACCTATTATTTATCAGTTTAAATCAATATATTTTAGCTGGTCGCTCCACCTGACAATTCAGTTGCGCCACCTGACAACATATTAGTAATGACAGCGGATATACTGAAAAATTGCAATTTTCTTTCAAATACAAAAAAGGTGTTTTAGTCAACAGTCTCTGTTGAAGTAATGAACTGATTAAAAACAGGATACATGATATCACATTCAGTTAAAACAACTAGGCTACAGTGCAGTGGATACACTGTATCAAGTTGATACAGTTTATCATATCGAACAACAATATTTTTAATGTTTGTCTCCCTGTGCTTTCACTGGTCTTGCTTCCACTGTTGCCTCACTTTTTGCTGTTCTTTTCTGGACCGCTGGCTAATTGGGATTTTATCAGTTTTCCCTCTATCTTCCTCCTCAGACATCTGTTAATAGGGATGTTGGATCACTTTTTTTGTCCCTGTATTGAATGCAGCTCTTCTGAAGCTAGTAAACACAACTTATTCTCATGAAGAGTGTAAAACTTAGTCACTTTAGAATAACTTTCCTTGTAGTTGCGTCACCTAACATACTGGTTGCACCACATGACTAAACAGGCTTATAGTATAAAACTTATATTAACTTTTGCTTTTAATAGCAAGTTCATACATATATTGTTTTGATTAAATAAAGGGTTTTATGATGAATTAATAATTTTCAAGTTGGTTGTACCACCTGACATGGAAAGTGAACCAGTCTGACTATAAATTAAACATAGGTATTTTTATCATTATTTGAAAGGGATTTACAAACTTTTTCACTCAGACATAAAGATTACTTGGGGTCCTCTGGATGAAGCAATAACCTGTTTCTGTTTAAATAAATGTCTAAATGGTGTTGTGCCACCCTGACAATTGAAAACATGCAAATTGCTTGATGGAAGTTTTTCAATTATCTCAGCAACTTTAAAACTATTGGTACTTGTAAAATTTGGTTTATTTGAAAGGTTTAAAACATAAAATCATGCCACAGTATTTTAATTTGAATTTACTATGCTTAAACACAATTCAATTTTTTTCTTAATCTGTTTATTTGCACGGACAGTTGCACCACCTGACATTTTGGGAGTTTTAGATGCCATAACATAAAATAATATATATCATTATAATGTTGTGAAAATGTATTCACACAAAATGGGTTTTGTAGAATAAAGTGATATATGTCGTGAATTTATTAAAATTACTTAAAAAATACGCATGTCATGTCATTGACCCATCTCCAAACAATACTTCTAGCAGTATTATACAGGTAACCGTAGCTTATTATTTACATGACATACTGCAGCAAAAGGCTAAACAAACATGTGTATTGCACTTAAAAAGATGAATGGAGCAGAAAACAACCTCACACATGCATTGACACGCTACCGTTCTTCAAAGGACATAAGAGAGAAATTACGCAGAAGCTTTTTAACAACATTTATCTGATGCTCAAAAGTATGTACTTGTATGTATGTACTCCTCTTGGGTTGCTGCCAACGTGTGAATGCAGTATTCGAGACATTGCAGCAACTGCTCTACAGATTTGGCTGAGGAACCCTTTTCTCATTGCTTCGCTTAAACAGGTAGTGAGAGTGGAGGACAGTCTGAGCACAGTAGTTAAGGAATCTCTGGACATCTGGAAGGGGGAACAACACTAAAAACAATGGGGAATGTGTCTAGTGTATAGAGATACATCGTGATGAGATGAGAGCACTGTTGTGTGAAGCTGTTAACAATGCGATATGTGACACAGATAGGACACTATGTTGTTCTACATTTGAAAAACAGACAGAATGCGTTAGACAAATTACCTGGAGATGGCGTACCATGGTGCAAATGACAGCGGATAAATATGCAGATGTGAAATCTACTGGACTCGATATAGCAAATGTTTTTCCTGTGAATGATAATGAGTTTCATATGGTTCATGTGTTTTGTTTTTGTACTTTTAGCATTGATTTGTGTGTTTTAATGCTTACCAGAAAACAACATGTCAATGTTGCTGATGTGAGGTATTGCTTAACTGAATCTTTGGTTTGAAAAAACATAGGTGCTTGTACTGATTTTCTGAAAAGTGTATACTTGTAATCATTGCTGACAGATATGTTGCGTATGTCGTTGGAAATAAAATACTTGACCACAGACGTTGAATCGTCAGTCTTTGTAACAAAGATCATGGAGGAGGTGATGAGAAATATATACAATGCGACAGAAAATGCAGGGGCTTACGGAGGCAAGCAAAAACTTAAAAAGGCCATATTTGACACTACCGGAGTTCGGTACGCAGATTCAGACGTAGAAAACTGGCTCATGAAGCAAGATGCCTATACTCTACACAAGACGGCTCCAGTGCATTTTAAGAGAAACAAGGTTTTAGTGAATTCCTAATGAACACCTTCTTAGCCAAATTCATTCCAACTCATTACCACTAGTTTTACTTTTTTTTTTTTTGGAAATCGGGGTCAAAAAATCGAATTTATATGAAAGTATGCCTGGGCATGCAATAAACTGGCTGTGGCTTCTTTACTGGATTAGAACCAGCGAGCATCAACAGACCCAAGTATGCCTGCTGAGGTATTTGATCGATCTTTGCCGTACACATAATGCCCCTGTTGTTTGTCATGTCCAGCACTATCTTTTCAATTTGCTCTGGCAGAAAACATCTTATCTGTTGAAGCATATTCCTCAGCTTCTTTACAGTTGTGCCTTCTCCTCATAAATCCTTTTCTTCTGCAGATTCCTCCTGGTCTCTCTCCTCCTCAACAGGGTTCCAAATTATATTATTATATTATATAGCCTCTGACACAGTATATTATGGTAGAGCATGATAGGGAGGCCTCTTTATCGTGTTGGGCTAAAAAGTTTCAAAAGCTCAGATTTATCAACTTTTGTTGTTTTTGTGAAAGGCATATCAAAGGAGTGGTAGGAGCACGTTTACAGAGATGTACTTACACTGAAGAAACACTTTTGTTTAGGCTCCCATTCATTGTGAGCTGAACTCAAAGATCTAAGACTTTCTCTATGTATACAAAAGGCCTATTTCTCTCAAATATTGTTCACAAATCTGTCAACATTCTGTGTTAGTGAGCATTTCTCCTTTGCAGAGATAATCCATTCACCTCACAGGTGTGGCATATCAAGATGCTGATCAGCCTCTGACACAGTATATTATGGTAGAGCATGATAGGGAGGGCTCTTTATCGTGTTGTCTCAGACTAAAAGGGCTAAAAAGTTTCAAAAGCTCAGATTTATCAACTTTTGTTGTTTTTGTGAAAGGCATATCAAAGGAGTGGTAGGAGCACGTTTACAGAGATGTACTTACACTGAAGAAACACTTTTGTTTAGGCTCCCATTCATTGTGAGCTGAACTCAAAGATCTAAGACTTTCTCTATGTATACAAAAGGCCTATTTCTCTCAAATATTGTTCACAAATCTGTCAACATTCTGTGTTAGTGAGCATTTCTCCTTTGCAGAGATAATCCATTCACCTCACAGGTGTGGCATATCAAGATGCTGATCAGACAGCACGGGTATTGCACAGGTTTGCCTTAGGCTGCCAAAATGTGCAGTTCCATCACACAGCACAATGCCACAGATGTCTCAGGTTTTGAGGGAACGTGCAATTGGCATGCTGACTGCAGGAATGTCCACCAGAGCTGTTGCCCGTGAACTGAATGTTCATTTCTCTACCATAAACCGTCTCCAAAGGCATTTCAGCGAATTTCGCAGTACATCCAACCATCACAACCGCAGACCACGTGTAACCACACCAGCTCAGGACCTCCACATCCAGCATCTTCACCTCCAAGATCATCTGAGACCAAGCCAACCAGACAGCTGCTGCAACAATCGGCTTGCATAACCAAAGTATTGCTGCACAAACTGTCTCAGGGAAGCTCATCTGCATGCTCGTCGTCCTCTTACGGGGTCTCGACCTGACTGCAGTTAGTTACTGACTTGAGTGGGGGTTCTTTTCTATGGGCCAGCTCTGGGACAAGTGGGGGCCCTCTTCTCTGCCATCCCACACTGCAGTTAGTCGTAATAACTGACGTGAGTGGGGAAATGCTCACATTAGATGGCTTTGGAGAGATGTTCTCTTCATGGATGAATCCCGGTTTTCACTGTACAGGGCAGATGGCAGACCGCGTATATAGGGTTGTGTGGGTGAACGGTTTGCTTATGTCAGCGTTATGGATCAAGTGGCCCATGGTGGCGGTGGGGTTATGGTATTTTGAATGCACAGAGGTACCATGACGAGATCCTGAGGCCCATTGTTGTGCCATTCATCCACGACCATCACCTCATCTTGCAGCATGATATGGTCCCATGTCGCAAGGATTTGTACACAATTCCTGGAAGCTGAAAACATCCCAGTTCTTGCATGGCCATCATGGGTGGAACACATTTGAATAAAATACCCACAATTCAGTGAAAGTAGTGATCATTTTGTTTGTTTAGAGCGTAGTGTGGAAGCATCCATGTTATTTTGGTGTAATTTCATGAAAGAAAACCATATTTTTCATACAAAAGAATTTGAAAACGGGTCAAATTTGAACCGAAGACAACACAAAGATTTCGATGCGTTAATGAAAATTAATAGTATCGTACACTTTACCACATCAAATGAGACTAAGGCATCTGGAGAATAACGTTTTAATTAGGGCTGTGTGGTGTCCGAACAATAATGCTGCGATGATGTGTTGAGAAGAAACCTGCTTGACACTGTTTTTGATCATAAAAGTTTATTACATCAAAGAGTTCAGCATCAATTACAAGCTCTGCAGCAGCTTGGAGAGTGACCCAGCCCGATGGCCACTCTGTCTTTCTGTACATCAAACATAGCTTATATAGGATATGTTTAGGTATCTGTTAGGTACCATAGAAGGGTTTGAGTCTGCAAAATAAAGCTCAAACCCATAGAAGGGTACAGTACTATTCTGAGGTAACAAAGCAAGGAGTTAGAGGTCAAATTCTATAGAAGGGTTCAGTCCCTACATAACCACCAATCACTGCTCTCCCCGTAGAAGGTCACTGACCCTCTGTCCTGCTGCTACAGTGCTATTTTGACTGTTATGAGTCAAATGCACAAATATTGTATACCACATATTCTCCCCTGCGAGACTTAATTGAGTCTCGAAAAACAAAAAGATAACAATTTCTCCAACACATGCTTCTTGCAATATCATTTTTAAAAATATATAAACTTTATGGAGTGTGAGAACGAAAAACCTATCCGGCAGCCTTCATTCCAAAATGCCCTCCAAGACAATCTAGACAGGAAAATTTTCTCACAGCCCCTCTGCCTTAGGCCACGCATGGTACTCCAGTTTAATTAATAAAAGACATCTTTATCAGTCTATGCAGAGATATGGTTTAGCCAATACATGTGAAAACCTCAGGAAATGAAATAAAATCAAAACAATGTCCGAATTCAGGCTTGTCAACCCATCAGACCCTCCAACGGACCTTTCCCTGCCTAGACCCTATATCCCTAAGCATCAAGAAAAGAAGAAAAAACCTGAGGTCCCCATATATTAACCCCATAACCGAAAGTATAAGTCTCTACACAATTAACACAAAAAGAATATTATCGTTAATTAAGTATTATTCATTCAAATATGTATTTATATCTATATCAAAGCAGACGGTATTCCACTGCAGCTCCTCAGCAGTGTCGACTTTCAGTGTAGTGTCGGTGCAATCCAGACATTTCCACACCGTCCTTGTCCAGAGTCCATTCATATTGTCCTTGTTTGAGTATCTGAATCCCCATCTCTACATCCCCATATACTCTGGAAGAAAAGAAAACACCAACCAGTATCTGTTGCAAAATAACACATGAAAATTAAAACCTCAATATATGGAAATACAAAGTAATATTAAAATGGATATCTTTCCATCATTACTTCATCTGGTTCCACTTCATCACCTCCATCTAAATCAGCCATAGTTAATAAAGGCATCTGAGTGTTCTCCCCAGGCATCACCACTCCAACCCATCTCAATATCATAGCTTTCGCCAAAGTCAATAGCACAGTACAGCAGCAAAACATCAAAAGCGCTACAAAGGCTGCTACCACTGCTCCCACTGGTCCTAACTGATTTTGTAACCAAGCATTTGCTGACCATCCAACTCCCTCAGATTGACCAAACGCATCCCTTATACTCTTTAATGCATCTATAACACTAGTGATATTATCAGAACTATCGGGGATCAAAGTATAACAACCGTCCCCCGTCAAGTTCATAGCCACACACAAACCACCTTGTTTGGCTAAAATATAGTCGAGAGCCATGTCATGTTTCAACAATGTCAGTCTGTGACTTCTTTGAGTATTTGACAGAAGATTAAACCCTCTGTAGTGAACAAGTGGATTTGTGCATTTTATATTGAATAAATTTGGAGCTACTCCAAATTCCTCTCTCCTACCCCAACGGAAAAGGGGGGGGTCAAATTTGCTTTCTTTAAGTGCTATGCCTGGGCAGTTGATCGTAAAACTGGCACCTTTTTGATCTACGAAGCTGATAATGCGGGGCCTGACTGTTAAACTGACAAAGGGACACGAACCAGCGATTAGCATTTCCCTGAACAGCCTATCAAAACTGCCCCCCTCCACAAATGTAACCGTGGCAACTGACCTTGCTCTGTGTTTCATTACCCCATCAAAGGGATATCCCTGTCTCACCCAAGTTGTGACATAACCCAGAAAATCGAACTTTAAATAACCAAAGACCTGGAGTCTCCAAAGACTCAAAGCATTTCATTAAGTTTAATTAAATCTTTAGTTACCTGATTACGTTTGCCTCTATTTGAGTAGTTATGTTAACATGTTGTTGCTATCTGTTGTTGATATTAGTGCTGAAAAGAATCTAAATAAGTTACTTTTGCAGTGTTTTTATCTTCAGCAAGACACTCCCTCATCTAATGTAATCAATGTAAATAAGTATTTACATATCATCGTTGGAAATGCCGTTAAGTGTATAAATATCCTGACCAATAATGTGACAATTGTTTCCTGTTACCAAATGCTTAACTTAGAACGGTACAACCGTTTGACCATTAAGGATCGATTGTGGAAAATATTTGATTATAATACGCGCAAATAGATTTTCTTTTTTTTTAGACATTAAGTTTAGAAAGGCAGTCCCTCGGGAAACCTGAAATGCCCTGTGGGGAACCACGCCCCAGACAACAAAAGACTAACACGCGACATCGTTCGCGCTCTTCCCTTCTTCTCTTCTCTGCTCTCGGCTCTCTGCTCTCTGGACGCTTTAGCACGCGTGTGGCGTGCCTCGCCAGGCAGCACCCTCAGAGTCGACCAGCGAAACAGGCCTTGTGTTTCGCCTGAAGCTACACACCTGAAATGCCGCGACATCGATCTGCCTTCAGTTTGTTTTATTTTCTTTATTTCTTTTGTTTGTTAAAGTTATCAGTCCATTAAGTTACACTGGACTAATTCAGGAACGACCAAGTTCCATTTTAAGCCTTTTTCGTCGAGCCAACTTCACCTAGGTCAGACCAAGCCACGTGGTCTCGCCAGCTACAATGAAGGAAACCTGAAAACAGCCGAATTGCCAGACGGAGGAGGCGTTTTCAGACACGGAGGACTCCGGAGAATCCCTAGCAAAAAGCCAGGATCGGGCAGCTAGTGTGGGACCCGTGCAACAGGCCAAAAGCAGGCTGTCAACAAGCAGTAAGACACACGTTCTGTGATCAGATGTCCATTTTAACTCCTAAAATTATAGCATTAGTTTACTTTCATTAGCTCTTCTATGCCGTATGAGTCAAATGCTTCCCACAATCGAACCTCTAGGCTCATTGTTCAGCAAATGTTTATGTTCCCTGTATCCAACCATCTTTTTATCACCTTAGTTAGAGAATAAATTCACTGTAATATAATCAAGAGCTGTGTGTGTTGCCTATTTCTACGTCCCTGCCGAGAGAATTGGCCCTTTAGATATGAGACTGACTGATTGATTTAAGATAATTGAGCGATTATTAACTAACTGATCACTAGTAATAATTGTATAATTATTAAAAACTACCTAGAGGTCCGGAGACTCTAGGATTATAACAACTCCGGTTGTGCCCTTAACGAGGAACATTGATTTTATGAATCTTAAAAAATTCATAATTGGGTATCAATTCTCATAAATTTATTAAAATGCATAACTATAAATTTAGGTCTGCTACATAATCATCACACTCTGATATTCCCATAAGCATCCCTGGCCCATCATACGTCCTATTTGAACAAAAACAGCTACTAGCCCTCACGGGTCTTACCTCCATTGCTTCAGGAATTGCTGTTAACTTATTTTCCTACTGATCTTAACAAATTCACATAGGGTAATTCATTTATCCAAGAACAATTAAGTCTAGGTCTAAACAACTGTGACGACCAAGACATCACTATATCTGTTGACGATTGTTGCTGATACAACAGCCATGATAAAGCATAAGATTGACACACTACAGATAGAGGCTGGGCCACCGTCTCTAAAATTGAATCCCATGTGCCTGGTGCCGGGACTTTCAACAGACAAGGACCATCCAGTTTCTTAACTGATCTTACAGAATGAGTTAACTGCTGGAACCATAAATTCCTACCTGCCCAGCCATCTGTAATTTTCAAAACAGAAGAATCAAACCCATATGCCTTCCATGTAGCTTCCCTCTTCCGTAACGAGTGATATTGATCAGTCATATCTTCTGGTGTTTTATCAAAAGTAAAGAACTCATTTTGTACATGTGGGATAATATTCTGAACGGTTTCAGATGAATCCCCAGTCTCCCTCTATAACGCAGACTTCTGAGTTACGTCTACCAAATCCTTTACTTCCCGAAAAGTTGTAGTCGTGTCTGTGTCATATTTACAATGGTTGTTATCGCCGTTGTAACATTAATTTCTTCCAAGGTTTCTGCTAACACAATTGCATTAGTTGATGTATTCAACTACCCCTGTATTAGTTATTTCCAAGGGCAAAATGACAAATGTCCTCTGTGTATTATTCACTCTTGGAGTGACTACTGTAGTATATTGTACCTGAACTCCTTTGTATACTGTTGACCCTTCAACAGGCTCTAAATCTTTCATCATAAGCGTCACCTTACGGGTCACATAACCTCATATCCAATGATTTTGAAACGGAACAAGTTTAAACTCTGGCTCTAAATAAGTACAACTATATTCCCCTAGGTCTTCCCAGGTAGCATTACGCAAAACAAGTGAACAATCACCCACAATTTTCCACCGCCTCATATCATTAAACAGAGAATACTTTCTTTGACTAGGGGGTACACCCTCTGGTCCTGATAACAATACATCTTTACCGCGACTATTTATCCACTTGGGAGGCATATTACCACCCGTATTCCATCTCTCACATTTACAAGGAAGATATGCCGAACCTCCAAACTTAACCTTAACCACAGTAGACAATGAAGTTGGCGTTGGTGAAATCATCTGAGGCGCCACTGTAGTCAAATGTGTTAAATTTATACTTTTAGAGACTGTTGACAATACAAGAGTAGAACTGCTTCTTACTGCTCTAGGTACTTCAATCCTAGTTTTCATATCGTTTTGGTCTGACTCTTTTCTGAAATGGTCTGGGGCTGTTTTGTCTAATTGGAACACTGGCTTCTCCTGTAACAGAGGTGCAGCCCTTGGTGACCTCTGCGGTTTCACTGAAATAGGCCCTGCTGTTTCTGGGACATATTGAAAATCAATGTCCCCAAATCTCCTTTCCTCTCCATCAATTGCAGAGTCATATCTGGCATCATCAGAAGTGTACACATGATTATCAACATCGTCCACTGAATGGACAATATCTCCTTCTGGATTTTGGTTCTGGATATTGTCATGCATCTCTCCTTCTGCCTGTTCTTCCCTATTGTCACCTGGCTCTCTTGAGCCTTCACCATCTTGGCTGTCCACGCGTGGCACCTCTTCACTAGCCGCTTTAACACAATGTGATAAATGATACCACGTTGGAGACCCTTTAACTTGGACAGCTGTTCCAGTACTACGAACCACTTCAAATGGTCCCTCACGGCGTTCGTTATACCACTTCCTCCTAAAGACCTTCACGAACACCTTGTCCCCAGGTTGCACTGTGCTCCTTTTTTGCTCATCGAGCTTCTCCTGCACCTCTTCTCTCCTTTGCCTGTCAGAAACATATGTGGATAATTTTTTATGTAAATTGGTCATATATGTGACATACGCTCTCATTTCGTCTTCTGAAAGAGCCAAACTTGGACCCTTGCCGCTTGTTCATAAACGAGGCATCTGTCTTCCTGTGACCAATTCATGGGGCGTTATACGTAAATCACGCAGCTCACTTGAGTGACACACCATTAACGCCAAAGGGAGCGCCGCTATCCAGTTTAGACCCGTATGTTGGCAAATCTTGACAATGCGATTTTTCAAAACGCCATTAATTTTTTCACAAATCCCTTGACTTTGTGGGTGATAAACTGCTCCAAGACATTGTTTAATTCACAATTTTTGCAAAATCAATTTCACTGTTTTAGCCACAAACTCTTTCCCATTATCTGAGAATATTCAATCTGGAAGTCCCCACCTGCTTACAACCTCTCTACACAAAAACTTGGCAACCGACTGAGACTTGAGAACCGACTGAGCCAATCTTTCCGCTTGGTTGGACAGGCCTCCGGCCATCGTGAAAATCTATCCCTGCGAAATCGTCTTCTAATACTTTGTTAAAAATATGAGGACTATGTTTAAACCCTTGTGGCAATCTCTCATACTCATAGAACTGTCCTTTATATGTGAATCCTAATAAACCCTGACTCTCTATACTAAGGGGAACACTAAAAAATCCACCACACAAATCTAACACAGTGAAATGTGTTGCATCAGGAGGAATTTGGGCTAACAAAGTATGTGGATCCGGAACTTCTGCTGGAAAATCAGTTACCACTTCATTTACTACTCTCAAATCATGAACCATACGATAAGTCTCATCGGGTTTCTTCACAGGCAACAAAGGTGTGTTACTCTGAGGATTTGTTGTCATTTTCAAAACACCTGCTTGCAAAAGTCCTTCAGTTTGTGGTTCGATCCCTTGAATTGCTTCATCCTCCAATGGATACTGATACTTCCAAGGAGGTCTAGCTCCTGGTCGAAGTTCAACTTTCACTGGTTGGGCTGACTTCACAAGTCCAATATCGGTACTGTGTTGAGACCACAAACATTCTGGAACTTCCATCTTGGCACTGCAAATAGATTCATGTGTCATCCGTACAGCTTGTGGCTGTCCTTGTCCTTTAGCTGAAATCATGATTTTGAGGAATCGCTGATCTGTACTCCTCCAAATTGCCAAATTCTCTTTCATTAGTACAAAAACAGCTTCCTCTGCTTCTGTCATCATTTCTCCTATGTGTTTCTGCTCATAGTCTTCAGAAACCAACAAGGTCACATGTGGCACACTCTTCTCAATTTTGAATTCTTACTCCAGATAATCATCAGTGTTTATCTTCATAGCTGCTCCTTGTGGTCCCAAAATTATGCAACATGAGCTTAGTTGAATTCCCTTTGGTTGATTAGCCAACCATTCCTCTGGGTTTGATTGGGCAGCATTCTTTATATACTTGAGCGTACAATGAAATGGATATTCCGGAAGTTTCGCATCTGGCATGTTTGCCACAATAAATTTCTCCCATATCTTAGCCGGCTCCAAAAAATCTGCACTGAGATTTCCAATCCAAAATACTGAGGAGGACTCCATCTCTGTTGTCATCAATAATTGTTGAACCGTTTCTTTTGGCACTTCTATCAGACAGCCATCTGGTGTACATTTTATTGTGCAATTCAATCTACACAAAGCATCTCTTCCCAATAAAGCAATAGGTGTATATTCTGATACCAATATGGGTATTGTAGTTTTCTGATTTTTATAGCAGAGCTCAATTGGTTCCGTGAGAGGAATCAGCTGCTCAGCTTCACTGCACTGAATCAGTTGATTGGACATAGGAAGATGTAAAGTTACTTAGGCTAAGAAAAACAAACTGCTGATTATGAAATGACCCAAACCCTGCAGCAGCACTAATCAGTAAAATTTTTATAACACAGTTTCCCCTTGGCCAAGTTTCCTTTCTCTCATTGTGAACATGACTAAATCATGCCTACTTACAATATGTGTTGCCTCAACAGGGATGACATTACATGAGACATGAGGAAAGTTCAAAAGCAGCACAGAATGACTGAGAGCTGCACTGACTTATATACTGTTATATGTATATATTTGAAACGTCACATGCTACCTGAATGTTGTGTTTCCTCTTGCATAAATAAAAACACTTCCACCATGAAATAGTGCAGAAACTTTCACCAGAATGCAGGAAATTAAGTTTTCTCTTCTTTATTTATTCTTATATATTCATATATATTTTTCTTTAATCCTCGCCTTATCTTCCTCTGCATAGTCTCTCATACACAGCAGAGACACAGCAGGGGCAGCTCTCCACACACACACACACACTAGGCCTCTCCTATTTCTCACACACACACGGTAGCTATCCAGTCAACAAGAATGCATTCCTTCACACTATTTATAAAGCATGCTTCCGCCGCACCTTTTTCCTTTATTATTTTCCTTCCTAAATTTGTGCTACCTCGAGTTTGTAGATATTTAATGAGAGGCCACTTTGGAAATAGTTCGTCAACACATGTATCGAGAGGTATCTTATAATTCAATTTTTATTCTACAAGCTCCCAGCTCCCAGTTCCTTTGAACGGACCCGAAAATTCACCTAGTGCCTTTCCAGGATTTGTGGCCTAAGATCGCCTTCAAGGGCTTTTTTCCAGATCTGCGGCGTCCTAATCCTTATATTACCTTTTTCCTTAGTCTTATATATTTTCTTCCTTATCCTTATTAATTTTTATTCAAACCGAATGACCCTGGCCAGGGTTACAGTCTCTCTTTTCCCTTAATCCAATTTGACTATTTCTTAAAGCCTAGTTTCACGTGACAGTAGTTTCCATCCCACATGACTTACGGTTATAAGAATCTGAGGTCCCATATTCTTAATTTTTACAAAGTTATGAAAACTCACTTTCCGTTACTTGTAGGCTATTCCTTTTTCTTCCTTTTATATCTATCTATCTGTCTTCATTATATTCACACACACCCCTTATTGCGTTGTCCACAACGCACACAAAATTTAGAACGGAGTCTTCTCACACATCCACCCGCAAACATTCACACGGGATCGAACCGGTGTACCCTTTAACGCACACACAGACACACAAACTGACCAGCGCCCACAGTTTATGAGAAAACTCACCATATACGCCAGCGTCTGGAGCGGAAGTCAGCTTGACGGAGCCCGTGATGGAACGATGAATTCAGGCACAACACGGTCCGATCTGGGTCGCCAATTCTGTGGTGTCCGAACAATAATGCTGCGATGATGTGTTGAGAAGAAACCCGCTTGACACTGTTCTTGATCATAAAAGTTTATTACATCAAAGAGTTCAGCATAAATTACAAGCTCTGCAGCAGCTTGGAGAGTGACCCAGCCCGATGGCCACTCTGTCTTTCTG
This sequence comes from Micropterus salmoides, assembly GCF_014851395.1. Classification (NCBI taxonomy): domain Eukaryota; kingdom Metazoa; phylum Chordata; class Actinopteri; order Centrarchiformes; family Centrarchidae; genus Micropterus; species Micropterus salmoides. Next base: position 32,928,576 of record NW_024041039.1, read on the forward strand.
TACATCAAACATAGCTTATATAGGATATGTTTAGGTATTTGTTAGGTACCATAGAAGGGTTTGAGTCTGCAAAATAAAGCTCAAACCCATAGAAGGGTACAGTACTATTCTGAGGTAACAAAACAAGGGGTTAGAGGTCAAATTCTATAGAAGGGTTCAGTCCCTACATAACCACCAATCGCTGCTCTCCCCGTAGAAGGTCACTGACCCTCTGTCCTGTCAAATTCTATAGAAGGGTTCAGTCCCTACATAACCACCAATCACTGCTCTTCCCGTAGAAGGTCACTGACCCTCTGTCCTGCTGCTACAGTGCTATTTTAAACTGTTATGAGTCAAATGCACAAATATTGTATACCACAGTTGCATCAACAAATCGATTTAAAATCGATTTCTGAAAGAGTTGTCAACGAATTTCTTAATCAAGTCGTTGCGTCGCGCGACGTGGAATTGTTTGAGTATTAAAAAAAAGTTTGAGTTGAGCCAGAGCACTCTCGGTCTCTCTCACGCTCAATCACGGAGAAGAGTGGAGGTAGAGGAAAGACCATCGGCGAGACCCGTAACGTTGTTTTGAAACATGGCGGTAGGCAGATAAAGCAGTACGACCTAAGTCATCCAAGGTGTGGGAGCATTTCACACTAAATAAACCGCAAAAGTGTGTTAATTTCAAGGTATGCAAAATTGACATGGCATGGCACGGGAGCACCTCGGCGATGATTCAGCACCTAAAACGTAAACATGTTGGAGTCATGGATGAGGAGGAAGGGAGTTCAACACCAGGGTAAGTCACTAGAATCCTACTTTTGTTCCGTTTTCTGGTGCTGGTGTTTATCCAGCTTGACAAGCATGACAAATTAGCATTAGCTCGTTAATAACAGTAGCAAAGCAGGGGTGGTATAGTTTACAAGACACGTTTTTATTCACTCGCTTTTTTTGGCCCATTAATTTTTCAATCTGTTGTCATGTGTATATTTTGTGCTTTGTCCCATATCGGTTATTGTCACAGATGGGCACTCGAGTTAGAGAGACTCGCACACACAGTGACTTCAGACTCGACTTGAGACTCGTCCTCAAAAGAGGAGCTGCATATGAGGTCGGTTTGATAGAAATACAATATCCAAAAACAGAAATCTTTTTCTTCAGAAGACTCAAAATTTGTTGTGTTTGATAAAAAATCCAACAAGAGGGTAGTTCTATCAGTGACACAGTGGTTCTATACAACAATGTCACAGATAATAGCTGAACTAAACAGTTGTTTATCTGAAAACGAAATGGGTGACATTGAGCTTGATTACAACAACATTACCAACAGAGTAAGCATTTTACCAACGAGAGACATAGAATTAACGTTTCAAGGAAAACATTCACAAATGTTCGGATTTATCCCCGGAGTGACTTTTAAAACTCACAAGGGAATTGCAACATCTAGATCTCAGCCATGAACTAACACAGTGTTGACACAGATGCCATATTTGGCGCCACATCCTGCCGACGTTAATGTAGGGATATATAATATATTTGTTTATACCGATATTGTTGATCATCAAACAGTATGGGATAGTTATGTCCCTCTTTTAAGAATAGTACATATATCGAGGCCAAACAACCATATGATCACAAATACTTATGACAGACCACACTATCTGAGGCTCTGCAAAACACACATTGATAGTATCGAGATTTCTCTCAAGACAGATCAGAATCAACATATCCCTTTTACGTACAGCAAAGTGATAATAAAGCTAAACTTTCAGCCTATGAAATACCAGTATAAGACAAGGAGCAAACAGGACCAGCCATATGCTCACAATGCGGACAAATAGTGCTCGGACGTGGTGGCTGTGGCTAAGGAGATAGAGCGGGATGGCCATTAATCGGAAGGTTGGCGGATCAATCCCCTGCTCCCCCAGGCTGCATGTCGAAGTGTGGGGCAAGGCTGAAACCCGAATTGCCCCTGGCGGCTGTTCCGCTAGTCGCTATGAATGTGTGTGAATGTTAGGTTCTGTTTGAGCACTTAGGCTTAGTGTGTGAATGGTGAATGCAGATGTAGTGTAAAAGCGCTTTGAGTGGTCGAAAAACTAGAAATATACAAATACGGAGCATTTGCAAATACGTTGCATATTATACAGCCCAAGCGGGAGGGGATTTACCAGGATACAGCGGGCTCTGTGCTCAGTATGGTGCAGGGTTAGGGGGTCTGTTTAGGATTTACATTTGTTGCCCCTCATTTAAACTACGGATGTTATTACTAGCATCATGAACAGACATCAAGAGGGATCGTGTATAGTGGCCGTGGCTCCCCAACCAATAAAACGACCTCCTGGGAAATGAGGGAGTTCCTTACCGAGGAGGCGAAGCCGAACAACAAATAAGAAGACCCATACTAAGACTAGAGAAAATAAACAAGTAAGGAGAAGCAAGTCGACAAAATGTCAGAAGACAAGAGACATTTTCGAATGAGAATGTCGTTGGTACATAGCCTCTCACAAGAGTACAAGTCGGAGCTCGACCTGTTTATGGTGCCGTTAACACAAACAAGTATTGAGAAATGTTTCTGTACATGCAAAAAAATCAACAAAGCTAACGGCGGAAACCTGGATCAAGCAGACGAAGTTGGCTTTATCAACTACCCTGGATGTACAATGTAACTTCAATATACATGCTCACATCTGTACCAAATTTGACATGGACAGTGACGGACTGGGATCAAAAAACGGCCCTGGCATTTGCTACACACTGGCCCCATTTTCAAATCTAATAGTTGACATAAAAAACTTAAAACCATATCGACTGACTACAATGCAGAAATTAAAAAACAGCATGCACTATTGCAACAGTCGGTAACATATGAAGACAACAATTTAACATCTAAGAGTGGCGACAGAGCGCTAGGTGCTGCTACGACTTGATATACTCCACTAAAAGCACATTTAGCACAAATATAAAGGCACAATGGTGAAGCACAATACATATTAAAACAACACCTCCACCAAACACGGAAAGAGCAATGCATGACACAGTGCGTATTAATATAGTTTCACCAGAATATAACTACCATTATGTAGTTAACAAGCTACAAAGGAGTTTGCTTTTCACCGCAACCTTGTCAATCACATCATCAGTCCAGGTTCATTAGGATATCTTTGATGATAGACATGAGTGAACAAGTTCAACTGCAGCAGGAGGAAGTAGCAGCACAGTGCAGTTTTTGCATGTTGCACATTTCCTACTCACTAGATCCGTTTCATCTTTCTCCATCTCACTGTCCTCTTCCTCCATCTCTGGGGCAACAGGTTGTGACACTCTGACTTTGGATTCACTGAGTGGAGACTTTTTCAGACTGTCCCAGTGTATGGCAAGGTTTGACAACTCAGACTATAAATTCTCAACTGTCGCATCTTCATCAAAGACGTTCATCAGACGTTTCATCATCTTCAAGTAGGCATTTACTTATGTTCGGAAGTGCATTTGGGGGTAGTCCATTGGCTTTTATCAGTGGGAAATGACGAGGATCTAGACAAGCTAGATCGGCATAAAGTTCCCCGTGTTGCAGGAACCAGCAATGCATACATTCTGATGCTGTATCAAGAATGACGTTGTGGACATTGATTCTATAGACCGCCATGAGTCTGTAGCTGTGTCGGCTGCATCACCAGTCTCCCCTGGCAAACTATTTTTGTTCTTGCTGCGTATTGCTGGCAATGCAGCCTGCACTTCCATTTTAGATTCCTCACTTTAAAACTTTGTGTTTGGTTTCTAGTCTTGCATGCGTTGTGTTATGAAGTGGAGGCACAGACCAGGAAATCTTTGGAGGCGATCTCCGTTTATTATCTCTATGACAACAGATGTAAATACAAAGTCCTTCAGTCAGTTGTTATGTTACAACTTCAGACCCTACACAAGTTAAATGGCAAGGAATATATTAGCATATTACACAAGTTTAAGCTAGTAGGCTAAAACACACAAGTTTCTGTGGTTACTGAGCAGCTGACCTCTTCCAGGAGGTACAACAAAAGTTAAGAGGCAAGGGTGGGAGACCCCGTTTATAGAGGGTATCCCCTGAATGTGAACCTAGGGGTACAGAACATAAATCACAAACGTTCCTCATATTGACACAGGAGATCGTACTCATCAGGTGATCACTATTTACATAGAATATTGTGTAATTATAATGTTACATATTTGAGTCTGTTACATTTGCCCAGTTCACAAAATTATCTGCAGCCTCTTTCACAGTGTCAAAATCTCTCACATAGTTTTTTAGTTGCTGGTGATCTGGAGGTACTTTGACAAGGGCAAAGTCAATGCGAAAATGCGCAGGAACACGTGCAGTCAAAAGAGTCTCATACTTTAATATGAATAAAAATGGCGGCGTCAAGTCGTACACATTCTACCTGCGAGAGCTTACTGTGAGCTGAGATCAATGACTGATCTCACGGCATTTGCAAAAAGGCATGTGCTTTTACACAAAGAGCTGGTTTAAATTCAATTCAATTTTATTTATATAGCGCCGAATCACAACAACAGTTATCTCACAGCGCTTTTCATAAAAGAGCAAGTCTAGACCATACTCTGTGATGTTATTTACAGAAGCCCAACAGTTCCCACCAAGAGCAAGCACTAGGCGACAGAGGCAAGGAAAAACTTCCTTTTAAGAGGCAGAAACCTCGAGCAGAACCATGGCTCAGGGTGGGCGGCCATCTGCCTCGACCGGTTGGGGTGAAGGAGAGAGAGGGAGAGAGAGAGAGAGAGGGAGAGGGCAGGAGAGGAACAGAGAGAAAAAGAGAGGGATGGATGGAGACAGACAGGGGAGGGAGGCAGCCTACATAATATACACACACAGAGGTACAGACAGTAAAGGTGATGTTGCTATAGACTAAATGAAAAATGGTACAGATATTTATAGTAGTGGTAATGATAACAATCGTAATGTTAATGATTATAATAACAGTAGGACTAGTAACAATAGTCGTTGCAGCAGAGGGTGTCGAGCAGGAACACGGGGGCAGCAGGTGACCCGCAGCCACAGATCCAGACTCCACAGCTCCAGAGCCAGAAAACCTGCAGGAAGTGATAGGAGGAGAGAGGAGAGGGACGAGAAAGCACAAGACTACCAGAAAGGGGAGAAGTTGTGTTAGTAACATGCAATAATGGGATGAGGTTGCATACAGAGGGAGAGACAGTAGAGGAGAGAGGAGCTCAGTGCATCATAGGAAATCCCCCGGCAGTCTAGGCCTATAGCAGCATAACTAAGGGATGGTTCAGGACTCACCTGAGCCAGCCCTAACTATAAGCTTTATCAAAGAGGAAAGGCTTAAGCCTACTCTTAAATGTGGAGATGGTGTCTGCCTCCTGAACCCAAAGTGGAACCTGGTTCCACAGGAGAGGAGCTTGATAGCTGAACGCTCTGGCTCCTAGTCTACTTTTGGAGACTCTAGGAACCACAAGTAACCCTGCATTCTGGGAGCGCAGTGCTCTGGTGGGGTAGTAAGGTACTATGAGCTCTTTAAGATAAGATGGTGCCTGACCATTAAGAGCTTTGTAGGTAAGAAGAATGATTTTAAATTCTATTCTGGATTTTACTGGAAGCCAATGCAAAGAAGCTAAGACAGGAGAAATATGATCTCTTTTCCTGGTTCCTGTCAGAACACGTGCTGCAGCATTCTGGATCATCTGAAGAGTCTTAATGGACTTTTTCGAGCAGCCTGATAAGGAATGCAGTAATCCAGCCTAGAAGTAACAAATGCATGGACTAGTTTTTCTGCATCATTTTTAGACAGGATGTTCCTGATTTTCGCAATATTACGCAGGTGAAAAAAGGCGGTCCTTGAAATTTGCTTAATGTGAGACTTAAACGACATGTCCTGATCAAAGATAACTCCAAGATTCCTCACAGTGGTGCTGGAGGCCAGGGCGATGCCATCAAGGGAAACTATATCTTTAGATAATGCGTCACGGAGGTGCTTAGGCCCCAGAACAATAACTTCAGTTTTATCTGAGTTTAACATTAGAAAATTACAGGTCATCCAGGTTTTAACATCCTGAAGGCACATTTGAAGTTTAGGTAACTGATGAGTTTCATCTGGTTTGATCGATAGATATAACTGAGTAACATCTGCATAACAATGAAAGCTTATGGAATATTTCCTGATAATATTGCCTAAAGGAAGCATATATAAAGTGAAGAGGATTGGTCCGAGGACAGATCCTTGAGGAACTCCATGACTAACTTTGGCGTGCATGGAGGACTCATTGTTAACATGTACAAACTGAAATCGATCTGATAAATAGGACTTAAACCAGCTTAGAGCAGTTCCTTTAATGCCAATGAAATATTCCAGTCTCTGCAATAGGATCTGATGGTCAATGGTATCAAATGCAGCACTGAGATCTAATAAAACCAGTACAGAGACAAGTCCTTTGTCTGATGCAATAAGGAGGTTGTTAGTCATTTTCACCAGTGCTGTCTCTGTGCTATGATGAGCTCTAAATCTTGACTGAAAATCCTCAAATAAACTATTGCTCTGTAGAAAGTCACACAGCTGTTTAGCAACTGCTTTCTCCAGAACCTTAGAGAGAAATGGAAGGTTAGATATAGGTCTATAGTTGGCTAAAACGTCTGGATCAAGTTTGGGCTTTTTCAGAAGAGGTTTAATTACAGCTACTTTAAAGTACTGTGGTACATAGCCTGTTGATAAAGATAGATTGATCATATCTAGTACAGAAGTGCTGACTAAGGGTAAAACATCTTTAAGCAGCCTAGTCGGGATGGGGTCTAAGAGGCAGGTTGATGGTTTAGATGAAGAAATTATTGAAGTTAGTTGGTAAAGATTGAGGGAAGCAAAACAGTCTAAACATATCTGGTTCTACAGCTGTTTCTAAGGTTCCTGAGTTAAGAGATAAGTTGGTGCCAGTTGAGGGCAGGTCTTGGTGAATTTTGTCTCTAATAGCTAGAATTTTATCATTAAAGAAGCTCATGAAGTCGTAACTACTGAGAGCTATGGGAATACTTGGCTCAATAGAGCTGTGACTCTCTGTCAGCCTGGCTACAGTGCTGAAAAGAAACCTGGGGTTGTTCCTATTTTCCTCTATTAATGACGAGTAGTACGCTGCTCTGGCATTACAGAGGGCCTTCCTAGTTTTAAGTTTTAAGACTATCTTGCCAAATTAAACGAGAATTTTCCAGTTTGGTGGAACGCCAATTCCTCTCAAGTTTCCGCGATATTTGCTTTAATTTGCGAGTTTCAGTGTTATACCATGGAGCTAACCGTCTTTGTTTTAGTTTTTTTTTTTTTAGAGTGGCTACAGAGTCGAGTGTCATTCGCGAGCCTGCAGCACTATCAACAAGATGATCGATTTGGGAGGGACTGAAATTAGCATAGGAGTCCTCCATTACTTTGTGACTTGATAATGAATTTAGAGCTGATCAATCACATCCTTAAATTTAGCTATAGCACTATCAGACAGACATCTTGTATAGAAATATTTGCCCAATGGCGTGTAGTTCAGCAATACAAAAGTTATCAAACAGTGGTCGGACAAAGAGGGATTATGTGGGAACACCACTAAATGTTCAATTTCAATACCATACCCCAAAACAAAGTCGAGGGTGTGGTTAAAACAGTGAGTCGGATCATGAACACTCTGAGAGAAGCCAATGGAATCTAACAGAGAGATAAACGCAGTCATTCTCAATGTCCACATGAATATTAAAATCCCCTACAATAATAACTTTGTCCGTTTTAAGGACTAAAGTTGACAAAAACTCAGATAAGAATTCAGAGTACGGGCCAGGTGCTCGGTACACTATAACGAAGAGAACTGGTTGCAGTGATTTCCAACTTGGGTGCGAAAGACCAAGAACAAGGCTTTCAAATGAGTTATAGTTTAGTTTACGTTTAGAGCTGATTAGTAGGCTAGAGTCGAAGATAGCTGCAACTCCACCTCCTCGGCCTGTGCCTCGAGGAATGTGAGTATTAATATGACTGGGAGGGGTGGATTCATTTAGGCATAACATATAACATATTCTCCATCACCCAGCCAGGTTTCAGTAAGACAAAATAAATCAATATCATAATCTGATATTAGTTCATTTACTAGTACACCTTTAGAAGAGAGAAATCTGATGTTTAAGAGTCCACATTTAACTCTCATTCGTTTGCACTATTGCTCTTGTGGTTTTAATTTTTATGAGGTTTTTATGCACAGCTCCTCTTCTGTTTACCTTTTTAAATAATTTCAATGGTCGGGGGGCAGACACCGTCACTATAGGATTTTCAACAAGTAACTCCTTAAATGGAGGAGCAGAGAAGTGTGTTAGACTGCGACTCTGCGTAGGATTTTGGGTGGGTAACTGCTGAATTAGAAGGGCAGAGAAGTGTGTTAGACTGCGACTCTGCCTCCTGGTCTCAACTCTGGGTTGTCATGGATTTGGTCCACTAATAAACTTGGCCAGATTTCTAGAAATGAGAGCTGCTCCTTCCCAAGTGGGATGGATGCCGTCTCTCCGGATCAGACCAGGTCTTCCCCAGAAAGTCTGCCAATGATCTACAAAGCCCACATCGTTTGCTGGACACCACCTCGACAACCAGCGGCGGAATGACGACATGCGGCTATACATGTCAATTCAATTCAATTTTATTTATATACCGCCAAATCACAACAACAGTTATCTCACAGCGCTTTTCATAAAAGAGCAGGTCTAGACCATACTCTATGATGCTATTTACAGAAGCCCAACAGTTCCCACCAAGAGCAAGCACTAGGTGACAGAGGCAAGGAAAAACTTCCTTTTAAGAGGCAGAAACCTCGAGCAGAACTATGGCTCAGGGTGGGCGGCCATCTGCCTCGACCATCTGCCTCGACAGATGGTGAGATTTGGCAGGGGTCCAGAGAAAACTACGGTGTCCGACATTGTTTTTGCATATGTACACACCGACTCAACATTAATCTTAGTGACCTCTGATTGGCGTAACCGGGAGTCATTACCGCCGACGTGAATCTTACTGTATTTACGTTTATCCTTAGCCAGCAGTTTCAAATAAGACTCAATGTCGCCCGCTCTGGCCCTAGGGATGCACTTAACTATGGCCGCTGGCTTCGCTAACTTCACGTTTCTCAAAATGGAGCTGCCAATGATCAGAGTTGGTTTCTCAGCGGGTGTGTCGCTGAGTGGGGAAAATCTGTTAGAAACGTGAACAGGTTGATGGTGCCCCGTGGACTTTGAATGCTTACGACTATTCCTCCTTCGGACAGTCACCCAGTCCCCCCTTCCTGACTGCACAGGGGATGCCGGAGGACGGCTACCAGAGGCTAACTCAGGCCGTTCCGCACCGACTACCGGGGACTGGCTAGCTACAGTAGCTAAAGACTGATCTACCAAGGTACGGAGCCGGACTTCTAAATCACTGAGCCTCGCCTCCATGTCTATAAATAAATTACACTTATTACACATACCATTACCGCTAAAGGAGGCAGAGGAGTAACTGAACATCTGACACACCGAGCAGGAGAAAGTAGGAGAGAGAGAGGGAGAAGGAGAAGCCATCACTAGCTGCTAAGCTAAAGTCGCTAAAGGCTAAGCTAAAGTACTGTAGCGTCAGCTACCAAAACTTTAGAACAACTATGAGATTGAACAGCAGTCACTAAAAGATGGAAAGAACTGTGAGTGCTTAGGCAAAATTACTGTAAGAATAAGTGCTTAGCAGACAGTTGGCCGCTGTAATCTAACAAATGTAACTGTTATTTAGCGAGAGCAGCACAACACGGTACCAACACACAAGCACCGGAAACGGAAATGAGTCGACACGCTTACCGCAGTACGTCAGCCAACCAGGAGTTCAGTTGTGGACTATTCTGAATCCTGAACAATGTCTCAACAAGGGCCACAGACATAGCATTGTCTGGCTTGGTTAATGATCCGAATATCTTATTTAGTGCACTATCCTTGGAAGACCATCTCTCATCAGTGAAACCCTTCAGTGTTCAGTGGGGTCCTGACTGACACCTTCCCAAACATTCATTCGCTGATATGAGTCACGAATAAACACTGCTATGTCATTAACCAAGCCAAGTAATGTTGCTGCTGCTTTCGCGACACCTGTAGTTTCAGTCCTAACCAGGTTTCTTACAGTGTCGGGTCGGAAATAAGGACTGGCCGGGCCAGTAAAAGACCTGGTCCCTACCCTAACCAACGTAATAAACTCAATAAAATTACTCTATTAGATTTCTTCTTTAGTCAAAAACTGCGTAGTCAAAAACCTCACTGGAGACAATCAAGAGAGTGCAAAAGAGTTTATTCCAATAAAGGACAGATAAACCCGAGCAACATCCCTGCAGGTCTCAGGATGGAACTGAGTTGGTGGTCAGCGAACATCGCCTTATATTCACCTTAAGCTCCACCTTGTCTCCTCCCTTCAGGTGGGCGTTACATCTTAACTCTTCCTTATCTCCTCCTTCTAGGTGGGCGTTACACCTTAACTCCACCTATAGTGTTCGCTGACCACACCTCCCCTTTGGTGAACTTCTTATCCTCTACTGCCATCTCATGGCCTTTTTCTTGTACTGTTTTACCAAATTAACCCTTTCATTAATGTTACAATTTCCACTTTTTAGCTATTATTATATGTAATTATTGTTACTATTTATCTCTCTTTATATTTTTTACATTACTGGATTAGAAATCCACCAATATGTTTCAACTTCCGTCCCACCATATTTTTTAAAAGTTATACAGGCATAGTTTGACACCATTAAAACTTAAACACTTACAATCGTATTTTTTAAAAGAATTAATAAGGAGTAACATATTTAATACATGTATAATGTGATTCAATGAACAAGTACATGATTCAACAATGCCAACCATGAGGGTGCTTTGTCTCATACAAGTTTAGTTTCGGCAGCGCAAAGCTTGGTTTCATGCAGTACCTGGCCGTACCCTGCAGTACCAGGCGCCATAAATCACAACGTGTCATGATCTCATTCTTGGCTTCAGTTCGCGATGATCTCAGGCCTGGCGTACGTGACTTACAGCAGGTGCCTTGCTTCCATTGTGTGGGTTACGGTTTTGCCTGCGCGGCCTGAGCAGCTTCTCTGCTCATGTAGGCACATTGAAAAAGCACACGTTCATGAATACACAGAGTATAAGAATAATATATGAGTTTGAACACACTCATTAAACACTCAGTAGTTAAACGTTACACTAAAAGAATAACAGCACCTTTACCCTGTGAGACCACAGTCATTCTTCCAGTGGCTATACTACAAACACTTCTAAGTAATTATAACATATTGTAAACCAACAAAGTGTATAAATATAGAAAAAGAACCTAACAAACAATCTAGGAATTAGGCATATTTCAACAACAGCATTTGCAAAGATTGTTCCAACTTGGTGCAGTCGGGGAAAAGCAACTGCGGCCGCCGGACTCGGCGCTTGCAGCCGCTTTGCTCCTGCGAGGTTTTAATGTCATGTGACATGGTGACATTTTGCAGCAAACTCCTCCTAGGGATTTAATCGGATCGACTTCAAATTTCTGCTGTGCCTTCTAAAGGTATTGATGATGAAAAGTTGTGCTATCTGTGAGTTTTCGTCACTGGGCGTGTCCGTGGCATGGCGTCACAGATCAACTCTTCGCTATGACACAGGAAGTTATTATAACTTCAGTGTACATGCTCACATCTGCACCAAACCGTACATGTAGGATGAGAGTCCCACCCTGAGCACATGTACATGCCGACATTCACCCACAGTCATAGCACCACCTGCTGGCAACAGGAAGTGACCTTTAACGAAGCAGCCCCTGCCGCACATTTGACCACAGTTTTAAACCACGAATGTATACTGTACCAAGTTTTGACTTGTGTCATACCAAAGCCAACAAACTGCTCAAATACTGCTGCAATAATACATATTATTTGGAATTCACAAATACCCATAGATGTAAATACTATATGTCTTTGTTTCTTACAATGTTTATTCTTTTCTACTCCACAGTGCAGCATTTGGGCCCAGTAAACAGGAAGAAGAGGACTATGAAGATGTGCCCATAAATAAGACCTGGGTCTTATCACCGAAGGTCTATGAGAGCGATGTGACTTTGATCCTAAATAAACTACTGCAGGGCTACGACAACAAACTGCGGCCTGACATCGGAGGCAAGTTAAATTCATCCTGTGGAAATATGCTTTGTTACCACAAAACACTCAACTACAGCGATGAAGGGGATTTCAAAATAAGTTTGTAAAGAGTCTTGTGCAGTATGGGTTCCTGCCTTGTCATTGCATGGGACCATTTGTGAAATGACATGCTACTGCTGTCTGGGGAAAACCTTGTATCTTCAATATAATTTTTTTTCAACTTTTAAATTTCTTTGAAGAAGAAATAACTAGGACTGGACCCGAATATTCGAATATTCAATTGTTGGGTACACATTCGATTTTCAATTTTGAGATTCGATTATTAGGACATGAGCATGACAAATGCGAGGTCCCTATTGGGACTGAAGAGATTATTAAGGCCCGACCACGAACCGTGCGAGGTCCCTATTGAAACTGTAGGGACTACTGTTTTAGCGCCCGAGCACGAAGAGTGCGAGGCAGAATAGCTCGTTATGCCCCCTACAGAGCAGGCCCCGGACTAAGTTTCACCTACATGTATGAAATTTCTGTGGTACGTGTATCCATGTCCAGACGTACCAAAAAGCCTCTTGGAGCAATGCCCTAAACCCAACAGGAAGTCAGCCATTTTGAAAAAGTTGTGCTATTTGGGAATTTTCGTCGATGTCCGTGGCGTGGCGTCAAAGATCAACTCTTTGCCATGACACAGGAAGTTGTTGTAACTTCAGTGTACATGCTCACATCTGAACAAAACTTCATGTGCTTGATAACTGTCCCACCCCGAAGACATCCACACGCCAATATTCATTTATATTTATAGCGGCAAGTGCTACGCAGCACCACAAAGGGGACACAGGAAATGACATATAATACCTTCATGCAGCGTCCGAAGCGCGTAGCAAATTCACAGCCACACTGGCAGAGCTCCAGAATATGCAACACGGCCGCCTCGCACCGCGACGCGCTACACATGTGAGGGCCCGCCCAACGCTGCTTGCAGTTTTAATTTATTTTTTTTTTTCAAAATAAGCTCAATTTTGGGGGCCTAAACATTCTCGAAAACTCACCAAACTTTGCACACATGTCAGAAATGGTGAAAAATTTCGTATTCTCTGGGTTTCGCGCATGGGCGTGGCAAAATGGCTTGCTAGCACCCCCTACAAAATTGGAAAAAATTAGCCCCTCGGCCACATTCAACCTACATGCATGAAATTTTCTGGGGACATGTATCATATCAAGACACACAAAAAAGCCTCAAGAACCCAAAACGTAAACTCAACAGGAAATCACCTATTTTGAATTTCATAGTCATTTTGGATGATTTATACACTTTATGATTTAGTCGGATAGACTTTCTGCTGTGACTTCTAAAGGCATTGACGATGAAAAGTTATGCTATCTGTGAGTTTTCATCGATTTTCGTCGTAGGGATTTTTTATATCTAACATCAGAACGCTTTGGATTTAACGAAAATGCCCTTAATTGTATTAGAACAATCTATCAGAACCCTATGGTTAGAATAAAAATAAATGGTAGTAAAACGAAAAGCATAAAGCTACAGAGGGGAACCCAACAAGAGTGTGAATACAACAGAGTGAAGAAATAAAGGGAATTCAAATTAAAGGACAAAAACATACGATAAGTTCGCGGATGGCATTATGATATACTTAGACAGCCCCAAATACAAATCTTGTCCACCTGATGAACTTCGATAAATATATATGTAAACCTCTCAGGATACAAAGCAATCAACAAAACACAGATTTTGTCCTTTAATCATACCCCCTCCCAAGAAATTGTTAAAACTTACTAGTGGAATTGGAACGCCATGGACACACCATTTGATCAATCAAAAAAGCTTAGCGATTTAACATCACAAGGCTCTTAAGATGGTTCTACCAACATTTGTAGTCAATCGAGTTAAAGCTGTAGGAGGAGTTCGTTAAAGTACGGAGGGTGTAAATTGGTTAAAATTTTGTAAAAAATTCAAAATGGCCGACTTTCTGTTGGGTTTAGGGTATGGTTCCAAGAGGGTTATTTTTAAGTCTAGAATGATACATTGGCTCCCCACATTTCGTACAGCTATGTAAAACATACGGCTGGGGCTGCTTCTTTGAAATAGTTTAGGGGGCGCAAAGGAGCCATTTTACCAAAACCACAATGTGCAACCATATTAGATAACAAAGAACACCCCTTCTGACATGCGTGGCAAGTTTTCTGAGGTTTAAAGTGGGCCTAGCCATGTGAAGGCTAAAAGTCTCACAATGGACATTTTTGTCCCAAATTGTGCAATGTGTTATAAAAGTAAAAATGAGGCATTAGGGGTAAAGTTTGAAACATGTCCTTTCCTGGTGCCAGAAGGTGGCGCTGTCATTATGACTGGATATTGACATGTAAGACTCTATGGGGTTGACATGTGAAATTCGGAACAGATGTGACCATATCTAGCCCATTTACATGTAACTTCTTTTTCATGGCAAAACATCAAAATTCATCGCTCTGCCATGTCCATGCTGTTTGAGCAATCAAAAATATTCTTGCAATTTAACATCGCAAGTTTCTTAAGATGGTGCTACCCACATTTGAAGTCAATCGGGTTAAAACTCTAGGAGGAGTTTGTTAAAGTACGGAGCCTGTAAACAGGGAAAGCGCTTGTAAATAAATCTAAATGCCTGACTTCCTGTTGGGTTTAGGGTATGGCTCCAGCAGACTTAAGTCTGGAAATGATACATCAGTTTCTCAGGTTTGGTACAGCTAGGTAAAACGTACGGCAGGGGCTGCTTTTTTGAAATTTTGTAGGGGGTGCTATTGATCCAATTTTTCATAACCACGCCCCCAAACCATATCGGCCAATACAAAACAACCGTTCTGACGAGCATGCAAACTCGTAAGGGTTAGACTATCCCTGGCCATGTGACTTCTAAAAAGGCTTTAAGGGGCGCTATAGAGCCAACGTGCAAACCTCAGTCTTAAAAATTACATGAAATCAAAACATTTCCAGTTTGAGTCTGGCTGCAAAGTTTTGTGGCTCTTTGAGCATCCTAAAGGCCTCAAATAGGTGTTTAAAAAATTCAAAATAACGCAGGAAGCGAAAAATGCCTCACTTCCTGTTTAGCAAAATCTCATAAAAAAGCAGAAATGTGGACTTTGTAATAAGAGCAATAATCCCACCACATCTCATGATGATCAAAGAAACTTTGTCCAAAATCTATTGTTTGTTTAGGGGCACTATTGAGCCCCCTGGCGACGCCCAACCCCAATCACTGCAGAACATTGGATTTCCCACCAGACCTGAGGAGTGTGTGTGTATTTTTGTGAGGATTTGAGTATCCTAAAACCATGCAAAATGAGTTCTTCGTGGGGAGAAAAAAAAATAAAAAATCTGAGCAAAAACAATAGGTTCCTTGCACTTCATGCTAGGACACCGTTGGTGTCCTTGCACTTTCGTGCTTGGGCCCTAAATATTGCACATTACAATTGGCTACGAGGGTGGGATGGCACTCCCCTAGAAGACTATTATCAGGCAGCACAACTCGGGCCTCTGATTAAGTGGTGTGACAAAGACTAACTCTAAGTGGAAGGAGATTGAGAAGAAGGCAATTAGCACCCCAATCCAATCCTTAGTTGGTAACATTACATTAATAAAAACTCTGAAAGATTCAATAGATCCAGTAACCACACATACACTCTGAACATCTGGTCTGGTTTTATTAAAAGGCATAAACTAGGACAAGAAGTTAGACTCTTGAGCTGGTTGACCTATGATGATTGATTTAAACCAAGTTTGACCGATCTGACGTATAAAAATTGGGAGAGGAAGGAAATGACTGCAATGTACACACTATTCAGGGTTTGAGTTACGTGGGAGCCAGTGGGCGCTCAGCTCCCATAAAGAGGGTCTGAGCTCCCACGGAAGCAGTAAAATTATGCATCTGTGGGGGTCTCTAATTCATTTATCAACAACCATTATTTTGAATCACAAATAATGTAGCCTATTTTTCATTGTAATTAGTAACTACTATTATTTACATTAAAAAGATAAACAGACTTAAATGACCATACTTTCCTAATGAACTACGCTGCGCACCGCATGACTGACAGGATGGCTGCACTTCTCCACCATCAGCCGCCATGGTGCGTGTTTTGAACAGGTTGAGGCTGCGACCCGCGAACATGTTCAACTAGAATTAGACTATGTTTTGACTGCTGCTTATTTGTTTAGTATTGTTGGCTTTTTGATGCATCCTCCAATTAGTACAGTCCTACAAATGATAATATACTTTTTTACAATTACACTTTAATATTATACCTACCATGAAGGGCAGAATTACAGTCTCTCCTTGAATAGTCTCTGATGGAATTTTTCACGCTATTGAAACTTAAACTTTGTTGCGATATCGCAGACGACTGGGGAAAGTAGCGGACTGATGTGTGTGTGTGTTTGTGCGTTTGCATGTGTGTGAGAGAGGGAAATGTTGAATCACGTAATAATCAATGATTTCTCTCTCTACCTCTATCTCTCTCTGCCGGTAACGTTAGTTATTTGGCTATATTAGAGACCCCCACGAAGCTCAAAATAAGTACTTTATAATAAATGTATTAATTCTGATGGCAATTGTAAATTCAGCAGTAAAAATGTTACTTTGTACCTTTTCTCCATTAGATTGTTCATTATATCAATTTAATTCCTAAGTTCAAACAACAAAAATGCTGTGAAGACTGTCAACATATAGTTCTCTTTTAATATCTTTATTTAATATAGACTACCCTTGGCAAAGTTTTTATTTGTGTCTGCCTACATATTTGTATACTGTTCTTTATGTCCCATGTACACTTTGTTCCGCTTTTTGTGATAAAGATTTAAGGAAAAAATTTTATTATTCTGACACCACATGAATGCACCATCAGTCACCGCTCACCTCCCCCCCCCCCATTCCAAGTGCTGAGGAGAAGCTATGGTGGCCGATACGCTCTGTCGGCCCTTGTGTTAAATAATACATCTGGCCCTCTATTTGTCTAAATTTCACTTCTGTTCTTACTTCTAACAAACCAGCCGCTGCCGACTACTGCTACTACCTCTACTTCTGCTTGTTTTTTGTACATTGTATTCAATGTAGTGATGAAATGCGCTCTGTAGAGCAGTTTGCCCATTCGGGCTACTGTGGAAACATGGCGACGTCCATGTGAGAGGACCCACGATGTATTTATGATAGAAATGGCTCATTCTGAGGTAATCAAAACATAACAGTTAATTTTGTATGGTCTTTATACACAACTGAAACATCGTTATGGATATTATATTGCATTTCTGTCAATAGATCCTCAGAAATATTACACACTGGAGCTATAAATAAAAATGTTTGTGCTGTTTAAAAATGTGTTCAGTAATTTCGAGAAATACGATTATTAAATAATAATAAAATAAATTAAAAATGTATAAAATAAATTATAATAAAAATAACATAAAACATTTGCACCTTCCAACCAAAACTTCATCATGCCATGCTTTTTTTTAGAGCAACTTACGCTATATATGGCACTTTTTGTATTTTTATCTACAGGTGAAAAGTAGCGACACCACGCTACGTTTCCTTTTTGCCTTTCTCACACAAGTCTGACACGCAAGTGTGCGACTGCACCACTGCTTGACAATTCATATCGTTTTCACAATGCTTCTTAATCGGTATGTATGTCATACGGATGTTTTCTTTTGAAACTGTGTTGACGTTGAAATACAACATTTTTTAAAAGGCTGCGCACTCGGTTCTCTTCACATAGGTTTCTACAGTCATGTGCCAAGGGCCAACTAAATATTTCAGGGCTGTTTCTTGGCACAAAATGTGCCTTATTCACATACGGTCATGTATCGTATCCAGCAGCTTGTAAGAAGTGCCGGTGCGCAAGACAAAGTCAGGGTACACCAAAGTAAATTGTAGAAGTGCTGTTACTGCGTACCAGTGAATACCGGCCCACTCAAGCACTGGGCACAAACATACAAAAGTACTGAAAATTTTGGGAGTGATACATCCACCAACCTTACTTATTTAGTGATCCAAGCAGCACAGCGTATATTTTTGCAATTATCTCAAACGACTTTGTTTAGAGTCAAAGTTCTTTCACACTTTTAATCTCTGGATTCATTTGAATCTTTGCTCCAATGGTCTTCTGCTGTACAAATGTCAAATTATGCAGTTTTTCTACAGACATCGCTGATCCAAAGACTAAAAAGAATTTTGATACGTCAGTCTGTTCGCCACACAAATGTTTGACCACAAGATGATGCTGTAATACTTAAGTTTGATTAAATGTAACAAAAATGTTATTATTGATATGATTATTGTTAATTGATACCAAATAAATAGCGTGTAAGTATCGGAAGAATCGATCCTGCGTTATCCGCCCATCCCTACACTAAGCCTAGCAATACCAGTTCAGCTATTTAAGGATTTAGCAGCTAAAGCGGTAAGGCAGAAGACAACGGGGATAATATGAGAAGGGTTTGGGTGGCTCGCTTTTTAGCTATATCTGGAGCCTTTTGTTTAAACATGTTCAACATTTCATAAAGTGGATGCACATGTTAGTGTCATGTTTCGTGAACTGACCAATCACAGCCTGGACAGCAAACTTTCAAAATGTTAAACCCATTTTCATGCATGACTGGTTATGGTAGAAGTTAGTACTTACCATTAACAAATTACAGACTAAAATGTCAAAAAGCCCATATTCCATTTTTAGTCCGTCCCTGGTCATGACCTTTTATTCATGCAAAACCTGGATCTACAATAATACAGTAGGGATAAATGCTGTTCTAAATATTGTTGTTGTAGCTAACATGTGATTTAGGTTGATAAGACAGACAGCATATTTTTTTGACATCAACAAACAAATTACAAAAGCTGATGCTGTCTATGTCAGTGCAGTATGTCTTCTGTTATGTTTCAGTAAGGCCGACAGTGATTGAAACAGCCGTGTATGTCAACAGCATTGGACCAGTGGACCCCATCAACATGGTGAGACTGCTTCTTCTGATTTCTGTATTCTTTTTCCTCTACTGATATAAAGGGATAATGGATGGATAAACCCCCTTACTAATAATAAATAATATTATTAAATAACCAGCGTATTCAAGCTACCATGACACCACATACTAGTTTTTCCACAGCTTTCAACCTCTATACACTGAGGAAGACTGTGAGATGGGGTTGAAAGTGATGGAAAAAAACAAGTAAGTGAACCTTATTGTGTTTCGGGCAAAATTGGCAGAACTTTCAATATAATATCAAAATCAATATATGGTTATTTGTCCCATACACATCATACACAATATAACTTGTAGTTCATAATTTGTTAGTTTGTTTCTAGCTCCAGAAAGTAACTATAGGGACCTACTAAATATGGTTAAATGAAAAGACTTTTTCTTTACATGTGGGAACTTAATAGGAAAAACTACACCTACCATGATGCTTTGCTCCTTGTGAATGCCCGTGTCATGATTACTTAGCCAATGTGATTTCAGTTTTGCTGATTGATGTAAACTTAGCCTACTAGGGAGCACTTAGAAGGGAGGAGGGGAGAAAGAAGTAGTCGGAAGAGAAGTAACTGGGGGAGACACATGCGGGAGAAAAGCAGCTGTGTATCGATGTGCTGTAAAACATTAAGTTGAAATCGGAGACTATTAGTATTTGTAGACTTAAGTACATATACGTATGGGCACAAATATTACCTTGCAGGTAATTTCTGTGTCGTGGGCTCAGTCGTTTGTTTTTTTCCAGTGAAAGTGATCAGTGTAGCTCGGTCAGTCCCCTGCTCGTGTTAGCAATAACAGAGTAAAGTGTAAAAGTGCAAACTGATGGACTTTTAAACTAGAGGGACATTGACTTGGACTGTTGTGAGAAACAACAAGTCTTAGACGCAGAGCACAGCTTTTTACCGAAGGACTGGAGAAAAAGAGGAGCCATGGGACCTAGCCTGCTAAGTAGCACCACTGTGAGGAGGAACCCCGCCCAAGGGACTTGCATCGCCTCACGGGCATCAACCTACTGCACCTTGCCTATGGAGTTAATTTTGTTTCATTACTTGTGGGAACAGATGAGTGACACAAAATGAAGATTTGTAAACTCATAAATATTTTGAATCTGAATATATTAAATAATTTACAAATAACCAAATTTGTGAATATCTTCCTAACATTTACAGCTTTCAAATAGGCATTTGTGAGTAAAATAATGGTTGAAAAGCATTTGTGAATATCTTCCTAACATTTGACACTTTCGAACAGGCATTTGTGAGTACCGCCTGTATTTGTCGATCTCAGTTCTTCACGCACAGAGTTTTAAAACAATCCTTACGCCGGTGGAAAGAAAATCGACTAATGTCACTTTTCGGAGACCACGTGATCTTGCCTGCTGACGTCATTTCCTTATTTCAAAGTAAAAAAACGCTAAAAGCGCTAGCTTGTTACTATCGCTAAGGAAATATCAGCTGCTCTGTTTCAACAAAACGTGAATGCAGACTGAAATTCAACTGTGGTGTCAGGAGAGGCAGAGATTTAAACCAGCGGTGAGTAAGAAATAGTATACATCATACAATTTGTTAAGCTGTGAGTAGAGGGACATTAAACTGTAAGTAAGAAAATGTCAAATGTTAGGAAGATATTCACAAATGTGGTTATTTATGTATTCTGATAATTTTTTTTATTTGTGGAATTTGTTTGTATATTTGCAGATCTGTTTTCATTTGCAAAATATTTGTTTGAGTTTACAAATCTTTTCACATGTGTTTTTTGAAAGTGTTATATTTACAGATTACGCATTTACACACAGATCGCTCATCTGTGCACAAAAATAATATTGAAACAAAATTAACTCCATACTCGCCATTCGAATACATCATCTATAGCCTGGCAAGTTCTTTGGAACTGTTGGAGTGACGGAGCCGTGTGAGTAAGGGGAGATGTTTTCTGAAACATTGAACCTTGAACTACCAGGGTGTTCAAGGATTTCTCTTTCATATGTGCACCACCATACAGGCCCCGACGTTTACAAATCCAAGCGCTTGGTAATAATTTGAACGTTTCTTAGAGTTTGAACTGTGGTTCAATATTTTTTTATCCATCCCGGGAGAAACAAAACAAGGAATGTGTTATTTTTAAGATTACCAGAGTGGGTTGATAAAGCAATTTTATTTGTCCATTTATTTATTACTTTGGTGTATTGGTTTGACACAAAACATGTTTTAAAAGAAAGCTTTTTTTTAAGAGAACAGATGTAATAATAAATGTTTCTCCTTTTTTCATACTAAATATTGTTGTTTTTCATATTTGACTTACTTCAGTACAGTTCATAAGGTGAGCAATTATTACACATTGCACATTGTTGTGTACCTACTTAATCTGTAAAGTCAAGCCTCAAGTCACGGTAATGTCTATTAGTAAATAGGGAATATTTAGCCAGCTCACCATCAACAGCTAAGATCCCAGGAACCTGTCAAATACACTTTCAAAATAGTGATAGTAAGGCACACCTTAGGTCTTGTTTTAATCAGCTCTACTGGCCAGTGTGTGCTAGTGTTAACAAGGGTTACATTACTAACAAATGTTGTTGGGGTGACAGAGGTCTTTTATGATCCTCTCAGCCCTTGTCCTGCACTTCCTGGTGTAAATGTCTCGTAGGGCGTCTGATGGTGTGTTCAGCTTCACCACCCTCTGCAGGGCCAGGTAGACCCTCTTATTGCTGCTCCCAAACTGATACAGACACTGATATATCTGAAGTTGTCCAACCTCTCCACCTGGGCCCATTGATCTTGCTGGGTTGGGAGTTCCTCCTTTGTTTCCTCCTAAACTCTTCAGCTCCTTTGTCTTTCTGACATTCTCAGAGAGGTCATTGCACCAGTTCTCCGGGTGAGTCACTTCCTCTAGGTAGGCCTTCTCTTTGTGGTCAGAGATCAGGTCCACCAGATGGAGTGTGGCCACAGGAAGATGAAGATCCTGCTACGCATACTGGAGTTGAGTCTTGGGTCTTTAAGCTTTGCGATGAGTCTGGAGGGGACAATTGAGTCAAATGCTGAGGTGCATTTTAACATAATTCTCCCTCCGGATGTCCTGATGGGCCAGGTCAGTGTGGATGAGGTGATGTATTGCATTGTCCGTGGATCTGATTTGGATCTGTATTTTCTCGAGATTTGGACAACCAGGGTGGGTGGAGGAGATGATCATACTGGTCTGGAGGTGAGTGGACAAGAGAGAGTCCAAAGAGGATAGCAGAGCGGAGGAGGATTCTTTGGTTGACAGGAGAGAGAATTTTTCTGGAGATGGTAGTGAGGAGAGAACAGATAACGACAGAGTACTTATTTAATTTAATTCAATTCAATTTTATTTATATAGCGCCAAATCACAACAACAGTTATTTTCAGAAGCCCAACAATTCCCACCAAGAGCAAGCACAAGGCGACAGAGGCAATGAGATTCATTTAAAATTTATTTAAGATGGTACAGAGTTTACTTATTTAATGAAATGTATGAAATTAATTGTTCTTATGTAATCTTTATGTAGCTTTGGCAATACTGTTATACATTCATGCTAATAAAGCTGATTTGAATTGAAATTACAGAGTAGGTGGAGAGAGATATTGCAGGTTACGGTGGGAGGGGATTTTGTGAGGATGGGGAAGGAGGGAGGTGGAGGACTTCAAGGGGAGAGTGAAGGTGACAAAGTGGTGGTCAGACATGCAGGCTTTTTATTTGTACAAAAGCCTGATAAACTGAAGGGCATTTTTCTCTTTGATGCCAAGGTTACCATACCAGCAGATGATGGGAAATGAAATGACAGATTCAATGAAAGCTCTATAGAATAGTGAAATTAGAGTCTTGTCTAGTCTATGCTACAGACAGCTAGCTTTCAATTTAGCTTGTTTGTAACAATTGCCAAACTAACGTTAGCTGTGCTGTGCTGTGTACAACACAGAGGATGAGAGACTGCGGAGAGAGCAGATTAGAATAACTCTTGTCTACATGTTTATGCTTATTGAACAGATGGATTGATAAAGTAAGGGAAGGTTTTATTGCAGAGTATCGACAGTAGCTGTGGTCAACTCGAGTAATTTGGAGCTAACATATTCACCGTCTCCACCGAGGCCTCTCACACAGAGCAGGCAGATGACTGATAACAGACGGTGTTACATTACATTTATTCATTTAGCTGACGCTTTTATCCAAAGTGACTTATAATTGCTATACATGTCAGAGGTCACACGCCTGTAAAGTTCAAGTTAATTCAAGTTTAGTGATAATTTCAAGCAAATAAACAATTACATCAAATACATGTGTATCCAAGCTGGTTGCGGGAGCAGACTCCCTAAACTCTGTGTTACATTGGTTAATATATCCTGTCTCACTCCTCCTCTTGTGGGTCTTAGGGTCAGACCCACGTCCACCTCTATCCACACATATTCAATATTAAAACAATAGTGTATTCTACCCTACAACACTTCTAAAGAAATAAGAACACTTCTAAAGAAATTAAACTGAAACGTGACTTCAGAAATAAGACATCTTGATATTAGTCAAAAGTGTGCATAAGACAAAGCGAGTTAACATCAACACAAGCACAGTTTCGTGTGCTGTGTACTGTATCATGTCTCAAATCTTCTTCCCTTATCAGGTCCTCCTTACCCTTGCCTTCTATGTTTATAAATCTTAGTTTACTCCTTTCGAGTGGTGCAACAGGTGTCATCCACTTTATGTGAAAATCCAACACGGCCTCGTTGTCTCTCGTTTTGGATGTCTCATTGATTTTGAATCATGATCGTCACCTTAAACTCCCTTCTGGCCAATTAGCAACACTGCAGAAAAGATCATCGGTGCCAACCTGCCCTCCATTCAGGACTTATACATTTCCAGAGTCAGGAAATGGGCAGGAAACATCACTGCAGATCCATCTCACCCAGGACACAACCCGTTCCAGCTCCTCCCCTCTGGTAGGCGCTACAGAGCACTGTACGCCTAAACCAACAGACACAGAAGCAGTTTCTTCCCACAAGCCATCACTCTGATGAACAGCTGATTTCTGAGTCACAGTGTCAGGAACAATTCCTGTGTAATAACCCAGTAACTCTGCCTCTAATCAGCCACCTGTTTACTGGTTACCACTTGTTATTTATTTATTCACCATTCTCTATTTCAGTGCTGTTCATACTATGTCATATTGTATATACTGTATACCAATACACCTACCTCAGGTCATAGGTCTTATTTATTTTTTTCCAGCATCCTTTGCACTATGCTCCATCACACTGTGTACATGTGTACACGTATGCATGTATGTGTATGTGTACCTGTATATCATATCCTCCTTCAACATGTACATAATGAGAATAATATTTTGCTCTTGCATCCTTTGCACTCTGCTCACTGCATTATTTGTCAATATGTCTATATTGTTTTGTTCATAGTGTGTATATTAGTGTTGTCTATACTGTAGTTTGTGTCTGATTTAATTTTATTATTGTGTTATGGTATTTTTGTAAGAGTAAGCACATCATGAGCTATGTACAATCCTGAGTCAAATTCCTCGTATGTGTACATGTGTACATACCTGGCAATAAAGCTGATTCTGATGAGAAAGTAATAGGGTTGAGTGAGTGAACTGCACCTTTAAGTTTAGTGTGTCCTTAAACATTATTCTAATAAACATGTTAATTGTTATCATAATCAAGGTAGGCATATAAAATATTCACACATCACGGCTACTTGAAAATATTCAACAAGATCAGCAGTGTAACTCACGTTGCTATAAAACCCAAAGTCATGGACTAATCAGTCGGAGAAAAGTAACAACAAACGCACGATCATACATTTACAACTAAGAATGGTGACTTTTGTTGTTTTTAGTCCCAAAATAACTTGTTTGTTTACATTTTGCACTGCCATTTTGTATTAAGCAACACCTCACTCTGTGCTTGGCTCTGCCTGCTTTCCTCTGTCCATGACTTCAACAGAGCCAGAGTCAAACACACGTCTTTATTGCCATCTGGTGGCTGACTCATAGTAGTTACACAGTGGGATTTAAATTATTGATCGGTAAACCATGGGAGTTTTTCTGTCATAGGAATATTGATCAGTATTCACTGTATTTATCAAAATGTCTGTTTCTTTGTTATTTATAACATAGTTGTATGGAAATAAATAGCGTTTTGAAGAAAACTCCCAGTAAAAGTCAACATGTTAACAGTAAATATGGCTAAAGATTATAACTGTTGTAGTTTAGTTTCTTTTCATCAAATAAATTTTTATAGTTTCCTTTATTGCATCACCATACTCTGTAATGGCAAAATAAATAGATTTTCAGGTTTTGAGAAATATGGAACTGAGTCCTTATAGAACCGGGATTTGATCTCCATCTCTAATGAATAGTATAGCTATAATATGAAATATCTAACTTATGACACCTAAGCAGAGGTTATCAGTTTACTAAATGATAGAAAAGGGGTCCCTTAAGGAAAAAGGAAAGGTGTCAGTGAAACAAATCAATGGTCACATTGATGTTATTACTTTTTTTATTGCTACTGTGCAGCCATTGTAAACAATAAAACTGCAGCTTATTGGAATGACACACTGCTAAATAATCTAACAATATTTATAACACGTTTGAGAAGATATTGCATCTGTGTCTGTTTATAGTGACATAAACAAAACACTAATCCACTAGCGTTAGTCAAGTTTACTCAGATTTTCTAGCCAACTACATGATGCAGGCAGACAGCGGCAGCAATGGTAAGGTACTAAACATCTCAACTGAATTCAAGCTGAGGAAATGATAAGCTATGTTACACCCAATATGCACTGCCACCCAATATGGTCTGCCACGATACTGCTTGTTCTTGTTTTACAGCAGTTGGCATCCAGCTTGTTGGACAGGGACTTTAACCAATCATATGTAGTAATACAATACCGACTGGATCCGCCCACCTACTGACGAACTGCGAGCGAGCAGGCTAAAGTTTCGCGAGCAGCAGAGAAAGGACTTGTACTCCGGATTCTGCACATGCTCAAAACACTGTTTTCCTCGCGGGTTACAACAATGCTTGCACGACCAGAGAAATTCGGCGCGGAAAAGTAATATGCACGCATCTAAGATACTCTCGTGAGATTTGTACGCCATGCCCAACACTTGCATCGCGTTGTATGTAAATGCTCCGTATTTGTACAGCACCTTTCTAGTCTTTGACCACTCAAAGCACTTTTACACTACATCAGCATTCACCATTCACTCACATTCATTCACTGAGCCTAAGCGCTCAAACACAAACTAACATTCACACTCATACATTCATTGCCCAAAGACACTTGGACTGACATGCAGCCAGGATTGAACCGCCGACCTTACGATTTACGGCCAACCCGCTCTACCTCCTGAGCCACAGCCGCCCCAAATGTGAATGCACCAATAGGTCAAATGTGGCAAAAAGTTTATAAATTCAGGCGAGTACACCGAAGAAGTCAAGAATGGGACCAGGTGGATGATGGATCACTGCAATATTAAGCTTAATTGGACGGGTGACAGAAATGGCATCGAAATCAAATGCATATCTGTGCTCCAAGGGAAGGACCTGGTGGGACCACTTTGGCGAAATGAGTCCAGCTCCTTGCCCAGAGGGAGAACGAGAAAGCAGCTGTAAGCATAGCTGGAGTGGTGGAGTTCTCTGGGGTGATCCAAGTCTCTGTAAGGTTGGAGAGTCTGGAGGGAGGCATAGGCTGAGATGGTGTCTGCCTTCTTGATAGCCAATTGGCAGTTCCAGAGTCCCTCCATCACTTCATGGTCTGAGCAGTGTTGGAAAAAGAACTCAATTTTCATACTTAAGTAAAAGATACCACACGAAAAAATATAACTTAAGTAAAAGTCATACAGTATAAACCTACATGAGTGGAAGTAAAAAAGTAAAATTACTTAAGTAATCAAAAGTAAAAAGTACTACACATTCAAATCTATTGATCTTAAAAGTAATCTATCTTTTAAAATTCACTCAAGACAGCTTTGAATACAGCATTATAAGCTGTAGTGAATCACAATAAGGAAAACTGAGTCCCGAGAGGACATTCGGTAACATTTTATAATAACTACAAACTATGAATCATTAGTAAAGTATTAGTAAATACGGAATTCATCATTTATAAACCATTGTTCATACATTAATACACATTAGTAAGTCATTTATAAACACAGTTATAAATACTTTGTTCTTTATGCAAGATGGCGCCACTCAGGGCAGCCATGGTATTGTGGTGCGCTCTGTTTGTTTTGTTTATGTTTGTTAACTTTGAATTCTGCTTCCCGGAGCCCTTTCACCAGAGAAGAGCTCATACACATCAGGGGAACAACACCAGCGGATTCTCTGTTCATGCGTTGAGATGCCGGAGGAAGGGGAGGAGGTCCGGTATGCTGGTGCAACTATGGTGAAAAGGACACTGCACTCCGCTACTGGGAATATTTCTCTCCAGTGTGCGCTCACTGTGCAATAAACTGGACGAACTTCAGCTACTGGTGGGGAATGTCCAACCAGAGAAGAGAACATTTTGGCTCACTGCTACACCACAGTAAGCTGTGCCTATTACGCCATTCCCCGCGCTCCACTGGGATACTGTGACGGCGTCATGGTCCACCTGATTCCTGCATACAGACAGAAACTAAAACTCTGTAAACCTGTGGTGAGGACATCTAAGCAATGGACAAGTGAAGCTGTAGAGGATCCTCAGGCATGTTTGGACTGCACTGACTGGGATGTTTTCAGGACAGCTACCAACAATCTGGATGAGTTTACAGAGGCTGTGACGTCCTACATAAGTTTCTGTGAGGACAGCTGTATACCAAGACCCAGCAGGGTGAGTTATAACAATGACAAACCCTGGTTC
The DNA here is from genome assembly GCF_014851395.1 of Micropterus salmoides. NCBI lineage: Eukaryota > Metazoa > Chordata > Actinopteri > Centrarchiformes > Centrarchidae > Micropterus > Micropterus salmoides. Next base: position 32,956,597 of record NW_024041039.1, read on the forward strand.
ACAGCTCAGCGACCGGGCCAGGTTTAAGGAGTCAAAGTACAGGTTTAGCAAGGCGGTGCGAGATGCTAAACAGCTGTACGCAGAGTGACTACAGTTCTCAAAAAATTACTCTGCTTCTCTCTGGAGAGGCTTCAGACAGATCACTAGCTACAAACCCAATCCCCCCACCCCATGAATGACTCACGCCTCGCCAACGAGTTAAACCAGTTTTATTGTCGCTTTGAAAGAAATGGGGCAGACCTGACACCATCCCCCGTCACACCACTGATCGGCCACAGTCCACCATCTCATCCCCCACCTCCTCCCCCTCTCTTATCATCCAAAACCAAGGACCACAGTACTAAACGACTACAGACCCGTTCTGACACAGAATCTGTGTTTATGAAGTTTTTTGAGTGCCTTGTGTTGTCCCACCTAAAATCCATCACAGACCCACTCCTGGACCCCCTGCAGTTTGCCTACAGAACCAACAGTTCTGTCGACAACGCAGTAAACACTGCACTTCACTACATCCTCCAGCACCTGGACTCCCCAGGAACCTAAGGCAGGATCCTCTTTGTGGATTTCAGCTCTGCTTTCAACACCATTATCCCGGTCCTGCTGCAGGACAAGCTCTCCCAGCTGAGCGCGCCTGACTCCACCTGTAGGTTACAGAGTTTCTGACGGACAGGAAGCAGCACATGTAGCTGGGAAAAAATGTCTCTGATTTCAGGACCATCAGCACTGGATCCCCTCAAAGGCTGCATTCTTTCCCCGCTGCCGCAGAAGAGAGCTCTGATCATGGGAGACATTAGAGCCAAGAGGAAGAGTGTCCATCCCCCTCACTAACAAACATGTGTTAGCCCCCCAATCCCCATCACCTTTTCTTCCTTCTCCCCCCTCTAGAGTTCACTGACCACATGAAAGAGCTGGTTAGTGCTGGGACCAAACTCACTTCTTGCCTGTTCCCTTGCCCTACTTGCATTTTATCTCCCCTAAACCCACCTCACCGTCCACTTCCACCACTGGCTTTAAGTCCTCAGACCGTTTTAAAACCTGTGTCCTGTCCCCCTACTCCACAACGCTTCCTCTGTCTCCCCAGCCTTATAAAAGCACAGCATATCAAGTTAACTGTGCTGGGTCCAGGTTACAAGGAAAATGGCACTCATGACGAAGAGTCAGTGGTGACTTATTTAATTCCGGTCTTGATGGGTAACCGTGAAAGAATGGGGAAGATGTTAAAAAAAACAAAACAGGAAGCACTCATCATATTCTGCAAATTTAGACAATTTAGCATCATTTCCTTGTCAGCCACAGACTGTTGCAAAAAGTGGAGCATAATGTTTTTAAAACACTAAATTTAGCTTTATTAAATGTCAGGTCTTTGGCATGAAAAACATTTTGATCAGTGATTTTATAATCTTAATTTACAATGATTTTACAATCTTAATTTCATGTTTTTAACTGAAATTTAGAGTAAGATAACAGTGCAGCTGTTATCTTATCGAGTCTACACCTCCCAACTTCAGTTTTTTTTTTTTTTTTTTTTTAATTAACCTGTCCTGTCCAGACAAAGGGGCAGAAATGGGGGTGGAGGGCACAAACACCACACAAACAGACACCACAGAGAAAGGACAACCAACAAACAAACAAGACAACCAGCCGTACAACAGCAATAAACAGCTGACATAAGAAAACAACTGAGGGAGAAATGAAAAGGAGAAATAGTTAAATAAATAACTTAACAGAATGTAGTGAGATTATTTAGTGAGAGGACGCCACAACAGCGCTGCACCAACCCCAGCAACAGGCAGGGAAGAACCCCAGCAGCAAGGGCACCCCGCGACCCTCCAAAAGTGCAAAGGACCTGAGACCACATGTCACGGGGACATCCATGCAGAAAGCCGTGCCAGGGTGCCCCCCCGTCACAAGGGAGCAGAACCGCGGGAGAACCAGGGCCGACAGCCCCCCAGCCTAGCCAGAGGCCATCTCCCTGGAATGCACGCGGAGCAGTGGTCCCCAATACCCGTGAACCCAAGAGCAGTCACCCTGTACGGTGCCCAGCCCCTCCCCAGACAGCCACCCCCAAGGAAGAGGGCCAAAATCCACCCCAACAACACCGGCCATGTGCCCCCGGGACAACCACACACCCTCCTTGTGAGAAGGCCAGCAGGGGGAAGCAGCGGGAGCCCTACCCCTGTCAAAGAGGGCCCCAGGAAGGAGAGGACACAATGGATCCCGGGCCCAGGGACACGCTACCCGCTCCAGATATGAGCAAAAGCCCAAGGCCCGAGGCCCCAGAACTCCACCAGGTGAGCCACACCTCCTGACTCACCCCAGGCCTGGCAAGGGGGACACCAACCCACGGCGCCCCTGATGCCCCGGGGCTCCAGGGGTGGAGATAAGGTGCATGGTAACTAAGGTGCAGTTAAAATTGGAGGGTAGTTGCACTCCACAACTGGCAGGTAGTGGCGCTTTCCACATGCTCCTCCGACCCCAGAAGCTGCATTAAAGCAGCCCCGCCCACCAAACACCTCGCAACCTGCCTGCCCAGTCCAAAGGGTGTATGTAGTGACACATAACTGAAGGGGGAGGGTGGAGGAGGTCATAGGGAGGCTAGATTGGTCCTCCCCACTGGGGCCAGGTTCCTGACTGGTCCCAGCATTCAGCTCCGTCCCCCGCCAGCATCCCAGAGTCAGCGACAACCTCGCCAGGGCAGCCTCCCACCCTGCCTCCCCCACACAATCCGCAGGCATACCGACGCACCCCGGAGCACCACCAGCACCACCACCAGATTGATGGTGGTGGGAACCCCTGATATGTTACCTGAGCATCCTTTGTCCTGTATAGTGTGATAAATGGAGAGTTTTATACTGTATGTATACTTATGTATGTATATTATATTGAGCCTAAGTGCTCAAACAGAAACTAACATTCACACACATTCATACACTGGCGGAACAGCCGCCAGGGGCAATTTGGGGTTGAGTATCTTGCCCAAGGACACTTTGACATTGAACCGCCGACCTTCCAATTAATGGCCAACCCGCTCTACCTCCTGAGCCACAGCCACCCGCTAAATCTATTGCTAATTCCATACTGTGCCAGTAGACCCTGAAATGGAATAAAGTTACTGCCCTGCATTACATGCTCTAGATGTCTTATCCCTTTGTCATACCACAGTGGGGAATTTAGCATTTTCTTATTTTACAGGATGTCAGGATTATTCCAGATAGGAGTAAGTCAGCATGGGATAGGTGAAGACCTAGGTATTTTAAAAAATTCCCACCAGGCTGCTAGTGAAGTGCCCACCTTGAGCCATGGTTCTGCTCGAGGTTTCTGCCTCTTAAAAGGAAGTTTTTCCTTGCCTCTGTCGCCTAGTGATTGCTCTCGGTGGGAATTATTGGGCTTCTGTACATAGCATCATAGAGTACGGTCTAGACCTGCTCTTTTATGAAAAGCGCTGTGAGATAACTGTTGTTGTGATTTGGCGCTATATAAATAAAATTGAATTGAATTATGTTAATGCCTTTAAAGCAGGTATAATGTTTCATACTGGAGCTAATGAATGACATATTGGAAATTTTAATGTCCATCCATGAGTGATCCAGGGGTTTTGATTGATCAATTTTGAGATATTTTGGACAGGAAGTAATGAGCAAAATTGGGCAGTTTTAAATCACCACAATATTTTGTGGGTTTTTTTGAGTTTTAAAACTGATTCGTTGGGGTTTATTTTTCCACAAAAAATTTGAGATGTTTGAGTCCAGTGACTTAAACCAGACAGCAGAGGTTTGGGTGGGTAACACTGAAAACAGGTAGTTGATTCTAGGTAGGACCATCATTTCTATGGTGGCGACTCTTCCCTTGAGTGATGTGGGCAATGTTGTCCGGCGCACAAGGTCATCCTCTATTGATTTAAGTAGAGGTGTGTAGTTTAGCCATGTCAGTTCTGATAGCCCGGAAATATTGGCAACCAGGTATTTAATATTCCCTGACTTTAGTGGTGTGGTAGATACACTCTAGAAATCACACATTACAGGTAAAACTATGGATTTACTCCAGTTAATGGAGTAGTCTGAGATGGATGAGAATTTATCTATAAATGTGATTCTCAGAAAGAGACGTTTATGAGTTTAGGAGGAAGAGTAATACATCATCTGCATAAAGGCTTATCTTGTGGTGTACATTTTCTTTTTGAATTCCTTTAACATTTTTATTTTGTCTGATAGCAGCAGCTAGTGGCTCTATAAAAATGGCGAATAGCGAGGGAAAGTATAGGCAACCCTGTCTGGTACCCTTCTGAAGACTAAAGGTTGGAGAAGTATGATCATTTGTCCTGACAAAAGTGCTTGGGGAAGTGTATAAGATTTTAATCCAGTCTATGAAAGACTTTGTTTGTCTTTTGGTGAGTAGGACTCGATTAGGATGCAAGATTCAGTAGGGGGTCACAAAGTACGAAGAAGACGTTAGAAGGGAGATTGACGAAGCAGTTTTAGACTACAATCTGGCAATGAGTTGCAGGGATGACCGGTACATATGGGTGGGCTAGATGAGATGATGAAGAGCAGCTGGGGCTCGAGTCCCGTGCACCTGGCTCCACTCCTGCAATCAGACAGACACACATACAAGATTCCAAATTCATGTAAAGTAGTGAATAGACATTTCTATTTACCCTGTCAATTGCTTTCTCTGCGTCTGAAGAAATAACTGTAGTTTCCAGGCTATGAATAGTGGTGTAGTTTATTACATTAAGATGCCTGCGTGTATTGTTGGTGGAGTGCCTGCCTTTATAAATCCTGTATGGTTGGGGTGTATTATACAAAGAGTGACCTTCTCTAGCCTTCTTGCTAAGGTAAGTCATATTGGGCAATAACTTTTCAACCATTCCTGCGTGCTTTTGGATGTGTGCTTTGGGTCTTTGTCTTGCTGGAGGACCCATGATCTTCGACTCAAACCAAGTTTTCTTACACTGGGTAGGACATTTTGCTCTAAAATCTCTTGATAATTCTCTGATTTCATGGTTCCTGTGATACGGTAAAGGCCTCCTGTACCAGATGCAGCAAAGCAGCCCCACAGCATTATGGATTCTCCACCATGCTTAACTGTTGGTAGGGTGTTCTTTTCCTTGTAGGCTTCATTGCGCCGTCTGTAAACAAACTGTTGCTGTGCATTGCCAAAAAGCTCAATTTTTGTTTCATCTGTCCACAGAACATTTTCCCAGAAGGGTTGTGGTTTGTCCAGGTTCTCTTTGGCAAAGATTAATCGTTCCTTTGTATGTCTTTTCCTCAGCAATAGTGTCTTCCTTGGCCTTCGCCCATGAAGCCTTGTTTGGTTTAGTGTGTGGAATATGGTAATTGTTGAAACCATGACCCCAGACTGTTCCAGGTTAGCCTTCAGGTCTTTGGATGTTTGACATGGTGTTTTGTTACGGCCAGGGAGGTTCTTGACAGTTCCATGCTTCCAAACTTTTTAATAACATTACGCACTGTTGAAACAGGGATATCAAGGTCTTTGGAGATGGCCTTATAACCTTTGGAGGTCTTGTGTTTGCTAATTATCGCACTTCTGATGTCCTCAGACAGCTCCTTTGTCTTCACCATTGTGTCAAAGGAACAGGGGATAACAGATGGCTTTTTAAAACACGGTCATCATTTATCGGCTAATTCATGTCACATGGGCACAGACAATTTATCACAGGTGATTCTCATTTCTGATTTACCACAGGTGAGTCAGTGTGTTTCCATACTGATTTACAGCAAAGGGTGCCAATACCAGTGACACAGCAAGCTTTAAGATTTTCTATTTTTTCCTCCCATTGTTTTAAATTGTTGTTTATCATTTGCTCTTTTGTATCAATCACAAGTTCTCTATAGGACAGAATTGTTGAACTTGATTCATTTTTTTCAGAAGATATTCCACATTATGTACTTAAACTTCATTGGTGCCAATAATGGTGAGCAGGACTGTAGATGGGTGCAGACCCAGTAGTCACTCTGTATGCAAGCATTAGTGACTTGAACCTGGTTCTGGAGGCCACGGGTAACCAGTGGAGGTCACACAGCAATGGAGTGACATGCGTCTTTTTGGGCTGATCAAAAAGGACAGCTGGTCATCAATCATGACAGCCAAGTTTCTCACCACCCTGGTTGGAGTGATGGTTGAGGAGCCAATTTGTAGTTTGGTGTTATGGTGGATCGATTGCTTGGCTGGAATGACCAAGAGTTCAGTCTTAGAGAGGTTTAGTTGAAGGTGGCAAGCCTTCATCCATGCAGATATGTCCGAGAGACAGTCTGTGATCCGCGCCGAGACAGTGGGGTCGTCTGGTGGGAAAGATGGGTAGAGTTGCGTATTGTCTGGGCAGCAGTGGTAAGAGAAGCCGTGCGAGCAAATGATTGACCTCAGTGAGGTGGTGTAAATTGAGAAGAGAAGGGGCCCTAGCACTGCGCCTGCGGAGAGTGCGGATAGGAGGATTATGTGATTGACTGTGTCAAAGGCAGCTGATAGGTCAAGCAGGATAAGAACAGAGGATTGGGCTGCAGCTTTAAGGCCGATTTATACTCCTGTGTAGGGGCTGTGTTTGGGGGTGTAATTATAATGACGGACACACCTACGCACAAGTATAAATGCATGGCTACGTGCGTAGCCTACGGCGTAGGTACGCACGTAGCCCGCATTTATACTAAACCGTTACCAACCGAATGTTACAGCCGGCGTTTTGGCCGCTACTAAAAGTTACCTCAATGCGCGGGGTACTTCCGGTCCGCTCGGAGGCATTGCGAGGCTACCCAGCCGACCAATCATTCGAGCTTACGGTCCGCATCGACTTGACGTGTAGTTACATTTTGGAGGACGTGCACGACAGGCGACGGCGTAGCCTCTGCGTAGCCCCGTAGCCTACGCCGTCACCTACGCCATCAATTTGACACAGAAGTATAAATCAGCCTTTAGGGGACCTGAGGGCTTCTTTTACGGACAAAAGAGCCGTTTCAGTAGAGTGGCCACTCTTAAAACCAGACTGATATGGATCTAGGAGGTTATTCCGTGAGAGGAATTCTGAGACCTGTTTGAAGACTTCCCGTTTGATAGTTTTATGCGCATCTTGTATGTGCCTGTGTATGCGTGTATGTGTGTGTCTGTGTGCATCTTGTATGTGCCTGTGTGTGTGTGTATCTGTGTGCATCTTGTATGTGCCTCTGTGTGTGTGTAACCAAGAGGGGACCTGCAGGTGTGTGTGTTTGAGTCCATACTCAGCAGTGCCTCTAGTGGATAAAACAGAGATTTCAATGACTCATTCACACACGTCGTTCTTAACACTCCCCTATAGAGTGAATGGCTTGTAGCCCCAGGGAGTCTTTCAGACTTTAGAGGGGCTATTATGCAAGCTACTTAGTAAAGAAAGCTATCTTTATTTTGTTGTAACAAAATAAAAAAAAGGCTGAGTTTTAGTGGATGTCTTGTGTTTTAAGATCATGTATTAAAATAAAGGGCTACACAATTAGCAGGAGAATAAAACAAATTTTAGATTCTAAAGATAAGGAACAAAAATAGCAAAACAACTAGGGTAAAATTAGAAATAAAATTATGAGTATTAAGATACTTTCTTTTCAGTTTGAATTAATTAATAAAAAATAATTTTAACTTTGACTAAAGCTTTAAACTTGTTCAGTCCCAAAATACTAACTTGACCAGTTTTCACAAGCTGTGGACATCAATACATTTTGTCATTATATTTGTGCGCTTAGTCTACACTTATAGGGATGCTTTTTATTTATTGATATGCATTACAGAAGAAGGGACCACACTTGTACTGTGTGGAATGACACAAGTTCCCTCTTAGATAGCATGGGGAGATATTCACACACCAACTTGTAAGATTCAATTTCAATTCAATTTTATTTATATAGCGCCAAATCACACACAAATAACAGTTATCTCACAGCGCTTTTCATAAAAGAGCAGGTCTAGACAGTACTCTGTGATGTTATTTACAGAAGCCCAACAATTCCCACCAAGAGCAAGCACTAGGCAACAGAGGCAAGGAAAAACTTCCTTTAAGAGGCAGAAACCTCGAGCAGAACCATGGCTCAGGGTGGACAGCCATCTGCCTCGACCGGTTGGGGGTGAAGGAGAGGGAGAGAGGAACAGAGAGAAAGAGAGAGGGATGGAAGGAGAGAGATGGGAGGGAGGCAGCCTACACAATATACACACAGAGGTACAGACAGTAAAGGTATTGTTGCTATAGACTAAATGAAAAACGGTACAGATATTTATAGACTTAAACGACATGTCCTGATCAAAGATAACTCCAAGACTGGTCACAGTGGTGCTGGAGGCCAGGGCAATGCCATCAAGAGAAACTATTTCTTTAGATAATGCGTCACGGAGGTGCTTGGGCCCCAGAACAATAACTTCAGTTTTATCTGAGTTTAACATTAGAAAATTACAGGTCATCCAGGTTTTAACATCCTGAAGGCACATTTGAAGTTTAGCTAACTGATTAGTTTCATCTGGCTTGATCGATAGATATAACTGAGTATCGTCTGCATAACAATTAAAGTTTATGGAATATTTCCTGATAATATTGCCTAAAAGAAGCATATATAATGTGAACAGGATTGGTCCGAAGACAGATCCTTGAGGAACTCCATGACTAACTTTGGCGTGCATGGAGGACTCATCGTTAACATGTACAAACTGAAATCGATCTGATAAATAGGACTTAAACCAACTTAGAGCAGTTCCTTTAATGCCAAAGAAATGTTCCAGTCTCTGCAATAGGATCTGATGGTCAATGGTATCAAATGCAGCACTAAGATCTAATAAAACCAGTACAAAGACAAGTCCTTTGTCTGATGCAATAAGGAGGTCATTAGTAATTTTCACCAGTGCTGTTTCTGTGCTATGATGAACTCTAAATCCTGACTGAAAAATCCTCAAATAAACTATTGCTCTGTAAAAAGTCACACAGCTGTTTAGCAACTGCTTTCTCCAGGATCTTAGAGAGAAATGGAAGGTTAGATATAGGTCTATAGTTGGCTAAAACATCTGGATCAAGTTTGGGCTTTTTCAGAAGAGGTTTAATTACAGCTACTTTAAAGTACTGTGGTACATAGCCTGTTGATAAAGATAGATTGATCATATCTAGTATAGAAGTGCTGACTAAGGGTACAACTTCTTTAAGCAGCCTAGTCGGGATGGGGTCTAAGAGGCAGGTTGATGGTTTAAATGAAGAAATTATTGAAGTCAGTTGGTAAAGATTGAGGGAAGCAAAGCAGTCTAAACATATATCTGGCTTTACAGTTGTTTCTAAGGTTCCTGAGTTTAGAGATAAGTCAGTGCCAATTGAGGACAGGTCTTGGTGAATTTTTGTTTCTAATAGCTAGAATTTTATCATTAAAGAAGCTCATGAAATCGTAACTACTGAGAGCTATGGGAATACTTAATACTCAATAGAGTTGTGACTCTCCTGGCTACAGTGCTGAAAAGAAACCTGGGGTTGTTCCTATTTTCCTCTATTAATGACGAGTAGTACGCTGCTCTGGCATTACGGAGGGCCTTCCTATAAATTTTAAGACTATCTTGCCAAATTAAACGAGAATTTTCCAGTTTGGTGGAATGCCAATTCCTCTCAAGTTTCCACGATATTTGCTTTAATTTGCGAATTTCAGTATTATACCATAGAGCTAACCGTGTTTGTTTTATTTTCTTTTTTAGAGGGGCTACAGAGTCGAGTGTCATTCGCAGCGAGCCTGCAGCACTATCAACAAGATGATCGATTTGGGAGGGACTGAAACTAGCATAGGAGTCCTCCGTTACTTTGTGACTTGATAATGAATTTAGAGCTGATGGAATCGCATCCTTAAATTTAGCTACAGCACTATCAGACAGACATCTTGTATAGAAATTTTTACCCAATGGCGTGTAGTTCAGCAATACAAACTCAAAAATCTGAGAATGTGTTGCAATATCCCAAGAGTTTGCGGAGGTATGCATCTTTTGGAGCTCATCCTGCAGTAGTACAGGTTGGATAGTGTTAACGGCACTGGAGTCAAAGTCAAAGAACATGATCCTCACACATAAAGAAAATAATAAATAAGCAAAACGAATCTTGTGAGATTGAAAAAGGCAGCAGAATGAGTATTTTAAAAGCACAAAGTAAAACCAAAATGAGTAAAAAGGTCAGCTGCAAGATTTTTTCATTTTTAATTGATAATACTATTTTATTTATTATATATATATATATATATATATATATATATATATATATATATATATATATATGTATATATGTATATATATATATATATATATATATATATATATATATATATATATATATATATATATATATATATATATATATAATACTTTTTGAAATGATTCACTCTCCAGTAATGATACATGAGCAGTGTTTGTGCATGTCCTAAATTTATATTTAGGAAGTTTTTGCTCGCAAACCACACTGGCAACGCTGTCAACGTCGGAGACCCACCTTCAAAAAAGTTATCAGCAAGAGTGTAAGGAGCCTAGCTAATAAGGATAGCTAGAATACAGCTATCGAAGTTAGTACGCTGTACATAACTGGTAGTTAAGTAATTATAGCATAAAAGTATAACTGATAGTTATAATAGTTGGCTTGGTCTGTCACTTTGGTGTTAAATGTCAGTTGGTTGTATTTGTGATTCTGATCTTTAAGTAGAAGCACTGTGATAAAAAGAAACTGAGTGGGGATTGTTAATTATAATGATCTTTATTGAAGTTAACAAGCATGGTGCAGTGATAACGGATGAATCAGTTGATAGTTGTTTGTGGGCTCCTTTCTGCGGTTTATTATGGACTTGAGGGATAACAGAATCAACAGAATGATCAGGACCTATAAGGACATGTCTGAGGAGGAACTCCGAGACAGTTTCAATAAACTAACAAGGGAAGCAGAAAAAGTCATGGAAGCAAATGACGATGTGGAGGTTGGATTCATTGCAGATTGGGAGGCAGAGCTGGACATAGGAGAGGAGCCTGTGTTAACTGAACAGCAAAAAGCTGACCTAGACAAAACTGTGAAAATGAGTGTGAGTTGAAACTAAAAGGAGGTCAAAGATCTAATTCAGAAGGCTCTTTGGTCTAACTTTGGAGCTGCTGAATTGTCCATAGCACTTAAGGCAGCAGATGTTGAGTGGGACCACATTGCTGCTATAGAGCCCAGTGGGAACCAGGAGGGCTATGACTTCGTGCTCAATCTCCTACAAGGATTTGTAAAAACTGCAAAGGAGGTGCCTGGTCGGTGGAAACGTTGGATTCCACCAGAAGATCAGGATAGCATCCAGGAGCATTTAAAGGGGCTTGAACTTACCATCCCCAAGTTGGTTTCCAGAAAGGCTGACTTTATAGAGGCAAGGATAAAGGAAGAGGCTGAATGCCTTTCACAGATAGCAATGACTCCAAATTATCCTATCGCAACCATCAAATTGAAACCGGCGACTCTTCCAAAGTTCACTGGAAATAAATGTTATTTTCATAGGAGGAGAAAGGACTGGGAAGCACTCCAGAGGCAGGGTGAACCGACTGGTTCCAGAGAGATGAAAAAAGTTGGATCTTTCCAAGTTACTGTGTTTCTGTGACAAGAGTTCAAAAATCAAAAGCAAGGCACCAAAGTTCTGATGAGAAAAAGGAAAAGATCCAAGCTACTGTTCTTCACAGGGATGTTAGGAGATTGGTTGTCCTGCTACCTGCTGAAGAAGACATGGAGAGTCCAGCCAGAAATATATCTTAGATTTATTTGAAGACAGAAAGCTAAGTTTGCCTTTGAAGTTGGCATTCTTCCTAGTGTGTCCATGGAAGATCGAGTGGGAGGTGTCAAGTCAAACTAGAATTGAAATGTAGCGGGTCTTAGGGGAAGACAAAATAAATAAAAATTAAATAAAGTAATAAGCGGCCACTGACGGACAGACTGCAGAGAGGAGATCAAACGGAACCAACCAATGCTGATGGCTACATGGTGCATTTAAAAAGACGCACGGCATCGTCAGTTTCCGGGATAGAGCGTGGATCATACAAACAAATACCGCGGAAGAGCAAGACTGCGGCGTGACCGGCGGTAAGACTGTGCAGGTCTGAGATGTCCTCCTTTCTGCGGCTTATTATGGACTTGAGGGATAAATGGCTTGTAAAAAGGATTACATGGTCTAATATTACTGAATATGATTGAGATTCTATGTTGTGAAAAATGCTGTATGCTGTTGCTTAATGAGCTGAATGTATTGATGTATGTGTAGTTGATCTGAGGTTGCTTAATGTACTTTAAAGTGAAATAAGTATGCATTTCTTTTTGGGTTTATTTAAAGGTTTTTCACTTAATGGCTAATGGCATATAACTGACGATGAATTGCACTGATGGAAGCTCAAGATAAAAAATGAACTAAATCTGCAAGAATAAAAAAGGAGAGAAAAAAAGAAACAGCTGTTTAGTCACTGAGTGGAATCCAGTTCAGACATATTCTCTTTCAAGTGGGGAAACTGCACATATTTAAACAGATAACTGGACACACATTACCCTTTAGAAAAAGACTATGAAGTATTATAAAGCTAGTTAGCTACTTTTGTACAGTTGAAATCATATTATGTCGACCCTAAAGTGTGAAATTTTGAAAAGGTTTTACCTACAGATGAGCATGTTCATATGTATGTGTTTAGATTTTATGATGTGGTATTTAAGGTGCTAAATGAAGCCCGTCTCTGAATAATTGAAATTCTGTCTGATCCTTTACACACCAAAAACAATTTATACAGCATGCTTCAGCAGTACATTTGTTCTTAGCCTTAGAGAAAGGTCCACAGAGACATTAAGACGCACTTTATGAACAAAAAGAAATAACCAAAAAAAAGGACGATTCTTTTTTTATTATAATCTAAACCAAATATATAAGCTGTAGTGCTTTTGTCACCAGCAATGTTGTCATTGTAGCTTTTTGAAATGTGGGGTTAAACATTTGTTTGCGAATAGAGAAGTATATTTGAGGGCTGTCAAATGGTGCAGTTCACACTGATATTTAGCAAGTATTGGTCTTTACACAGTAGGTCTATACATCAGAGTATTGTCAACTTAAATGTTTCTTTAGCATGTACAGTTTAAATGTGTGTTAGTGATTTTAATAGCCATTGAAATAGTGATGAGTTACCTATAGATCATTTCAGAACCATCACAAAGTCTGATGGCTATTCATAACACAAGTTCTTCAACCATAAATAGAAAACAGCACAATATACAGAACAAAACAAAGTTTATTGAATGTGCTTTTAAGCTCAGACACACACAAACTCCTAAACTGAAAGTTCCTCATGTGTCCCCCCCTTCTGTGTTCTTACACTGCACAAAGTTATAAATGCAATACTTTTGTTTTTGCCCCCATTCATCATGAGCTGAACTCAAAGATCTAAGCCTTTCTCTATGAACACAAAAGGCCTATTTCTCTCAAATATTGTTCACAAATCTGTCAAAATCTTTGTTAGAGAGCACTTCTTTTCCGAGATAATCCATCCACCTCACAGGTGTGGTATATCAAGACGCTGATCAAACAGCATGGATATTGCACAGGTGTTCCTTAGGCTGGTCACGATAAAAGGCCACTGGAAAATGTGCAACACACACACAAACATATCTCCTTTGCATAGAGTTGATCAGGTTGTTGATTGTGGCCTGTGTAAAGTTGGTCCACTCCTCTTCAATGGCTGTGCCAGGACCTGGAACATGCTGGCGCATACGCCGATCCAGAGCATCCTAAACATCCTCAGTGGGTGACATGACCAGTGAGTATGCTGGCTATGCAAGAACTGGGATGTTTTCAGCTTCTAGAAATTGTGAACAGATCCTTGTTACATAGGGCTTGTGCATTATCATGCTGCAACACGAGGTGATGGTCGTGGATGAATGGCACAAGCTTCAGGATCTTGTCACGGTATCTCTGTGCATTCAAAATGCCATCTATAAAATGCATCTGTTTGTTGCCCATAAAACACGCCTGCCCATACCATAACCCCACCGCCACCATAGGCCACTCAATCTACAATTTGGACATCAGTAACTGCTCACCCTGGGATGAAAACTGGGATTCATGAAGCCATGAAGAGAACACCTCTCCAAAGTGCCAGACGCCATCGAATGTGAGTATTTGCCCATTCAAGTCGGTTACGACAGCAAACTGCAGTCAGGTCGAGGCCGCGAAGAGGATGACGAGCATGCAGATGAGCTTCCCTGAGATGGTTCCTGACAGTTTGTGCAGAAATTATTTGAGGATGCAAACCGATTCTTGCAGCAGCTGTCCGGGTGGATGGTCTCAGACAATCTTGGATGTGAAGATGCTGGATGTGGAGGTCTTGGGCTGTTGAGGGAATAGAGAATCGGTTTGTTATCAAACCCAGACATTTGTTTTACAGTACTGTGTTAAACTTTCCTTGGGTGATCAAGTCCTTCAAAAAGACAATGCCTTTGTCCATTTTTCTTGCCACAAGAACAAGTCTGGCAAGTTCCCTCATCTTATTTCTGATATCTGTCTGATGTTGTCTAACTTCTCAGTTTTTGAGGAACATTCACTCTCCCAATTATTAGCATATCACACCACTTCCATTATAGTGGAAGTCCAGAGGAAATTGCAGTGTCCATGGGCAACATCAGGGAATAACTTGCCCGGATTCTTCTTTTCACCAGCCCATCCTCTTTCACTTTAGTTTGTTAGCTAGTACTGTTAACCACCTGCTCAGACAGACACCTCCTGTGGTCTGTCTGTCAGGTAGTCAATATCAAATCCGTTCTAATCTCAGGGCGTCATATACCACCAATTTGAGAGAGAGTGACAAAGCGTAGTTATTTGATGCTAAAGCATCTGTGTGTCTCACAGAGACGCACACGGTGCGTCTCTGAGAGACACTCTGGGGCGTCCCGTACAGACCGGAAGTGGTAGCTAGCTAGCGGTGTTGACAGCCCCCTGAAGCCCCTACCCTTACCACAACCATCAGAAATGTTAGTACCTAAACCTAAGTCACTGAATGTATGCATGTCGACCGGCTAACCCTACCTGCTGGCACATTGGCCGTGAGGCCCCTTGTGTTGCTGCAATGTAGGTAACGGGGGCGTTTTATACGTACGCTGAAGGTTACCTTTAGCGTAACATCCTTACCTTTGTCACGTTGTCTGTAAGCGTCATTTATGACGCATTGAGATGAGAATGTGTTGCAATATCCATGGAGTTTCCGGAGGTATGCATCTTTTGGAGCTCATCCTGCAGTAGTACAGGGTGGATAGTGTTAACGGCACTGGAGTCAAAGTCAAAGAACATGATCCTCACAGTGTCACCAGCCTTGTCCAAGTGAGTGGGCTTGCTGGAGCAGGTAGATGATGGCATCCTTGATTCCCACCTCAGGGTGGTAGGCAAACCGAATATACTATGCTATATAAAGCGAATATACTGTTATACATTACTATATATGTACATGTTTATAATGAAATTTGATAGTTTAGTTACAAACAAGCTTGATGAAAACATTCAAGGGGGATTGGTAAAAATGTTCAACTTACCTCTTGCTTTGGTCTTGAAGACGGATAGATAAAGGTTTTTGAAAAGAAGAACAGGTAAAATATGTCTACATACTGTTAAGATAGACCGATTGATAAATGGATGACTGGTAAACGAGTAGTAAGAATAGTAGAGAAATTTTAAGTTAGTTTTTTCTCCTTCAGAAAACTGCATACTCAACACTTCCACAAGACACCAAAGATACCATGCACCTTCTCTGAGGAACCCAGAATATATACACAATTCTGACTAACTATCTAGTACTTAGTGTAACATTTGCATAGTAATGCAAATGTTGTCTGGCAATTAGACATAGGTTTGATGTACTTTTGTTTATGGTAGACATGTTTCTTACCAAAGGACAGCAGCTTCTCAGGTGGAAGATCAAACTTCAGGCTCTTGAAGGTTTAAGTTGGTAAAGTTTTGTGCTTACGAAGTTTCAAACTACCAGTGAAAAAGTTATGAGCAAGACTTTACTTTTGAATGAAGAACATATGAGTTGGAAAAGAGTTATTTGGAAACGATTACTTGTTACATAACAATAGACCTTATTTATATGTAAACCAAACGCTACTTCATACACAAGTGCCAGAACAAACTGGACCAGAGACTACTATATCAGTATAGGAATGTAAATTTTATTTGTTACATCAAAACAAAAGAAGAAACACAGTTCAGGACTAGACTGCATTACCAGGGAAACTGATGTAGAATTGAGCACCGACAAATTATAACCAAACTGATAGACAAATAAGGAAATAACCCACACGCTCAAACCAATTAAACCAAATACTATGGAAAAACACTATATCTGGATGCTACACACTAATTACACAAAACACCCATGCAAAGTAGTTACTGTGTCTTTCAGTTTCCCCCTTTAACACAGCCAGAAACACAAAGTATGGCCCATTCAAGGATCTAGTGTGAGCACAATAAAACTAACCAGTGGGAAAAAACAGTGGTTGGCTCTCCTAATAACGTCAATTTGAAACAATACAAACAGAAACACAGTAAGATACAAAGAACACTTTAAAAGAAACATTTCACAAAACATAAGCAAATGTAACAATTATCATACCTTGCTTGACTTAGAAACACATTCCCCTCCCGCCGTTGAAGGCATGCAGGTGACTGGGATCTATTTTTTCAAATATTCCTGTTACATTCATATAAAAAAAGGCTAAAATCTTGTTTAAAACCATCTTACACATACCTGTGCTTTAGCTGATGTGTTTAAACAATCACTCCAAGCTTTGGACCCTCACCACCACGAAGTCTAATAAATAGCAGGTTTTTAACAATTATTCAACTTGTCTTTAATAAAATCAAGATCTAGTTCTGGACATGCATTATTAGCCTTAGATTTTTAAACATTATTTTTAAAAGTAAAACCTATTTAAAAATAAAGCCTACCCAATCAAGCACCAAACAAAGGCTGGCCTCAGCTGCTCTCTCAGGTGTGTGACAGCAGAAAGAAAGGACCAGGTGATCTTCCCTCCCCTATTTATAGACTCTGCCCCTTTACCTGGGTCCTAGTGCTAAACACCTGTTGCCTTCCCTATCACATATAAGTGTAACTAAAGATTCTATTTAGGTTAGATTATAATTTTCTTTTAAGAATCATACTTTTTTTTTTTACTCATCCATGTTGCAGTGTGAGTGTCAATTCATGCTATCTAAGAGGGAACTTGTTTCATTATGTACCAGCCAACAGTGGACATTTCTGTAATGCAAATCAACAAACAAAATGCACACCTATAAATATAGATTAAAGAAACAAGTACATAGTAAAATTGATTAATTAAATATTATATTTGGAAAATTTGGGGGCTAAACCATTTCAAAGGTCTAGTAAAACTTGATAATAAATCTGTTTTTAGCAATTAATTAAAAAATTTATATGAAGGATCTTGCTGCTGACCATGTTATTCCTAATTTTTATTTATTTATGTTAAAGTACTTGTGACTTTCCTGACTTGTGGGCAACCCTTCATTTTAATGCAGTGTCAAGATTGAAAATGGTTAAGCCATCCACTAAAGTGGAGACTTCATATTTCATCACAAAACAATAATAACAAATCATATCAATATTTAATGATGTTGGAGTTGGACTGTTGCTCCATACTATCTAAGAGGGGACATGTGTCATTATGTATCAACCAACAGTGGATTCCTGTCATTTAATGCCATACAAGTGTGGACTTTTTTCTCTGTAGGCCTAATGCAAACCTGAAAATACTATGCATTCCTGATGAAAACTCATCAGGACATTAATGCCTCATCAATTCGTTTGGGTAGCCCTTTATATTAGGGCCTGTCCATAAAGTACACAGGTACATCTTAGCTTGCTAGTCTGTAACTAAACCAGCATTTTCAACATTCCACACTTCACCAAGGGATCGACTTTGCCTCTGGATTTCATGTCATCGGTAACAGTATTTTTCTTATGGGTAATGTGGGTTACACATTTCTTAGCAAAGGACAGCAGCTTCTCAGGTGGAGGATCAAACTTCTGGCTCTTGAAGGTTTAAGTTGGTAAAGTTTTACTTATGACTCCCCTAACTTGTGGGCAGCCTTTTTATTTTAATGCAGTGTCAAGATTGAAAATGTTTAAGCCATCCATTAAAGCTGAGACTTTATCTTTCATTACAAAAACATAATAACAAATCATGCAGAATAATTATTGATGCTGGATGTTGGAGTGTCACTGTTGCTCCATACTATCTAAGAGGGGACGTGTTGTTATGTAGCAACCAACAGTGGATTCCTGTCATTTAATGCTATACTAGTGTGAACCTTTTTTGCTGTAGGCCTAATGCAAACCTGAAAATACTATGCATTCCTGATGAAAACTCATCAGTACATTAATGCTACATCAATTTATTTGGGTTGCCCTTTATCTTACAGTCTGAAGCTTAATATTAGTTAGGAAATCTACTATAGCGGAGCCTTGAAGTTTTGTTACAAAAGCATATTATCCAATCATGTGTCAACAGACTGCTTAGTTGAGATTATATTTTTCTCATAAGTATTATTATTGGTTTTGCTTTTTTTTGTTATACATGCTATAGTTTGAATGTCAAATTATCCTTATTAGAAAAAGGATAACTCATTATCTGTTCTCTGACCTCACTATATTCATAAATTACTTTAAAACGAACGCCCTAAAGATATCCACATAGCCTTAACAGAGTGTAGTGGATGTGTGATTCAAAACCAGTCTAAGATTCAGTTATTAAGAGTAAATACAAAGTAACTCTTTAAAATGTGTAAATGTAAAATGCATACATTACCATTCCACACAGGTCATAAAAATGACCAACCCACACAGAAGAAAATGAATTCCCCTAAGAGAAAATTAAAATAAGTGCACTAGTGTAATAAGATATTTAAGATATTAAAAGCACATTTGCAGTAATATTATGTTAAAAGACCGTAAAAGTAAATTTTGTATTATATTTATTTTACTTCAAAAGGACTAGAAACACAGGTCCAAACTTGGCGGTTTACACTGACGGTGCACTGTTGGTTAGGTACCTGTGTATGCATGTGTGTGTGTGCATCTAGTGTGCGCATGTGTGTGTGTGTGTGTGTGTGTGTGCGCCCGTGTGTGTGTGTGTGTGCGTGTGTGTGTGTGCATTTTGTATGTGCCTGTGTGTGTGTGTGTGTCTGTGTACATCTTGGATGTGCCTGTGTGTGTGTCTGTGTGCATCCTGTATGTGCCTGTGTGCATAATGACAAACCCTGGTTTACAGCTAAACTCAGACAGCTAAGGTTGAAAAAGGAGGAGGCATTTAGGAGTGGTGACAGGGCCGGGTGCAGGGCGTTAAAATACAGGTTTAGCAGTTCTCTGCAAACGACACCACTTGTGTCTGAGGGGGTTCAGACAGATCACAAACTATAAACCCAAAGTCCCCCACTCCATAAATGATTCTCGCCTCGCAAATAAGCTGAACCAGTTCTACTGCCACTTTGAGAGTCAATCGGACACCATCCCCCGTGACTCCTCTGCTCAGCTTCAGGCTCAGTCCACCACTTCTTCCCCTCCCTCCTCAGAGCTGGCCAGCTCCACCCCCTCCCCTCCTCTCTCCATCACAGAGAGGGAAGTCAACGGTCTTTTCAGGAGGCAGAAACCCCGCAAAGCAGCTGGGCCAGCCAGAACAGTCTGGAGCTCAACACTCTTTAGACTGTGGAGATGCTCGTTGACTTCAGAAAGAGCACAACCCCACCTACACCCATCATCCTGTGTGACTCCCCAGTCACCACTGTGGACTCCTTCCGCTTCCTGAGCACCATCATTTCCCAGGACCTCAAGTGTGGTGATAAGGTGCTGAAGAAGTTCAGCCTGCCAAAGACAATGATGGTGCACTTCTACACCACCATCATTGAGTCCATCCTTACCTCCTCCATCACCATCTGGTACGCTGCTGCCACTGCCAGGGACAAGGGCAGGCTGCAGCGTATCATTCGCTCTGCAGAGAAGGTGATTGGTTGCAATCTTCCTTCTCTTCTGGACTTGTTCGCCTCGAGGACTCTGAGGCAAGCAGGAAAGATTGCAGCTGACCCCTCCCACCCCGGACACAAACTGTTTCACACTCTCCCCTCTGGCAGGAGGCTGCGGTCCATCAGGACTAAAACCTCTCCCCACAAAAACAGTTTATTCCCATCTGCAACTAGCCTCAATAACAAGGCCCGGGTCCCCCACTGACACTCCCTCCTTGCAAATGATACAAATGTCTCTGCACATGTAAATACTGTTTCATATTGTGTTGGGCACAGACCTGGCACGTCGCCCATATTTGTTGTTGATTGTTGATCTTTGTTGTTGTATATTTTTATGTTGTCAGTTTATATATTTATGTGTACACTATATTCTCTTCCGTTGCGTTACTTCTGCACGGCATAGACCCAGAATAATGCACATGTATATATGTGTAACGTTGTTCTTCCATTCTATATTTATATATTTCTACATTTATTTTGATGACTGTATGTTTGTCTACGTGTAGCACCTTATCACCACAGCAAATTCCTTGTATGTTAAAACACTGAAGCTCCTTCTGATTCTGATCTAATATATGCGTGTGTGTGTAAATGCTCCATACTTGTATAGCGCCTTTCTAGTCTTTTCGACCACTCAAAGCGCTTTTACACTACATCTGCATTCACCATTCACACACATTCATACACTGAGCCTAAGTGCTCAAACAGAAACTAACATTCACACACATTCATACACTGGTGGAACAGCCACCAGAGGCAATTCGGGGTTCAGTATCTTGCCCAAGGACACTTCGATATGCAGCCTGGGGGAGCTGGGATTGAACCACCAACCTTCCGATTAACGGCCAACCCGCTCTAACTCCTGTGTGTGTGTGTGTGTGTGTGTGTGTGTGTGTGCGCATACGCCTGTGTATGAACATAGCACAGAGCTGATCGACATGTAAATGGCGGAGGAAGAGCAACATTAACAGAAGAAAGAAAATACACAGAACGTTATCGGACAGGCTAGTCACGGGATAACCACAGTATCCTATCGAGACATGCACTGTAACCATTAACCTGCCATATATGATAGAGTAATGAAATGAAAGGAGACGAGAAAAAACGGATGTTAATCACCGTGATACAGTCACCTGTTGCTGGGTTTGGTTCCTAGTAGACCCAGAGAGTGGTGTCTCGGATGCAGTACAGCTGGCCATCAACGTAAAGTTTATTCACCGTGATGACAGCCCGTGATCCATCTCCAAGGAAGTTTTTCCTTTAATCCTTATCGGGGACAGGACTCTGCGTTTGCACAGAATCTCCCAGGGAAACAGGTCGTTAATGCTGAAATTAGTTCCTCTCAGCTCCAGGGGCGTAGGTCCATGCATGTTTGTTTAGCTGCGTGCCACCATGTTGGAATTACTACAAAGTCTCATGAGATTAAACAAACGCTCACATTGTAATCTCACTCAAACCGTCTATCGCACCTTCAGTTTTATGAGTGAAGCTAGAGTGCATAAGAGAGGAGGTTGCCATTTTGTTTAATAACTCCCTCCCATGCAAACACGTTTTATGGGAATTTTGCTTCTTTTGAATATGTGGCTCTTCAGCTGAATTCCATTTCTCGAGTTATTTTTCTAAATATCTACAGGCCCCCTAAATACTGTGCAAACTTTTTTGATGACTTTGGTGAACTGCTGTCTATAATCTGTATTGACTTTGACTGTGTGGTTATTGTTGGTGATTTTAATATCCATGTTGACAACCCCCAGGATAGAGGGACTATAGAACTGTGTTGTGTTCTTGATAATTATGGACTGACTCAACATGTGACGGAGCCCACACACAATAAGGGGCACACTTTGGACTTAGTCATCTCCAAGGGTCTGGACATTTCCAAGGTTGTGGTGACTGATGTTGCTCTCTCTGATCATTTCTGTGTTTTCTTTGAGAGTGCTATCTGCATGCACAAAAATGTACAAACAGAGGTAATCACAAAATGGCATATCACTTGTAGATAATTTCACTTCAAAAATTGCAAATGTTATTGATGCCATTGCACCAGCCAAGGTGAAGCTGGTCTCCGGCAAGAGAAGATCTCCATGGAGAAATGCCACGCTGGTTAGAACTCAAAAGAGAGAGTGGCAAAAAGCTGAATGCAGGTGGTGGAAAACAAGTCTCCAGGTTCATTATGATGTCTATAAAGGGAGACTTCGCATTTGTAATTTAGAATTGAGAAATGCAAGACGGTCCTTCTTCTCTGACATCATCACCAAAAACACAAATAATGCAGGTGCCCTGTTTGCTACTGTCGACAGGCTAAAAACAATTGAAAGTCAGTGCTCCGCTTCTGTAATCTGTAATGATTAGAACCACAGACCAAGCCAGAAATCTTGGTGTCATGGACTCAGACCTGAATTTGAGGAGCCACATTAAGACAATTACAAAGTCAGCCTACTATCACCTGAAGAATATATCAAGGATTAAAGGACTTATGTCTCAGCAGCTGCTGATTCAGAATGCAGCTGCTTGAGTCCTCACAAAGACCAAAAAAGTGGATCACTTCACTCCAGTTCTGGGGTCTTTACATTGGCTTCCTGTCTTTCAAAGAATTGTTATCAAAATCCTGCTGTTGGTTTATAAAGCACTAAATGGTTTAGGGCCAAAATACATTTCTGATCTTCTGCTTCGTTATGAACCATCAGACCTCTCAGGTCGTCTGGAGCAGGTCTGCTGTCTGTCAACAGAGTCAAAACTTAACATGGAGAAGCAGCGTTCAGTTTTTATGCTCCGTATATCTGGAACAAACTCCCAGAAAACTGCAGGCCTGCTGAAACTGTCTTTCTTTCAAATCAAGACTTAAGACTTCTTTTTACCACTGCCTTTAATTAAATCAAATGTAAGGCTGTGGATTAATGTCTTGCACTGCAAGACATTAATCTGTTTTACACTGACTGTCCTATTTTTAAAATTTCCTATAATGTTTTTATGTTTTATGTAATGCACTTTGAATTGCCTTGTTGTTGAAATGTGCTATACAAATAAATTTGCCTTACCTAGAGTAAAGGTGAGAAGATTACCAATTAATATTAGGAATCATTATATACATTATTAATCTCTTGCTTAGGGACACATTGATGCATGTGTCAGAGTGGGGAATTGAACCCAAGTCTCTCACACCAAAGGGATGTGTCTTATCCACTGTTCCATCACCACTTAAATGTTTACATGATGAAGGCGCTACATGAAAAGTCAGGGCATCTCAAAAGTAAACGATGAATTGATGAACGTGTAAACCAAGTTTCATGGCATGATATTTTTTGTATAATGACCTTCTTTTTTAATTGTCTGTATTTGCATGTTTCTTCCTAACTCTGATGCAGGAATACACCATTGACATCTTCTTTGCCCAGACATGGTATGACAGCCGACTGAAGTTTAATAGTTCGATGAAGCTGCTCATGCTCAACAGTAACATGGTAGGCAAAATCTGGATTCCTGACACATTCTTCAGGAATTCTCGCAAATCAGACGCCCACTGGATCACCACTCCCAACCGCCTCCTGAGGCTGTGGAGCAATGGGAGAGTCATGTACACACTGAGGTAGGACAGTTTGCTAACCTTTTTGGTAGCCATTTTAAATGCTGCACAGTCAACTCTTCAAAAATCCTTGTTGTTTGTGCAGTTTTAGTTTGTGCATCTATATTTTTACTATGTAGTTCTCTTTTAGGTGACCCCAATCTATCACAGCATGACCTAATAGTCAGTATTTTTTGGTGTATTTTGGTGTAGTTACAAAGAGAACCATGAAGTACCTTTACTGTGTTCAGTCACACTTGGGAGGGGAAAAAAACATCGCTGAGACTTACTTTTTCTCTTTCATAATTCTGTTTTTGTCAGGTTGACTATTAATGCGGAGTGTTACCTTAAGCTGCATAACTTTCCAATGGATGAGCACTCGTGTCCACTGGAGTTTTCAAGCTGTAGGTGGTCAAGAGTTTTCCCCTCCTATTTTTGAACCCGCCATTTCGATTTCCGTAACTTGCCCAGAAAGAGGGGTTTCTGTATGGGCTAGCATAATGACTAAGCTTTTGTTCCTTCTCCTTGCCAAAAGGCCCATCTGCTTGAGGCTGCCCTCTCTCAGCCTGTACCAATCTATCATATGCACCACCAGCAGAGAGAGGAGGCCAACCACTTCCATTTTCTCTGACAGACTTAATGAATTATGTACCCTCTCCCAGTCTGATTCATGCCGTCTGTGTCATCCTTCATTTCTCTCTTGCATTTTGCTTTAGCTTCTCATGTCTTGTCATGATCTTAAAGGTGGGGTCAGCGATTCTAATCCAATACATGTCTTTTTGTCAGATTCAGTGAATTCTCAGATTCTTTTTACGGTCTGCTAGCTGTGACAAAACACTATTTCAGCCATTCCAGCCATGATTGTGTCAGTAACTTTAAATGACATGCCCACGGACATTCAGCTAACTTTCTAGTTCACTGAGATATGCTGTTGTTATCAGGGGTGGACTGGTAATCTGGCAAACCTCGGGCAAATGTCCGGTGGGCCGACGAACCTTTGGGCTAAAATTTACTTATTTAACTGTTACTGCCATAGAGCACGGACAGCGGGCCATGCAAAAATAACCAATATCTGCTGCAGTAGCTTCGAAATCAGGTGCAGTACCCGACGTAGTGCAGGCACAGGGACCTGAAGGAGTAAAGGAGAGCTGTGGCCACTGCCAGGCAGAGGATGAGGTGTGTGTCAGCGAAGCAGAGGAGAGTCATCGTGACAGGGCTGAGGGACAGACTGAGCAGGAGGAGAGTAGAGGTTAAGCCATATGCATGGTAAATATAGAAGAAACATCTGCGTTGTCCAAAAACAGTAACTTAAGCTAAAAAAAAATAAGCTACTGATTACTGCATTATATTCTATAATATTTTATTATTATTATTCTGATTTGTCACCGGCCACCTAAATTTGTTCTTTATAAAAATAAAGACATTTGCACCAGAAAATGGGGCTGAAAATGTCTCCAGAATACAGCAAATTAAGTGTTTAATGCTCAAAATCTTCTGGGGGAATAGATATTTTTTAATAGTATTAACATATATTCTTGTCTTGTTCTCGTGACCCCAGTCTTGTGCAATGATACGTCTCATGCACGTATTGTGTTTCATCACACGCCTAATCTGAGCCCTCAAATGTCCCCACCACTTTTCAGCACAAAGTGACGCCCTTGTGCAGGGTGTGTGCCATAGTGACAATGATGATGATTTGTTCAATTAAGGTCAACGATAATAACATAATCATAACACTATCATAAAGTGAGACTGTCACCTACTGCTGGGGATCACTCCCTGTCATACAGCGCTGCATAAGCTATTTGACGTTGTTTTTGCTAGCATAGTTTCCTAATGCAGTCTTAACTTTGGCTAACTGTCCTAATGGCTGAGGTGAGGCTAAAAATGCCAGAGCCTATTTTTTGTCCCAATCCAGCCCTGGTTGTTATGATGTTAGCTATAGCAGCAGGAGAGTTGTGAGCATCGCTGTCTGGAACTGCTGTGCTGGCTCTGGGACCGTCTCATCATTATGTTAGCTTTGTAGTAGCAGCTGTAGCCACAGTTTGCTAACCCACAACTTAGCTAACATTAGTTACAGTACATTATTGCGGTGTTGTTGATCTCTGTATATCATGGTATTTTTCATGGTTTAGGATTTTTCCAGAATCACTTACTCCACCTTTAATCTTCCACACTCTGTGTATTATATATTAAAAAAATATTGTTCAGGGCAAATGTCAGGACCAGTACAGTCACATTAAATGTCATCAAATGAGCACAAGTCATAATTTCACATACATACAGAGACCTTACCTGAAAAACAACAGCATTGGTCATTTGTTTAAATGCCTAAAAAACATAAATATTCATACAAGCAAGCATGCTCTTGCAGTTGTGCAAATAATGCTCCCTCAGTTGTATTGATGGATGTGGCATTGTTATACCAATGCATAACTTTTAAAAGAGGTGTGAAGTCAAAGCACGTGACTTCAACACCAGAGATCTTGGCCCATGTCCTTTCTTTTACAGTCAATAATGTTTTCTTTAACTATTAAGTCATCCTTTCCCATACCTTAAACATAACCACAATATTTTTCTGACTGCAAAACAAGTGGTTTTATTTGCCTATAGGATAAGGTTCAAGCTTAATTTATTTGCAGTTGTGGGTGTACAGTGTGAACAGAAGAGGGCTGAGTGCACAGCCCTGGGAGGCAGCATGAGAGTGGAGGTGTGACTAATCAATCCAAACTGTATGGTGTCCATTTTTGAGTATGCCAATTTCCAGTTGCAGAGACTCAAGCCCATTCATTTCAGAACAGTTTCATAGGGGTGTTTGTGTTGAATGCTGAACTGAAATCAGCAAACAGCATTCTGATGTAAGTGTTATTTTCAAAATGTTTAAAGACAGTGGCAGTGGAGATGGCACCCGCTCTGAATGCAGGTAAAGGTCCAGGTAGGTGCGGTGGGAAAAGTGTTTTTAAATAAACAGCTCAGGCAAACACTTGTCTTTCTGTGAATTTTATTCAAGTCTTTTGCAGACACACGCATCAGAGTAACATCTGCAGTGCTGCAGAGCTGCAGTATCTCAGCACATGCAGCTTTTATCCTAATCTCAGGGTCGGAGCACTATCTCATCAAGGAAACATGATGTCTTCGATTGGTTCCTAGGGGACACTCAACGTAAGACTATCATGTTCGGATACATGTGGTGAACCACTTAAAGTCATGACCCCCCGGACATATCATAAAGCATCACCCACATTTACCTTCCATTGACCCCATACCCAAGAGACCGGAGGTCCTCAATGACTGAGATTAGTTACATGGCAGTGTTTGGAGATGGTTCTCATGAAATTCCCATTACATTACTCCCTTTTAGCATATTATGCTAACACAACATAATGCGAATAGAAACATTTCATGTAACTTTAGCAGTACTTGAAGAGAAGGTGATGAAGAATATGACAATATAAGGAATAAAAATACAATGTAAGAAATGTAAAAATGTCAGAATAGAATATAAGACACAATGCAAACACTTTATTAATTATGCAAAATGTAAAATGAAATTACATTTGCAAAATCCAGAAGATAACTAAGAAACTTACAAATGATTCAGATTAAACTTCACTTTCATCTCCTCTGAAAGGTGGGATCCACTCCATTAAATCAATGGGTGCAGTTGGTAGTTGTTATGTACTGACCCATAGATGATTTAATTGCTGCGGCGATCATAGATCTAGCACAAGGGATAACACAGCATGTCAGGAGGAGGAAAGCACCAAGAATGACAAACAGTGTGGTCAACATTTTTATAAACACATTGTTCCATCCGCCTGTTGTCAGCCACGACCACATGTCCCATCCCCCAGTGTTCTGTGAGTCCTGACTTAGATCATTCAGGTGTGAGACAACATGAGTCATGTTGTCCGAGGCATCTGGGATGTATGTACAATAGTCCGTCCCAATTATGTGGCAAACTCCGCCTTGAGTTGCCAGCATCAGGTCCAGTGCCATTCTGTTTTGCAACGCCACATTTCTGAGGCCCTGCACAGTGGGTGTGAGGGTGGAAACGGCTCAGAGTGGGCAGGATGGTGACAGAAGTGAGCAAGATAACACGTCCCACACCGTCCAGGTCTCAAGACTAGATACACATGTTGCCCACATATCCACACGTGTTGTCTCAGCGCTCCATAGCCGCCAGAAGAAGGGATTGTAAGAACCGGGTTGTCGCTCCCTGGGCGGTTCAGTGGGGCGATGTACGGCTGTGCCCACTTGCACTCCGTCCTGGCTCCATTATCCCATGTGGTGCCGCAGGTTGCTGTAACCGTCTGCTTATATGATGATGTTCTCAGGAAACGATCTCTTGCTGTGAGACATTGTCTGGTGAAACTCACCAGTCCGGTTCGGGCTGTTGGATTCGTTGTCATGATGGGCTTGTACATGTTCTGCTCTGTTGAGACGTGTTCCAGAATCGGGTTGTGGAGTCCCCAAAGTTGACCAAGCTGATGTTACACAGTTCAAGTGCCTTGGTCATATCCTTAACTTCTCGGCCCACCCTGGGAAACCCTTGAGTGAAGGTTAACAGGGCTCCTAGTGTCTCTGAAACATTTAATGGTCTGGGTTTCACTGGTATGGAGTTCCCCACTCTATGAGGGAGCTGTGCACACGCATAACAGCTCTGATTGGTCATTTTGGTTGCATACCATGCATTGTATTTCAGCCCAGCTGGGCTGTCAGGGAGGATGTGTGACTCCTCCTCTTCGGCCTGGATCTGTCCCTCAGTCAGGCCTAAGTTTGTTGTCTCCACGTGTGGAGTTAACGACAGGACGATGATGACAGTGAGCAGAACAATGCCTCCGTTTTCTCTCGGTCTGTCACCTCTCCAGAGCCATCTGTTGATTTCTGGCATCATATCTTATCAGTTGTGTCACCTTGCCTACCCCTGTAATCAGTGTGCGCGCAGTGAGTGTTTGGGAGATTAGTGGTTCTAGGTGGTCTCAGAGACCTCCACTCCCCTCCCTCCCTAGGAACACAAGGCAGGGGAAAGCTCAGCTCACTCACTGATCTCGATCTTCTGGTCTGAGGCCTTTTGGTTGCTTTGGCACTCGTTTGCAGTGGGTGGTGTGAATCCAAGTTGCTCTTTCAGCCACTTTTACTGCTTTCTGTTTAGCAGTATCTGAAATGGTCCAGTCCACCTGCGAGCATGCCAATCCAGTCCCCTGGCTCTAGATCATGTAGTTTATTTTCTGCGGCCTTCGGGATGGTGTTTTTGACCTGTATGTGAATTAAAGAAAGCACAGAGGACAAATTAGCACAATATCTCAACATTTCTTCCTTACATTGGCTGGTATCAGGGAGTTGTCTTTTTACTGGCCCAATCCCCGTGTTCAATGGTCTGCCAAATAGGACTTCAAAAGGACTGAGACCCCCTTTGCCCCTCATCTGGCTTCTCATGTGCATTAAAACGATCGGCAAAGCTTTTGTCCATGTTAAACCTGTTTCTTCACAACATTTAACAATCTTGTTTTTCAATGTGCCATTCTCTCTTTCAACTGCACCTCCGCTAGCTGGATGATAAGCACAGTGTTGCCTCAGATCAATCCCCATATACTCCCCTACACTCTTCAGTGCTGCACTAATGAAAGGTGTGCTGTTACCACTGGAGATCTTAACTGGGATTCCCCAGCGAGGAATGATCTGGCTTATCAAAGCTTTTGCAACTGCTGCTGCGTCCTGTTTAGATCTTGGAAATGCCTCTACCCATTTAGGAAACATATCTACCATGACAAGACAATATTTCTTCCCTGTGACGGTGTCAGTTCAATGAAGTTCATTTGCAGGTGCTCAAATGGTTTGTTTGGGGGTGGATGTGCCACCTGTGGGATCTGAATCGGCCGTCCCACATTGTTAGTTGCACAAATCATGCAACTTTGACAAAACTTCTGGGAGAAGTTGTAGAACCCCTTTGTGAACCAGTATCTGTTTATTTCCTGTGACATACTCCCTTTTGATACATGGTCCTTACCGTGTGTCAACTTAGCATAATAAGGAAACGGATACTTAAGCAGGCATGGCTTCTCATCAGGCCCATACCACACTTTGTCAGAAAATGTGCAGCCTGCTTTCTTCCAAACAGCTCTTTCCTCAGGGCTGGGCCTCATCTGTAATTCCTGCAAATCAGCTGTAGGGGTCAACGGCGAGTCAGTTAAAACAGTACATTGGGTAGTGTTTTTTTTGCTGCAGCCTTTGCTGCAAGGTCAGCTATGGCATTCCCCTGTGAGATAGGATCAAGTTTGTTAGTGTGAGCGTCACATTTACACACAGCAACCATTTTGGGCAACAGCACAGCATCAAGTAGGTCAGCAACCAGTTTGTGATGAGCAATAAGTTTGCCTGTGGATGTTAAAAACTTCCAGTTCGCCCACAATCTCCCAAAATCATGAATAACCCCCCGAGAATAACGGCTGTCTGTAAATATGTTTACAGTTTTGTCCTTTGCATATTTACATGCTTCTGTCAGTGCAGCTAGCTCTGCTGCTTGTGCAGAATAGTTTGAAGGGAGCCAAAGTTGTCTCATGCAAAGTAGTTACTGCAAAACCTGCTCTATTTTTACCAGTTGCTGGATCACGTGATGCTGAGCCGTCCTCAAAAAACTCCATGTCTAGGTTCGTTAGGAGTCTCCTGCAAGTCTACCCTTGGGGAGCAGGCTTCTCTTATGACTGCAACACAATCATGCGGCTGTCCTTCATCTGGAGTTGGGAGGAGAGTAGCAGGATTTAGTACAGTGCATCTCTTAACAGTAATGTTAGCCATATCAAGCAACACAGTGTTGTATCTCAGCCACCTGGCTGTGGAGAGATGAGATGTTTTTTGTTCAAGCAAAATCATCGACACTGCACGTGGGACCAACAATGTCAAGTCTGAGTAACCCACAATGTCACGTGAAGCCATGGCTGCTTTTTCGGCAGCTGCCACGGCTCTCAGGCAGTTTGGCAGCCCTGGTGCAACAGAGTCCAGTTTGGATGAAAAATAAGCTACAGGTCTCAGTCGTCCCCCATGGTCTTGTAGTACTACTTAGGTCATGTACCCCCCCCTTCTCATCAACTATCTGGGTGAAAGGTTTGTTACAGTCGGGAAGACCCAGGGTCGGTGGAGACTGAAGAGCTAGCTTTAAATAAACGAAAGCCTTTTCAGCTTCAGGTGTCCAGTGCACCTTGTCTTTTGCTGCAAGGCCCTTCCCGTGCACATTTTCCGTAAGGGGGCTCTCTATTTCTGCATAGCCTACAATCCATTGTCTGCAGTATGAAGTCATTTCCAGAAAACTCATAACCTGCTTTTTAGTTTCTGGTTTTGGAATTGTTTGGATGGCTTTGATTCTCTATTCAGAGAGGGTATTTCCTTCAGCCATGATCACATGGCCCAGGAAAGTGACTTTCTCAGAAACAAACTGTAGTTTTGATACTCGCTTAGTGACCGTTTTCAGCCAGATGCTTTAGCAGAGCCAGTGTGTCTTTTACACAGGCCTCTCTCGTGGCTGAAAAAATCATGATGTCATCAACATAATGAAGAAGAACACTCCCTTCTGTCAGAGTGAGTGAGTCTAAGTTTTCCTTTAATGCAGCAGATCGTTGGCGATTCACAAAATCCTTGACAGAGCCTGGAAAACGTATACATTTTACCGTCAAAGGAAAAAGCCAGTACTGGCTTCCAGCATCCACTGGGATGCTGAAAAATGCATTTGCCAAGTCTACGACAGAAAACCATTTACTGTCAGGTGGTATCTGTGAGAGAATCGTGTGAGGGTTTGGGCCATTTGGCGCACGTACGTACACTGCTGAGTCTTGATCAAAACGCCACTTATCTGGCTGTCCGGCGTCACGGATTTTCTTCACTGGGAAGATTGGAGTTCTCACAGGAGATTTTTCACAAGGCACAATCACTCCTGTTTTCAGGAGAGAATCAAAGGATATTGATTTTGACATGGTCTGTATGAGGATTTTGGGTTGATAACTACAGGTTCCGCACCTTTAATTAGCTCTACATCATACTTACCCTGTGCCCACAAGCATGATGGCACTTCACTTAACTCAGGAATGTCTGAGACATCTTTAACAAAAATGTGTTTATCAGTCTTTGTTTTACCATCTGTTGTAAATGTAAATGCTCCGTATTTGTATATTGTCTTTCTAGTCTTTTCGACCACTCAAAGCGCTTTTACACTACATCTGCATTCACCAGTCATATACATTCATACACTGAGCCTAAGTGCTCAAACAGAAACTAACATTAACATTCACACACTGGCGGAACAGCCGGCAGGGGCAATTCGGGGTTGAGCATCTTCGACACGTACGGGAGACGGGGATTGAACCGCCAACCTTCCGATTAATGGCCAACCCGCTCTACCTCCTGAGCCACAGCCGCCCCAATGTTGTCACATTTGTCATTTGAAAATCTGCACTGCAGTCACTACAGCAGAGAATCTTTTGCGATGTACCATTTGGATCTGATGTTGTCCGTGCTTTTTGCAGATATAACAAGCATCAGATCTGCCACGTCCTTTTCATTTGCCTCCGGCTGTGCCATTTACAGCCTGTCTTTCTGCTGCTCTCTCTGATCCTTTTTGTTCAGGAGGAAATCCTCGGCATGGATGGCATGTCTTTGAATAATGTCCATGTGACCATGTTGCCATGTCAAACAGTGGTGTTTCACCATGTTGGTGATCTCTGGTCTCAGTCTGGTGAGAAAGTTGTTTCTGAGAGTGGCTTCCCACAGGGTGATGTCATGTGATGGTCCCATCACATTTGGCTTTACCAGACCGCTGTGGATGTCATGAAGTTCAGAAAGTCTGTTTAGGAAATCTGCCACCCTCTCGTCACATCTCTGTGTGCACCCTGTTAGAAGTGCCCAGTCCAGCTTCCGGGGAAATAGTTCCTCTATTCTCTTACAGAGAAGATCAACCACCGCTCTGTAGTCTGCGTTCTCCTCTGCGTCCCAAGAGGGTTTGACAATTTAATGTCCTCTGCAGGATAACCCCCTGAGACCTGTGCCCAGGTTGCCCCCATCTGAAGGGTCAACAATCATCTGGGTGGGGGTTGCTTTTTCTACTGCTCCCCCTCCCAAAGCTGCGGCTGCTGCTGCTGCTAGCTTGGTATGCGGGCAAATCTTTTTAACAACAGGTTTCTGCTCCTCTTTCTGTTTTACTGGCAGTGGCTATGCTGCCTCTGCCGCTCCGGATGAAGGTTGGTCGGTAGGTGGAGCAGAGTTTGGCTGACTTGGTTGTGGGAGAACCGAGTCCAGGTCCGGATCTAGTTTGACACACTGAAATGCAGAATTGTTAGAGGGGTCTGTCCCTGCCTGTAATTTTCTGTCCCTGCGGGTCGCCTCTCTCATCCATGCTGAATGTGCGGCCCAGTTTGCTTTAAAGGCTTTTCTTTAAAGGTTTGCAGCTTTTATCCTAATCTCAGAGTCGGAACACTAGCTCACCAAGGGAACATGATGTCTTTGATTGTTCCCTAGGGTACACTCAACGTAAGACTATCATGTTCAGATACATGTGGTGAACCACGTAAATTCATGACCCCCCGGACATATCATAAAGCATCACCCACATTTACCTTCCATTGACCCCATACCCAAGAGACTGGAGGTCCCCAATGAGTGAAATTAGTTACGTGGCAGTGTTTGGTGAATTCTCTGGGTAGACAATATGGTTGGCATCTGTACATAAAAAATCTGACCCCATAAGTTCTGAAGATCAAACCGAGCATCAGAATGGGGAAGAAAGGAAATTTAAGTGAGATTGAACTAGCATGGATGTTAGTGCCAGACAGGCTGGTCTGTGTATTTCAGAAACTGCTGATCTACTGGGATTTTCACGCAGAACCATCTCTAGGGTTTACAGAGAGCGGTCCAAAAAAGAGAAAATATCCTGTGAGCGACAGTTGTGTGGATGAAAATGCCTTGTTGATGTCAGAGGTCAGATTAGAATGGGCAGACTGGTTCGAGATGACAGAAAGTCAACAGTAACTCAAATAACGTAAAAAAAAAAAGAAAAAAAAGCATGGATCCATCCTGCCTTGTATCAACGGTTCAGGCTGGTGGTGGTGTGATGGTGTGGGGGATATTTTCTTGGCACACTTTGGGACCCTTAGTACCAAATGAGCATTTTTTAAATGCTATCTGAGTATTGTTGCTGACAATGTCCATCCCTTTATGACCACAATGTATCTATCTTCTGATGGCTACTAATTCCAGCAAGATAATGTACCATGTCTCAAAGCTCAAACCATCTCAAACTGGTTTCTTGAACATGACAATGAGTTCATCTGTACTCCAGTGGCCTCCACAGTCACCAGATCTCAATCCAATAGAGCACCTTTGGGATGTGGTGGAACGGGAGATTGGCATCATGGATGTGCAGCTGACAAACCTGCAGCAACTTTGTGATGCTATCATGTGAATATGGACCAAAGTCTCTGAGGAATGTTTCCAACACCTTGTTGAGAATATGCCACAAAGAATTAGTTCTGAAGGCTAGTACCGGGTTGGCTAGTACCGGTTTGCTAGTACCAACCCGCCATTAATTAATTCTCGCCGACAATAATTTTATCACACATTAATGCAGTTTTTATTTTATTATTATTAGTTTGAAAGTCCCTTGCTCACTGGCTCTGAATACACATACAGTCAAACCATGGGTCACAGGAGGGGTGGGAGGTTGATCAGCCTGCAAATCACCCACCCAAAAAAGCAGTAGAGGGAGGCTTCAGCAGACTACACTGTCATCTTTTTCCACCCTCGATCCGTTATCACGGCACCAGGTGAGCCGCTTGCTTGTTAATGACGCAGCTTATCAAACAATTCAAACAGCTGAAACCAACATCTGCACCCTGTGTTCAATGCTGCTTTAACGTTACCTGGTCTGTGTTTGTAAAATAAAAAAATAAAAGTTTTTAACCGAGTGAAGTCTGTGCGAGTGAACACACACCGATCCCGCTACAACCCCCACAAATGCCGTCGTCCATCCCGATGTTTCAATGTAGTTTTGTAGAAATCGTTCCAACCCTACTAAACAGACTGTTTCTGCTGCTCCCTGATCATTAGACTTTGATGGTAACTTGTTTCAACAACAAGCTTTAACAAGAAATATTTTATTGCTACTGTGTAATGGGAATACTGCAGTGAAAAAGCACCCTATTTGTATAAAGTGTTTGCAAACCACATGTTATTGCACTTTTGTGTTTATATAGCAGTACATTTAAATTAAAATTATATAATATATATATGTATATATATTTGAAGATCCTGTTTTGTATTTACAAGTTGTAATATATATGTATTAGTCATAGTCTATATTCTCTGTGTCATGTTTCAATGAGAGTTTAGAATAATTTCAAACCATTCCAAACATGAGCCTTGTTTGTATAAAATAATCCAATTTAGAAGCAATACAAGCTAATGTCAAATACAATACTGCATCAATAAACAAACTTCACTAAAAATGTATTAACGACATAGGGAATTTCTTCCCTTCTTCAATATATATTGAAGAAGGGATTGAACACACTGTTTATTGCCTGGGAGTGAGCACTAGTTCACAACTGCACAAACAACCCAATACTGACTATTACAGGAATGTCTACTAAACCTCACGTTTAACTAACCCATACTGTACTGTACTTTAAAGACATCTTGCTCATTTGAAGAAATTTCATGAGACTGGGCAGGTCAGTTCCATCTTGAATGCTACCCTTTGCCTTGTCGCAATGTTCCCTTGTGATACAGTACATACAATACACCGAATGATAGATTTGAGCTTCCTGTTGGATAGTATAGGCATCAGTAAAGGCTTATAATTGATCTATTGTGTCTGTTCTGTAGATGGTTATCCCAAGAATGAAATCCTCTACCGGTGGCAGAGACGGGCAGTGGAGGTGGCAGACCAGCGGTACTGGAGGCTCTACCAGTTTGCCTTTGTAGGATTGAGGAACACCTCTGATGTGGCACACACCCAGTCCGGTGAGAGATGATGGCCAAGTTCTTACATGCTGCCAGTTTCCAGTTTTACAAGAGGCACTGATATTAAAAAATTTAGAATTTGAATTAGTTTTAGGGAAGAGTGTGGCTCAACATTACCACATAGATTCAATTTATTCTTCTGCTGCATTCGTGTTACCATGATCATACCAATCCTATGAATGTGTGGGGGCTTCTCATCTGTACATTTATTTTAGTGATTCATGGAAGTAGGGACTTTATTTTGAAATAATGTGTAAATAGAAACTCTGTATGTACTAATTTCAGGACGCATACTTCCCCAGTCATAAAATTGGTAACCTCCAATGGGTTACATATATACGTCCCATCTGTTCTCTATTTTACCCTGATTACCTATGTCTTTGAACATCTCACTTTCCTCCAAGACATATTAATGTTTTACTTCTCTATCTACCTTATTGTTAAACTTTCAGGTGAATATGTTATCATGACAATCTTTTTTGACCTGAGTCGGAGAATGGGCTACTTCACCATCCAGACATACATTCCCTGCAGTATGATCGTAGTCTTGTCCTGGGTCTCCTTTTGGATCAACAAGGATGCCGTCCCAGCCCGCACATCTCTGGGTGTGAAATGGTTTCATTTTATACACAGTTAAACTGAGTCAGAGTGTAAATTTGTTGGGCACTGGCCACTCTACTGTACTTATTAACATAATGAGGAAATTGAGGCTTTAAAGGCCCTGAAATTGTATTTTCTCTATCAGCTTCTGATTGCTTTTCCTTTTTCCCCTGTGATGACTGGTTTGAAGTGGGTATTGTTATGTTAGTTGGTAGGGGCTTTAAAGTTGCACTTTATAAGTTTCACATAATGATTTCAATCCCCTGAAAGGTAATTGAGACTTTAGGACCTCAATATCCAGAAGTCTTTTGAGGTGGAGCCCTGTAACTGCCCAGTGCCCACACCAACTCAGTTGTTCTATGCCAAACGAACAAGACAAGACTGAACACTGAGTCAAAATACTGCTCACTGCTATGATATTTCACTGATTTTTGCTTTGGCAGCCAAATTCATCAAGAAGGACACAAGCATTAAAATTAATGTAGAGAAAAGGGTATTTGATATTCCACTGAGGAACTTGTCTCTGTGACAATCCATTTAGGTATCACCACAGTGCTCACCATGACCACTCTAAGCACCATTTCCAGGAAGTCCCTGCCCAAGGTTTCCTATGTTACTGCCATGGACCTGTTTGTCTCTGTCTGCTTTATCTTCACCTTTGCTGCCCTCATGGAGTACGGTACTCTGCACTACTTCACTAGCAACAGACAGACCAAAAATGCTAAAGCCAACAATACCATACAGGTACCTAACACTCATTTTCTTTCTTCTTTTTTTCTTTTGAACACACTGAATGTTATAGTAACATACTGAAATACCTGTGTGTGTTTTCATTCACAGCAGAAAGCATCCAGCATGGTGAATATCCGACCTGGCACGTCCCTACTGCAAATGAACACTATTGTGCCCTATCACGAGGATAGTGACTATGCTTTCGAGTGTTTGGATGGAAAAGACTGCACCAGCTTCTTCTGCTGCTTTGATGACTGCCGCTCAGGTGCCTGGCGTGAAAATAGGATGCACGTGCGGGTTTCCAAGATTGATTCTTACTCACGAATATTCTTCCCCACTGCTTTTGGCCTTTTCAATCTGGTTTATTGGATAGGTTATCTGTATCTATAAAACCAGTACCTCAAAATAGGACGACTGGAGTTTAATACCTACAAGCATTTCACAGAAGCAGAGCTGCTCTTGTAGAAAAAATAACAGCTACTATCTTTGGCAAAAAAATCTAGAGACAAATTATTAATGATAGTGCCTTGTTGTTCCCCGCACTAGTGATGAGGCATGGCACATGACTGAGGTCTGTCAGTCTGGTCCTCAATCTGTCAGAGCAAGATAGGTCCATAACTACTGGCTAATATGCTATGAAAACCAGTATGGATAATTACTAATGATTATGGTGACCCCCTGACCTTTAATCTAAATATTTCTGCACAATGCATCTAAAAGATAACAATGAATTTCTGTGAAATTTGTAGTGGATATTATAATTAATTAATAACATTGCAGGGGAATTGAGCCCATTTTATGACCCACAAAATTCCTACATGTACACAAAAAATATCAAAACAGAGTCAAAAATATAAATAAACCTCTGCCGTTTTGGATTTGCGCATAGATGCAACGTAGAAAAGATTTAGTTAGCTAAAATTATGTTGCAAATGTTGGAATTTAAAGTAACATTATGTAAAATTTCGTGTGATTTGGCAACCCTACCGTGTGTAATTAAATGCTGTGGTAAATAAGGACAGCTGTACATGTGCAATTGTTGTGATTATATTATTTATGATCAAAAACTAGCAAGTCAACAACTTTGCCAACAGCCAAACATCAAACAAGTGCGATAACACAGCAATATTACTGACTAGTCCAACAGAAAGAAGGCCAGCTCGGCATGTCTCCTGCAGCCTTTTATTTTACAAAGCTCTCGCCAACGTCTGGCAGCCTCTTGCTTGTTCATTCTCTTTTTCTCTCCCTTGCTTCCACTGACTAGCTAGCTTCTTCCAAAGAGCTTTCATTGTACATTATGTACTTCTTGCTTCTTCTTGTAGCTAGCTTACTGAAGAGTCTGGTGTTTGACATTGTGATGTAAAGCATTATGTCGTTGCGAAAGTTTCCAGCCCAGGATTCCAATGCTACATAGAGCAATACCAGATTCTCCAGGACCAGAGTGACAATGACAGGGACTTCATTCACCCCATTAGTCAGTCAGTGTACCATGAAGATAGTTATTTCAAGATAATTCACTACATCATGTTGCTTTAAACTTCATTAGATTCAATAATGATTCCAAGGACATCTCGCGGGATTAAACGGTACAAGATTTCCCGTCAGGTCATGACATTTTCCACACGCTCTTATGCCACACATCAATCAATGCAGTAAAAACAAATGTATAACGTCGACTTGTGGAACTGATCAACTTCTCCCAGCTGATGCGACACCAGGCGTACACCGTGGTAGTAATCAAGTGAACCCACTTTTGTACTGTGAGTCCAGACAGTTGTGACGAGTGGTAACTAACTGGTATAGTAGCATTATAAACATCTAAAAACTGAGGTGCAGCTTTGCTCTGTTTGGGACTGTGAACTGCACTTTATCAGAGCTGCTGAAGTTAAGATGTGTGGAGATTTGTGGTGAGATTTCTGCCCACTCACAGTTAGTCTCGTAATATTACAACTTTTTTCTGGACATGTCCGAGAACACAGAGATGAGGGTGAGATTCTAAATGTGCAGAAAGTTTTGAACATGAGCAAAAAACCTTCTGAAACACGTGCTATTAAAGTCCAGGAGTTTCTAACTTGAAGTAGAAAGGTGCCACATGCATATTGAAAGAGGTTAATTCCCCAAACAAAATACACAGAGGGAAGACTAAATCATCTGCATGTATGCTGACTCAGCAGGATGATATTACATGAGAAAAGCTGATCTACAGGAGAAATAGATCTGAAAGCAGCACAGAATGTCGGAGAGCTGCACTGCATTGGATTTTAAATCGTCACCTGCCACCTGAATTGTGTTTCCTTTTACATAAATAAAAACATTTCCACCATAAAACTGGTGTAGAAAACAACTTAAAGTTAAAATTAAACTAACTGTTTAATGCTCAAAATTTTCATATAATTCAGCATTGAAGATTTATTAAAAATAGGGTTAAAATCTTGTCTCATCATACCCCTAATACCCATAGCAGCTCTTACCTCAGAAATGTTTGCACATGTAAAACTCCAGTCCACACAGAGGAGATATTGCCATGCAACCTAAAAAATAGCCCAACTTTTTCTTTACTCTTTGCCACCACTGATATTGTTGACGTGCTTTGCACTTCGTAATACTGCACAGAAGTGTTCCCTCTCCTAAAAGGTATATCCCCTGATTTTCTTAGAGAGGCCAATAGCTCATACGATGTAATGTTTGAATTTCAAAGATCACTTGCAATGTTAAGCATCATCAGTTCTGCAGGAATTTGGGGTTTTGGGGGCACTACTGGTACCTATTTTACAAACAGGGAGCATATCTTTGTATATTTGAACAACTCCATTGTTCATAGGGTTCTATTTTTTTAGGAATCACCTTGCAGCATTATTATTAGTGAGGTCAAACTAGGTCAGCCTCTGCTCAGATCGCATGGAATG
The DNA here is from genome assembly GCF_014851395.1 of Micropterus salmoides. Taxonomy (NCBI): domain Eukaryota; kingdom Metazoa; phylum Chordata; class Actinopteri; order Centrarchiformes; family Centrarchidae; genus Micropterus; species Micropterus salmoides. Next base: position 32,996,457 of record NW_024041039.1, read on the forward strand.
GATTTGTTACCACTTTCAAACACTGAATTGTCATGAACCATGCTGTTTTTCCAGCAGCCAGATTTTATACTGAAGTTACAAAAAGTGATTTTCATTGATTCGCTGTTCAGGCAAATGCTCATACACTCCCAAAAGCACTTCATCTCTAAATAGTACATTTCCTTTCTGAACAGGTTTGAAATAACAATGTCCTGTACTATACAGTTCGTAAAATACTTTCGTTTTATATGGTTCTGTTGTATGTAAATGACTTACTATGTGGAAGAAATGAATGCATACTGAAACATTTCCAGCCACATAATCTTAGAATTACTCTACACAATATTTTCATAGTGTCAGAGTGACAATTGTCAAGAGCAACTATTAACTACAATGCCTGATGCCAGCTGGGATTTGCTCTAGCACCCCTGCAACCATGTATGCAGGATGGAGTTAAACTTAGGTGTTTTTCAACCTGGATCCTATTGTTTCCCATGTTTTTGTGCTATGTAACTCCATAATTGGGACAGCATTTTTTGAAACTGATCCAGTATTGAGCGAGCATGTGGCTTTGATGAGTGCGATATAGTCACTGTAAGTGGTTAAACAAAAAGGATCTTACACTTTTAAAAAGGTCTATATCTGTGTAGGGATCCTTTCCATAATGTTGTCAGACACTTGTAAAACAATGTGAGCCTGTCATTGGCAAAAATAAGAATTTTAGTAGACATATTTTGACGGAGCCCACAAGCAGTGGTGGAAATTAACTTAGATGAAATTAACTTAGATAAAATTAACGTAGATGAAAAAATCCACCGGCCAAAATAATAACTTGCCCTTTTATGTAAATTTTTTTGTGCAAGAAAAACATTGGTCTGTAATTTATTAATGCTAAATCCTAACAAAAATCGTAACCATTCATGCACAAAATTTTATGGGCAAATGCTTGTAAAATACTGTTGAGCAAGGCATCATCCGTCCTGAACCCGTCGCGCTACTTTTCTTCTTCTTGTTTTATTTGCAGGTGCTGCTGAATTCCCTGAACTGTTAACAAACTGTTCTATATGCTGCCACCGGCTTTAACTGAGGGGAACGTAGCAAACAGCGGGTATAAATAAACGGGAGATTTACAGGGAAATATTTAAAAGGGAGGACACCGGGAGACAACGGTATAATCCAGGAGAAGCCTGGGGAAAACGGGAGTGTTAGGTATGCAACTTACAGTGGTAGCTAGCTAGCTAAATGCTAAAAACACTCAAGGTCCTCCTAGTACGACTTGACTGCTCCCAATTCCAATCCCCTAACACTTACATATCTATGCCAATCAAACACAACACCAACCAATTTTATGGCAATTTTTGGATGATTTACACACTCCGTACTTTAACAAACTCCTCTAAGGGATTTAGTCGGATCAATTTCAAATTTCTGCTGTTCCTTCTAAAGACATTGATGATGAAAAGTTGTGCTATCTGTGAATTTTTGTCAATGGGTGTGTCCGTGGCGTCAAAGATCAACTCTTCGCCAGGACACAGGAAGTTGTTGTAACTTCAGTGTACATGCTCACATCTGAACAAAACTTTACGTGCTTGATAACTGTCCCACCCCGAAGACATCCACATGTCAATATTAATTTATATTCATAGCGCCAAGTGCTATGTAGCGCCACAAAGAGGACACAGGAAGTGAGGTATAACACCTTCATGCAGCGTCCGAAGCCCGTAGCAAATTCACAGCCGCACTGGCAGAGCTCCAGAATATGCAACGCGGCCACCTCACACCGCAACGCGCTACAACTGCGAGGGCCCGCCCAACGCTGCTTGCAGCTTTAAACTTTTTTCTGCAAAGTAACCTCAATTTTGGGGGCTTAAACCTACTCGAAAACTCAACAAACTTTGCACAAAATTCAGGAGTGGCGAAAAATTTTGTATTTTATGGGTTTCGCACATGGGAGTGGCAAAATGGCACGCTAGCGTTCCCTACAGAGCAGCCCCCGGACTAAGTTTCACCTACGTGTAATTTCTGTGGTACGTGTATCATTTCCAGAAGTACCAAATAGCCTCTTGGAGCCATAGCCTAAACCCAACAGGAAGTCGGCCATTTTGGATTTAATGCTCATTTTTGGAGATTTAAACACTTTGTACTTTAACGAACTCCTCCTAGGCAATTACTCCGATCAACTTCAAATTTTCGCTGTGCAGTCTAAACCTATTGATGATTAAAAGTTGTGCAAACAGTGAGTTTTCGTGGAACGGCGTGCCCGTGGCGTGGCGTCCAAAATTGATAATTCACCATAAAACAGGAAGTTATTGTAACTTCAATCTACATGCTCACATCTGTACCAAATTTGGAATACACTATAAGAGTCCCGCCCTGAACACACATATATGCTTATATTCACCCAAAGTCATAGCTCCACCTGCTGGCAACAGGAAATGACACGTTTTACGCTGTAATGTACTACTCCGAGCAGGTTGGACATATGAAGTTCAAAACTGTCCCAGGAAACCCTTAACACATTGATGAGGTCATGTTGTAAAACTTGTGAATTTTTGGTTAACGGCTTGGCAGTGGCATGGCAGCAAAGTGCCATGTTTCGCCATGACACAGGAAGTTGTTGTAACTTTACTGTACATTCTCAGATCTGTACGAAATTTTACACGTTTAACAAGAGACCCACCCTGAACACATGTACATGGCAACATTCATCCATGGTCATGGCGCCACCTGCTGGCAACAGGAAATGACATTCATCGAAGCAGCCCCCGTAGAACGTTTCACCTACATCAATGAAATTTCTGTGGCACATGTATCTTGTCCAGATGTACCAAAAGCCTCTCGGAGCGATGTACTAAACCCAACAGGAAGTCAGCCATTTTGAATTTTGATGATTTACACACTCCGTACTTTAACGAACTCCTCCTAGGGATTTAGTCCGATCAACTTCAGATCCCAACTTCTCAGCTGTACCATTGACGATTGAAGTTGTGCAAACGGTGAGTTTTCGTGCTCATATCTCTACCAAATTTCACACATTTGATAAGGGCCACACCCTCAACACATCTACAGGTCAAAATTCACTCAACCTCATAGCTCCACCTGCTGGAATCAGGAAGTGTCCCTTCAAAGATGCAGCCCCTGCGCACTGAATCACCAAGATGCACAAAACTTTTGTCGTGCATGTATCATGCCAAGACGCACAAAAAAACCTCTTGGAGCCATACCCGAAATCAAACAGGAAGTCAGCTATTTTGATTTGAATGTGCAATTACAGCCCATTTATGGCCTTTTACAAGGTCCGTACTTTAACAAACTCCTCCTAGGGAATTAATCGGATCGACTTAAATTTTCTACTGTCCATTGTAAAGGCATTGACGAGGAAAAGTTGTTCTATCTGTGAGTTTTCATCGATGAGCGTTCAACCAATTTAATAATAATCTGGATAAAACCATCAAGTTCTTAAAAGAACTCCAGCACAATGAGGGGAACAAAGAAATAAACACATTATATAAACGCAGCAGTTTGGCACGTCTGGACGCAGAATGGGCCACATCAGGTCCGGATTCTGCAGACAGAGAGAAACAAACATGAGCACATTGCTCTCAAATGCTGCCAGGTTGTTCAAGCAAAGCTGTCAAGTGACAAATGAATGACTCAAACCTAGAGACTCACAGTTGAGAGTTGTGAACTAATCAATACTGTTTCCTGTGCTGACCATGCAGTCCATGCAGCTGCTGTGTAACGAGTGAACGTAAGAGTCCAGGATTATTCACACGTGTGAAAATGAACAAATTACTCACTGAGACCACTCTTTCCTCCTGAGTCATATACAAGATTAGGTCAAATGAACGGAATGTTCTTTGAATGACGCAACATTAGTACAGCGGGGACCAATTTAAGTGCGACACACAACAAAAAACAACTCTGATCCTCTGTTAGCTACAGTAAAAATATGCCAATATTGTACCAAATACATTTACCCAAATGGAAAATCTACCCGCATTTGGCACTTGCTGGGTGTTAATTTCCACGCAAGGATTACAATGCAGCTGTTTCACTGCGGTTGACTGCAGCGCGCTTGCTCAATACTGGACCAATTTTTAAAAATGTCGTCCCAATTTGTCACATAGACGCAAAAACATGAGAAGAAGTTACCCATTAAAGCTGATTGTTACATCCGACAGCAGAGAGGCTGCGGTGGAGGCAGTGAAGCATGTGAAGTTAAGGGTAAAAGTAGAAAAGCGATGCAGTTGTTATTACAACTTAAGCTAATAGCGAATTCTTACCAACAAGATAAAACAAAAGCCGTCAGTATGTGTTATTTATTTATTTGTTTTTACATAGTGCCCATTCATAACCGAAGATATCTAATTGCACTTTTCATATAGAGCAGTTCTAAACCGAACTCTTTGTAATATTACTGTCAGGTTGCTCTGAGGCCGATTGTGCAGCTTGTTACAATGTTACAAAAACAACAACAGATGATTGTCTGCAAATGAAGCATATTAAGACAGAGGATAATGGTGATCAGATAAGGAAGGTTAAGTTGGGTTTGGCCAGCTGGCCATATAGCTATACCAGATGCTTTTTGTTGAAACATGTTCAACTTTTCATAAAGTCGATGTGCTCCTCAATGTCACTTTTAGACCACAGCTTGGATGGGGCTGAATAATATAAAAAGTTTGACGTGCTGCAGCAATGTTGAACTCATTGTTCTACACTGATGGTTATGATTACTGGGGAGTTAGAACATAGCATTAACACATTAGGTACCATTTTCATGCACAAGGATTTAATGAATGAAAACAACCCACAAAAAGAAACTGCTGTATCGTTTAACTGGAATTTATATTATGCTATACAGTATATTATTATATGAAATGATGATAATTACAGTAACATTATAGAATAATATAACATTACACTAACAGTATACTGTTAAATGAAATTTATACTTTTTATTTATTGTTATATTATACTAATGCATAATGCGTTGAGTATATGCATTGAAACACTGTCATGATAGTGTAAAACTATGTGGATATGCAGTTTTTATTCAAATAACTATAATTTTCTTGGGAGAGGACCCACAGCACTGTGCCATGTGCTCGTGTGGTTTATTTTCTTGCCTTTTTGTCCTATGCCAATCACATGCCTGACTAATGCTAATGCTAGTAAACACTTAAAATTGAGAAGGCTTGCATCATTAGGTATCTAGAAAATACACTCTGCCAGCTGCTAAAAAGTTCATCTCCCTTCTCTGTTACCAAGCAAACATCGATGACAGATGCTATATAGAATGAAGTAGCCTACTACCTGCGGATGTACTATGGGCACTAAAGGTGTAGATTCGCATTATTCTTACAAAACATGTGCAGACACTGGCGTGCTCTTTTTCTTTGTTCAGTCGTGAAAATTTGGCTTAAAGTCATGAAAAAGTCATGGAAATTCATTGGTCAAAATGTGTGAGAACCCTGAAATCATCAGGTTTTGTTCAGTTTGGTTCAAAGATTTTCAGTCACTATGTAGCTTGTTCACCTTCTATCACTATTCAAAGACAAAGGATAGCTTGTTTATTAATTTGAAGTTACTGAGCATTTCTTGTATGCTATTTAGAAAAAGAGTCCACTTTCAGCCCTAAAACCCCTAATAACAAATAATAAACTTTATAAAGCACTTATCAAAACAAAGTGAAGTGCTTTACACAGATGAGGATGAAATAAAATACCACAATGAATGATAAAATACACAAGGGCCAAAAATAAAATAAAAATTATAAGAAAATAAAACATTAAAATGAAGGCAGCTCAGACAAAATCCGTACATGCTTTTCGATAAATATCCGTTTTAAGAAGACACTTAAAGAAAGAATTTTGAACAGCCAGATTTCCTCAGGCGGGTTTATGCCCGAAGATCTCAAACTACGCAAAAGTTCATAAGGGATTAAAAGGTCCAAAAAAAAGCGGTTAAAAGCCGAGCAGCTGAGGGTTAGGTCTAGTCATTTTAAGATTTTTGATTTAGACAAGAGAAGAGGCTGTTGCAATAATCAAGGCACAAGGAGTTAAAAGCATGTACAACAGTTTCTGCATCTGTAACATTTAAAATAGATCTTATTATTGCAATATTTCCGATGTGATTAAAAACAGGACTGGACAAGCTTAGTGATATGTTCTCAAAACATAAATTCCTGTCAAATAAGCCACCAAGATATCATGTTTAATGTTGACACAGATAAACAGTAGATGGTAGTAATTTTTTTGATTTGTTGGGGTCCAATAAGCAAGATTTCAGTTTCGTTGGAATTTTTGCTAAATCTTTGGCTTTTTTGTGCTATTAAAAAGAAAGAAAGAAAGAAATCACAGGTGAATCCTACTTAAGGTATTTTTTCATGCTCTAAAATGTAATGTAAATGTGACACATGCAGACAACACAGATACAAGGAGAGGAAAAATGCTACACCAACATTTGCCGATAAAATAACTGCAGAGAAGAGGTTCTTGAACTTTTCCCATACACCAAAAAAGAACCTGTCAGATACATTTAGTAGCATGTCCTGCAAGTTGCACATGCAAGTATCTAGCAAGGAATGTGCCGAAAGCCACATTAATCTATGCAAAAATGCAACCTTGTTGCCGTTGTCCTTGTTAACTTGTTGTTTACTTTGTTGTCTGAACAAGGGATGTACAATTTATTAAATTATTTTAATCGATTAATGGTATTTAAAAAATTGTAGATAATCAGTTAGAACATTCCCATAGTGCACCAATAAAATGTGACTCATGCATGAGGAATACTTGACATGACAAAAATCTCTCTAAACCAAACAGAATTTTTAGCCTTTTTCTTATTTCGTGTAATTAGTTCACTTTCCAATCACAACTCCATATTTAAAACATGATACACCATACCAAAGTTGTCTTATAATAGGCACCTTTTTCCATTGCAATATAGATGCACCTTGCACACCTGATGCAACTAAATGAATAAATACTCCAGATTACGAGTATAAAGAGTTAAAGTTAAGTTCTGTTGTTTACCTGTTGTCTTTGTAAATTCAGCAAGTACATTTCCAAAGCCTCAATTTCACCTGTATTCATTACTCTGCTGATCTCAGTTTCTCTTTTAAAGGGTAATTTCTGTATTTTTAAAACTGGGCCCTATTTTCACATTTGTTGGCGTTGAAATGACTAGTAGATAAAAACAATTTTGAATCCATGCAGTAGATACTTCAGCTGGCAGCTGAACCTGCTGCAGTGGCTGCAATGTATTCCTTCGGGGCGATTGCTCTGGTCAAATGGCGTCCACGAAATTTGCTTTTTTGTTCCACGACAAGCTCAGACTGTTATAGCCGGTGTCTGACAACATCATGGAAAAGATCAATACGAGGGACTACTAGAGACTTTGTTTTTAAAAAACTGAAGTCTCGCTAAAGGACAATTCTTGCTCTAAAATCTCGTGAGACGAGCTGTTGAAGGAAGACGATGGTTGAAACTTGAGTCAGAGTAAGAGAGAGGAATTTGTTGTGTTGGAGTCATGTTAGGAAGTAAAGTCTTGCTGGCATCTCAGCTACATACACCTCGTTTCCACCAGCGTCTACCTGCAACAACTGGGACTTCTACTACTACCATTTTTAAAAATCATTATTATGGGTCTGTCATTAAAATTTGGGACTTAAGGTCACACATTTTGTGGTTTTGCTGGGGAAAATACTACAGGCAAAATCACGAGATGCACCTCAGTTCAGGAAACGCATACATATAAGATTTTTGAATGTGCTTTTACCTGTGGAAGAAAACAAAATAAAAATGTGATGAGTGATTTCAATAGTTAGTAATTCTTAGTGAGTGGACACAGCATTTCTGCTTGATTTAATTGTATTATGTTCTAAAACACATAACACACTGTCTGAATATTCACAAAACAAAACAAAAAGAAAACAAAAACTAAAAAATTCAATCCAACATGGGACATGGACACAATGACAAAAAAATATAAAAGGAAACTTAATTTCAACACAAACAGTGTGTTATGTATACAATTAAACCATGACAGAATAAATAGACTAAGTTTATATAACTAACTTCCAATGCGTTATAAACTGAGCAACAGAGTGGCAAGTTTGACATGACTGTGTGCTGAACTGATAAAATACTGTAGAAATGTAATTTATCAATGGAATACTGAATTTGTGTGACCCATTATATATCTGCCCCTCTTTGTGTTTTATTAAACCAGCTTTTATTAGGGATGCCTTTTCTTGTTTATACCAGCCAATAATACCAGCTTTTTTGAGACTATTGTAGGCCAGGTTAAATATTCATAGTGTAAACTCCACACATTGCAAGGCTATTGGAAACTTAACCAGTCACTGTAGAGAATACTGATCACACATCAGTCTTGCGCTCCACCAGTTTAATGGCAGTTTCACATACAACACGATATAGGGAAACTGGGCAAAACAGAGCGAGAAAGGTTGAACTACCTGGTAAGTTCAGAAAATATTACTTGATTCCAGCTATCGCTGTATTTTACTATGAAAAAAGTTAGCCTAGCATAGGCTTATTCGATCCGAACTCCATTCAGAAAACAAGCATTTTAATATTGTTTGCTTGTAATCTTGCTGACAGACCTGACAAAGCATGACTTAAAGTTTAACAAATTGGCATCATGATGTGCTAGTTCAGTTTGATCCGTTTATTGCAACTAGAAATAAACACAGTACAGCAAAATGTTTATTTTGAGTTCATACAGCTGTAGTAATTGCGGGTTGTGTTTCTTAGCGTAATCTTGTGTGTGTGAACACTTGTGCAAGTAACCCAACTATCAAACTCACGCAATAAACGAAAAGCAAACTTAAAGTTCGTGTTATGTGTGAAACCGGCTCTACCTGTCCCCAACTCTGCAGTAGTAAATCCCTTCATTAGGTTTTGCTGCTTCCAGTCATATTGTAATTTTTATACTAATTAATAGGAAAACAATTTCAGATCGAGAAACATGTCAAATATTCTTCTAATGTAGCATTTATAGCAGGCTTGGGACACCTGTTGAAACTATACCAAAATGTAGATACGTGGGATGAAAATGTTAGCCTATTTCTCATCATGACAATGCTTAAAAAAAATATTATAATGTATGTATTGTTCTAACATATTGTTCTTCTAAGGATACGTTTGTGTACCAAATGCATTTATCAATATTTGGGGAAATAAATCCAAATTAAAAACTGAATATGCTCAATATTTACTACCACAGGTTATTAACAGCATAATAAATGCAAGCACTATTTGTTTTTCACAGCTTCTTTGCCCAAATATTGTAGCTGTGTTGCTGACTATATTAATTGCAGTGTATAATTTCAAGAATTTTGCATGTTTTGACAAAGCTGTGTTAGCACTGATGGTCCAGTAGTTTCTATAGGGTCTGTGTTCCCCCAGCTTCAATACTCCTTATTCTTGGCATCAAAAGAATATTGTTTACATGATCTATGTTAAAAGAAATGTAAGTTTAAGATGGCTTTTCAATCTTTGTGAAGTGTAATGCCTGTACATGACAGACATTATGTTGCATACCCCCCCCCCCCCCCCCCGTAAGTAGCTAATCACTTCAAAATTGAATGCTGTATTTTTCAGCCTCAAAAAACATGTTCAATGATCATGCGAACATGAGAGCAAGGTTGTTCGCAGTACACATATTATTATTAATGATTGGCATAATGCTATGTATTGTATTCAAGTCAAGCCATATAAACACATTTTTCATCCGTGTACAATGTCATTCTCTGTAAATGTTGCTCATGTTGTATTGTGAATACTAACTCAATACACTGTGTGATAATAAAGCAGTGCCTGGAAGTGCCTGGAGTCCAAGTGGTGTTATCACATGACAACCATCTCAGATACAGTAATAACTGAAACGCTAACATAGCTTAATAGACAGTTGTTACGACCCGGCTAGTTAAGGCAGGGCAGCAACAAGTGATTGGGACTGAAATCAGGTGGAACAGGACAACTGAAATATTCCGGTTAAAGTCAAGGGTTTAATTACTGTGCTCGCTCAAGAAAATACAACAAAAACAGGCTATACAGGTGCTGACAAATACACAAAACGAAACAAAAGAGGGTCTTGTCCACAGACAGTTACTGAGCTCAAAAACACACACTGAAGAACAAAAGGAGGTCAGCACCTATTGTATATGCTTACAGAAATACAAAGTAAACGAACAAGCAGTTATTCTGCAACTTAGAATTCTCAAACAAAACAGTGCCCCACGCTTGGTGCACTATATCACACTATGTGATTTACAACAATTCAAAACCACTGACTGAAGCCACTCAGACAGGCAACAGACAGACAATATCAAGAAATACAAACACACTAAATCGTTGGTTATGTATTGTAACCCCAGATTCTATGAGTATAGGCTTCGCCCTCTAAGAGCTGTCGCTATTGGGTTCATCCCCGCGCGCATGTGCAGTCCTGAAGATTTCTTTCGCGCCCATGTGCCATGCACGGGCCTCTCTCAGGTCCGCAAATTAGTTATATAATACCGGCTAGACCAGAGATCTGCTCCCAAGAGGTCATTTTTTTTTCCTTAGCCGACGCTGGTGGGACCAGTCGGGCCCGCAGCTTAGAGGGCTACGCGTATACTCATAGAATCTGGGGTTACAATACGTATCCAACGTTCTATTTCGTATAGGCTTCGCCCTCTAAGAGCTGTCGCTATTGGGATAAGGGCAAAGCCAGATGTAGTCAATGCCCACTGGACCACCAGCGGTCATAAGCATTAACACACCAGCTTACAGTACCCTAATCACACAATGCACGATAGAGACCAAAATGTAGGTCAATGTTTTCGCCTAGTCTCGAACTAGGTACCTTCAGTATAGAAGGTGAGCATCTGATCAATTACTCTACGGACACTGAGATACACAGCCAACCGCATTAGACCAGAGAACAGGATGGCTGACTACATCACTCCTTGCCTCCCACCTGCTGCTGTGAGGAAATTGGAACGAGAGTTACGCATTGTAACCAGTCCCAAAAACGAGCAGAGCAGGCGTGAGAGTGGAACAACACACACGCATCCCAGCAGCGCGGTGTGTGGAAAAATCATGGCGCACGAGAGCGCCCAGAGTACAAGCACACACAGACGCACACTGCGGGCTTATTTTGAGGGAACAGTAAGGACGGTTGTTACGCATTGTGGCAGTCCAACTGGAGTGCAACTAAGACCGAAGAGAGCCCCAACAGCCCGTGGTAGGAGGAGGCTTTACCGGCTCCTTTACAGGGAAGCCTACATGTGCGTAATGTGCCCCGAGCCAGCAGCGTCGCACCTGGTCTCCAGAACATTCAGTACGGAGTGCGTTAGGGAAAACCCAGATGCATCACATAAATAGAAGCGGATAAAGGGGCAGGGTGAAGCCCATGATGCCGCTGTGCAAATATCCTCCACAGCCATCCCGCTGAACAGCGCTGTGGAGGAAGACACGGCTTTTGTCGAGTGCGCACGGATGCCGGGTGGGGGGTCCATCCCAGCCGCAACGTACGCCTGTGTGATGGCCTCACACAGCCAATGAGCCAAGCGTTGTTTTGACAGAGACTTGCCTTGTGAATGCTCTCTGTAGTGAACAAACAGCTGTTGAGTTTTCCTGAGGGTAGCCGTGCGCTCTACATAATGAGACAACGCACGCACCGTTTCGATGAGGAGGAGGGAAAAAACCTTCCAGGGAAATAATCCGTGATCTGAAGGAGCAAGTTATAACCTTGGGCATGAATGCTGGGTTCGGCCTCAAGGTGGCGGAGCTCGCATCAGCTCTGATAGCGAGGCAAGATGGAGCGACTGAGAGAGCGCACAGACCGCTCACCCTCTTAGCAGAGGTCAGTGCCAAAAGGAGGGCTGTTTTCAAAGACAGCAGTCTGAGAGAAGTTTGCGGCAGTGGCTCAAAGGGGGGAATGCTCAGAGCGCGCAGCACAAGCGGTAAATCCCACTGTGGCGCCAAGGGGCGCGTGACAGGCCGCTGTCTTCTCACTCCTCTTAAAAAACACTTAACCAGCAGGTGCGCAAAAACCGATCTCTCTCCAAAACCCTCGTATGATTTGACCGTGGATAAAGCCAGATTTCTGTCCACCAGCATCTGGAGGAAGGACAGAACATGAGATAAGGGACACGAGATGGGGTCCGTGTCTCTTTCCACACACCAGTGCTGAAAAACGGACCACTTTGTTCTATAAGAAGCAGTAGTGGAGGGAACCCTGGCGCCTTGGATGGTGCGCACCACATTAGGGGACAATCCTAGTCTTTCAAGGCGCTCCTGTTCAGGGGCCAAGCCCACAAACGCTGACCTATCACTGGGAAGTGTAGGATGGCGCCGTCCAGCTGTGAGAGCGCGTCTCTGCGCCACGGCAGCTGCCACGGTTTCCCCGACAGCAGCTGAATCATCACTGGAAACCATGATGAGTTTGTGCGTTCTGGTGCCACCAGAATCACCGTTAGGAGCTCCTCCTGAATGCGCGCCAGAAGGTGGGGAATCAGAGGAACCGGGGGAAAAGCATAAAGGAGCGTTCTGGGCCAAGGGCTGTGTGAGAAGGCGTCCACACCCAGTGGCGGCTCGTCCCGTGCGTTCAGTGCGCACTGTGCGTTTTCTCGTGAGGCAAACAGATCTATCTCTGACTCCCCGAATTTGTCCCACAGTTCCTGAGTAAGAATGGAATTCAGTCTCCACTCGTTCTGAGAGGGACCACTGCGTGACATGAGGTCCGTGGCTCGGTTCTGAACACCGGGAATGTGGAGTGCTCTGATAGAGCGCAGGTTTGCGTGGGCCCACAGCAACAGGCTCCTGGCTATCTCTAGTAGCCGAGCCAAGCGGACGCCGCCCTGACGGTTTATGTAAGCAGCGGCTGTCATGTTGTCTGTTCTCACCAGCACATGTTTGTCTGTCAGGAGTGGAGCAAAGTGTTTCAGCACTTTCAGCACTGTGGACAGCTCCAGGCAGTTTATGTGGAGAGACGGAGGCTGTGGCCATTTCCCTCCCACCACATGAGAAAAGCACATCCCGCCCCAACCAATGAGAGACGCGTCCGTGTACACTGTGACATGTGACGTCACTTTCCCGAGGGGGGCCCCCGCTGAAAGCATGTGAGGGGATTTCCAGTACGTCAGGAGATGGCCGAACCATCTCTGTATTTTCCTCATGTGTAGGAAACCCAGAGGGACCACCACGTGACTGGCCGACATCATGCCCAGTAGACGCATCACAGACAAAGCCGTTACCACTTTGTGCGGAGCGATGCGTGAAAGCAGAGAGCTGAGAGCTTCCAGCCTGGCTGGAGATAATTTGGCTCTCATGTGGGCTGAGTCCAGATGCACTCCCAGATAGATTATTGACTGGGAGTGGAGAGGAGAGCTCTTCTGCCAGTTTATGGCAAAACCCAGGCAGGACAGATGTTTCACGAGCTTCATCGTGTGTAGCGCACAGCTCTCCCTGGACGATGCCATGACAATCAAGTCGTCCAGGTAAAACAACACTCTGATGCCTGACCTGCGCAGCAGCTCGAGCGCTGTCTCCACACATTTGGAGAACGCGCGCGGGGCCAGAGAATAGCTGAAAGGCAGACGGTTGTATTGAAACTGGGCTCCTCTGAAAGAGAAACGCAGGAATTTCCTGTGTCCGGGGATGATGGGGACATGGAAATAGGCGTCCTTTAGGTCGATGGACGTGAACCAATCGGCGGAACGTACACATTCCAATACGTGCCTGACTGAGAGCATGTGGAACGGCCTCCTCATTATGCATTTGTTGAAGAAGGAGAGATCCAGGATCGGTCTCATTCCGCCCATTTTCTTGGGCACCAGGAAGTACCGGGAGTAAAAACCCTCGTTCTCCTCGCCCGGCGGGACTTTGGAAATAGCTCCTTTGCTCAGGAGCTCTGTTATTTCTGCCATCAGAGCAGTTGTCTCTGACTGCGATGACATAACAGTCTCCAGCACCCCGCTGAAAGGAGGAGGGGGGCTGACGAATTGGAGAGTGTAACCTTTCTTTATTAGTCTCGCCATCCACTCATTCATGGGCAGATTTTGCCACGCGTAGCAACGCTCTGAAAGCGGGCGAGCAAAAATCTGAGGAGCCTCTGTGGACATTTCTGACAGCCAGAGAAGAGCCCTATCCGCCGTCGTGCGAGCTGCAGAGCCGCTCGACACGGCCCATGGGAGGGCTGAGTTGAAAGGGCTGCGGCGGCGATAGTGTGAAACACTCCGGCCGGTCATTCTCAGTGTCAGACTCATGCCACGGTGAAAAACCTCCACTAACACACACTGAAGGGTGAGAGGTGGGGAGGCCACAGAGAGGCAGGGAGTGTGGGTGGGCTGTTGTGTTTATCTGATGTGAATGTTTTTCACTCATGATAATATGAGAGAGGGACAACAGCGGCTCAACAACTGACGCAGCTTGTGCGTGCGCAGCAGAGCTTGCTTGTGTGTGGGAGACGTGTGTTTCATCAGCTGCAGGAAGCTCAGGGGAGAGAGGGGCAGACTGACATTATCTTTATGGACATTTGGTTGGCTCTGAAAAGAGCCCTTGTGTCCGGCTGTTCTGGGAAGAAAACACACGTCCCCCGCGTCCCGTCAATACCTCCGCTGTTTGCGGGGAGGCTCGGCGGGGGGGCTGGACCAGGAGAAAGCCGCTCGCCTGTTCCTGACGGTGGAGCGGTGCTGTGCAGAGGGAGCAGCGGCCGCCGGGGGATCCCGGGGGGCCTGGGCGGGCCAGGAGCGATATATTATTGATGGCAGCTGCTATCTGGGCGACACACTGGTGGGAGCGGTCGGTGACTCGAGCCGTCACCTGGTCGTGGGTGGAGGGCGGAGTCGGCTTCCTCCTGCCGAAAAAAGTGGCTTTAGGCAGCAGGATGGCTGCCAGGCTGGGCTCCAGAGGTGGAACGGAGGGAAAACCACGGTCAGTGAGGCCCTCAGCTTTAGTGAAGTTGACGTACCTCGCCACCGGTGCCTTCAGCTTCCCAGGCTCAGCCCCCGCTTCGGAGAGAAAGGGCCGAAGCAGTGGGAAAAGGGGCCACACAAGGACTTGTCTGGACGCTTGCTCTGGCTGGTAGATGTCGCCGAGCATGGCGCTAGGAGCAGATGCAGGAGGCTCAGCAGGCATCGGCACGCCCTTGCGCTCATCGGCCGTCTTGATTATGTCGGGGAGATCCCAGAAGAGAGCCCCGTTGGACGGCAAGCTGTAAGGCGGAAGTGGAGTAGGAGCTAGCAACGCCGCCTTCTTATCCAACTCGAAATCAAACTCCAGGTCTTCCAGCGGGAAGAGGGGAGAGCCTGGCGGGGAGCCAGCAATGGAGGGAGCAGAGTCAGAGGACTCAAGCCCTGCCCCGCCAGCGAGGTCCGCCGTGAAGCTAACTGGCTTAGCCCAGCTAGCATCGTCAGCCTCCTCCTCCTGCAGGGCCGCGTTGGCATCGACCCGCCGTTGCTTCTCCTCCACGGGCAGCTGTGCACAGTAGGGGCACGAGGCCCAGTCAGTCAGAGCCAGGCAAGCGTGCTGAGGACCGAGGCAGGTCTCTCAGCGGGCGTGGAGATCAAACCCCATGATGTAGCCGGTGTCGCAGGACGGGCAGAGGCGGACTCCTTCCGAGCGGCGAACCTCAACGGTAGAGCGGTGAGTAGCCATAGGAAAGCTCTTTAGTAGGAGAAATTGCTCTTTAGATGCTACTCTGCTCTCCGAAGTGACTGCTATGCAGCGCTGAAGAAAAAAGGGGAGCAGATCTCTGGTCTCGCCGGTATTATATACCTAATTTGCGGACCTGAGAGAGGCCCGTGCACGGCATATGGGCGCGAAAGAAATCTTCAGGACTGCGCATGCGCGCGGGGATGAACCCAATAGCGACAGCTCTTAGAGGGCGAAGCCTATACGAAATAGAAACTCTCTAAACTAACAGGGTATGCAACCAACAGCCAGGCAAACTGATATTGGCTCACAGTCGCCCCAAACTGTGCACACATAAGCTATTTATAGTCCAGCTGGCGTTGATTGAAGAGTCCTGATTGGTAGGTGCCGCTCAATCAGCTGACTGCCTCTCTCTCTGGGTTTTCGTTACAAAAGCAGAGACCTTTTGCTACGTTTCCGCCTCCCGTCAAGATTAAAACGGTGAATCAGAAGATGTTTGTTTGAAAACGCTGCTGACCCGATGGACAAAACAGAGGACTTTATAAAACGATGACACACACTCACATTTGGCTTTGTGAGTCGGTCTTATCAGTCATGCAAAGCAAAAACACGATGCTTTACAGAGTTATAGTTTTGGTATTTTTATTAAAATATAAGTACTGTGTAAATAACACTTAACAGTTAGCCTACTGTGCAAGTCGCTGTATTTACTTTGCGACAACTCCCAGTCTGTCTTCCGTCGCCATCTCTCGTATTCCCGTGTTACTTCAGTAACAGTTCCACTTCGTTGTCAGTCAATGCAAAAAAAAAAGAAAAAAGCCTGGTGTGGTTCTAGGTCTGTATTAATTTCGTCTTTCACTACATCGTCTGCTACTGCTGAGTAGACCATCTGCTTCATGTTTACACTGGCACGCGCATGCCCAGTGTAGGCTACCTGAACGGCCACTAGATGTGTGTTTTCAGTCGTTCTAATATAGACAGAGATCAATTCTGATACGCAGCTGAAACGCTGCTGTGGAAGATCGTTTTCGTTATGAAACTGTGTGGATGTAGGCTCACATTACCCCACTCCTCTCTCTAATTCGCTCATGTCAGCCCTCCCGTTTCCCCGTGATTCGCCCGTGTTTTTCCATTCTCACCCGGTATCCACCCGTTAAATGTTTCTGTTAAATGTTTTAACCTTCATGAAATCAACTAAAAACCTTGTTTGCTACTCTCCCTCTGGTAAAGTCTGTGGCAGCATGTAAGATATGCATAATGCTTCCTGCACAAGGATTAAAAATCAAAAACAATCCACTGAAATGATATAAGGCCTATAGCCTACTAATGGCGAACCATATGAAATTATAATGAATATAGTAGCCTATGTAATATTAACAATTGACTGTATAATATGAAATTTACATTGTATACTATTTTTATTAAAATTTAAATTTAAATTTTCCTTATTTTCAAATCTCACTGAAGGCAGTTTTGACTCCTCTCTGTAGCCCCCTCTCCCTCTCTCTGCTCCTCTCTCTTCCCCCTAAAGCCCACAGAACCTGCCTGAGCTTTCCAGAAGAAAAAGCAGCTACTTTAGAGTTTATCATCGACTCATGATGCCTGTGCTCCTTTATCTCCTAAATACTTTGCCTACAGCCTTTTTTGTTGCAGTTTTTAAGGTTGTAGTAAATTTATAAAGATGCTGTTTGTTCTGTTTTTGTAGTTTATTCCACAGTAAAGCTATATTTGTTAAGCTATAAGATGTTCACAGTAACCAGGCAAAGGCTGCTATGGTTTAAGTCTCTAACGCAGATTGAGCGGAATTTGTTGCCCATGTTTCCTGGCAATAAAATAAACAGTTGTCATTTCATGATACTTTATCATCTGTTAACTTTAACGCCTAATACATTGTTTTTAGGACCAATTAGTGGCTGTGGCTCAGGAGGTAGAGCGGGCAGTTCTGTCCCCTGCTCATCACCTCACCCGTCTTCTCTTCCTCTGCTGCCTCTTATGACCCTTCTCCTGTCCACCCCTACCCTTGTTGGGTTGCCCATCAATCGGAAGGTCGGCGGTTCAATCCCCGGCTCCTCCAGGCTGCATGTCGAAGTGTCCTTGGGCAAGATATTGAACCCTAAATTGCCTCTGGCGGCTGTTCCGCCAGTGTATGAATGTGTGTGAATGTTAGTTTCTGTTTGAGCACTTAGGCTCAGTGTATGAATGTGTATGACTGGTGAATGCAGATGTACTGTAAAAAGCGCTTTGAGTGGTCAAAAAGACTAGAAAGGCGCTATACAAATACGGAGCATTTATAATTAAATAAATATACAGTATACTGTATAATGCTACCTGATAAATAAAAGGCTCCAAATAGACCCAGTGATCGGTATCGGCCGATACTGCTTTCAGCAAGCGGTGATCGGCCCAAAAAATCCTGATCGGAGCACCTTTATAATATTATATTATACGTTATATAAACCATCATCACTGAGTATATATATATTTTTCAAATATAATAATAATTAAAGCTGCAAGCAGCGTTGGGCGGGCCCTCGCACTTGTAGCGCGTCCGCGCGTGAACCGGCCGAGTTGCATATTCTGGTGCGGCTGTGAATTTCCTACGCGGTTCCGACGCCGCATGAAGGTGTTATATGTCACTTCCTGTGTCCCCAGCACAAATTTGAAGTCGGTCGGACTACATCCCTAGGAGGAGTTCGTTAAAGTACGAAGTGTGTAAATCATCCAAAATTTGACGTAAAATTCAAAATGGCCGACTTCCTGTTGATTTTAGGGCATCGCTCCAAGAGACTTTTTTGTGCGTCTGGACAAGATACACGTACCACAGAAAATTCGTGCACGTAGGTGAAACGTGCAGCGGGGGCTGCTTCCTTAAAAGTCACTTCCTGTTGCCAGCAGGTGGCGCTATGACTGTGGGTGAATGTTGGCATGTACATGTGTTCAGGGCGGGACTCTCATCCTACATGTGCACTTTGGTCCAGATGTGAGCATGTACACTGAAGTTACAACAACTTCCTGTTTCATGGCGAAGAGTTGATCTTTGACGCGACGCCACGGACACACCCATTGACGAAAACTCGCAAATAGCACAACTTTTCATCTTCAATGCCTTTAGAAGGCACAGCACAAATTTGAAGTCGGTCGGACTAAATCCCTAGGAGGAGTTCGTTAAAGTACGAAGTGTGTAAATCATCCAAAATTTGACGTAAAATTCAAAATGGCCGACTTCCTGTTGATTTTAGGGCATCGCTCCAAGAGACTTTTTTGTGCGTCTGGACAAGATACACGTACCACAGAAAATTCGTGCACGTAGGTGAAACGTGCGGCAGGGGCTGCTTTGTTAAAATCATTTCCTGTTGCCAGCAGGTGGCGCTATGACTGTGGGTGAATGTCGGCATGTACATGTGTTCAGGGCGGGACTCTCATCCTACATGTACACTTTGGTCCAGATGTGAGCATGTACACTGAAGTTACAACAACTTCCTGTGTCATGGCGAAGACTTCATCTTTGACGCCACGCCACGGACACGCCCATTGACGAAAACTCGCAAATAGCACAACTTTTCATCTTCAATGCCTTTAGAAGGCACAGCGGAAATTTGAGGTCGGTCGGACTAAATCCCTAGGAGGAGTTCGTTAAAGTATGAAGTGTGTAAATCATCCAAAATTTGAGGTAAAATTCAAAATGGCCGACTTCCTGTTGATTTTAGGGCATCGCTCCAAGAGACTTTTTTGTGCGTCTGGACAAGATACACGTACCACAGAAAATTCGTGCACGTAGGTAAAAACGTGCGGCGGGGGCTGCTTTGTTAAAAGTCACTTCCTGTTGCCAGCAGGTGGCGCTATGACTGTGGGTGAATGTCGGCATGTACATGTGTTCAGGGTGGGACTCTCATCCTACATGTACACTTTGGTCCAGATGTGAGCATATACACTGAAGTTACAACAACTTCCTGTGTCATGGCAAAGACTTGATCTTTGACGCCACGCCACGGACACACCCATTGACGAAAACTCGCAAATAGCACAACTTTTCATCTTCCATGCCTTTAGAAGGCACAGCAGAAATTTGAGGTCGGTCGGACTAAATCCCTAGGAGGAGTTCGTTAAAGTACGAAGTGTGTAAATCATCCAAAATTTGACGTAAAATTCAAAATGGTCGACTTCCTGTTGGGTTTAGGCTATGGCTCCAAGAGACTTTTTTGTGCGTCTGGACAAGATACACGTACCACAGAAAATTTGTGCACGTAGGTGAGACGTGTGGCGGGGGCTGCCTTGTTAAAAGTCACTTCCTGTTGCCAGCAGGTGGCGCTATGACTGTGGGTGAATGTCGGCATGTACATGTGTTCAGGGCGGGACTCTCATCCTACATGTACAGTTTGGTCCGGATGTGAGCATGTACACTGAAGTTACAACAACTTCCTGTTTCATTGCGAATCATCGACGCCACGGACACGCCCATTGACGAAAACGCGCAAATAGCACAACTTTTCATTGTCAATGCCTTTAGAAGGCACAGCAGAAATTTGACGTCGATCCGACTAAATCCCTAGGAGGAGTTCGTTAAAGTACGAAGTGTGTAAATCATCCAAAAATGGCCGTAAAATTCAAAATGGCCGACTTCCTGTTGACTTTAGGCTATGGGTTCTTGAGGCTTTTTTGTGCGTCTTGATACGATACATGTCCCCAGAAAATTTCGTACATGTAGGTTGAACGTGAACGAGGGGCTAATCATTTCCAATTTTCTAGGTGGCGCTAGCGAGTCATTTTGCCACGCCCATGTGCGAAACTTGTAGAATACGAAATTTTTCACCGGTTCTGACATGTTTGCAAATTTTGGTGAGTTTTCGAGTATGTTTAGGCCATGTCATTTGGGCCTACTTTGCAGAAAAAAAAAAAAAAAAAAAAAAAAAAAAAAAAAAATAATCCGAGCAATTCAATAGGGACCTCGCACGGTCGTGCTCGGGCCCTAAATATAATCCGAGCAAATTCAATAGGGACCTCGCACGGTCGTGCTCGGGCCCTAATTAAAGCTGCAAGCAGCGTTGGGCGGGCCCTCGCACTTGTAGCGCGTCTGCGCGTGAGCCGGCCGAGTTGCACATTCTGGAGCTCTGCCGGTGCGGCTGTGAATTTCCTACGCGGTTCTGACGCCGCATGAAGGTGCTATATGTCACTTCCTGTGGCCCCTATGTGGAGCTACATAGCACTTGCCGCTATGAATATAAATCGGTATTGACGTGTAGATGTCTGCGGGGTGGGAGAGTTATCAAGCACGTAAAGTTTGTTTCAGATGTGAGCATGTACACTGAACAATAATGTACCCAAACAATAAAATAAATTCCTTTTATATTTCCCTGCCTTGTTGTTTATGTGTACATACAGAGGAAGAATGTGAGAACAGCACACATTTCATCATTACTGTGTGTTAGAGCATGGGAGAACAGTGGATACTTTTAATACAGCCCACACCCCTAATACTGTGTAACTATAACAAGTAGAGAACAGAAGAAAAAGATGTTCTTTCTTTACAACTGTCTGCATAGCTTATTCATATTGTGTAATGAATGAAAATAAATAGGCCTACTAGGCTCCTCTCTACTTTGACATTTAAGATTAGCTTGTTTGATCCACCTTCATACACATGTGACATTACTGTACAACTTGAGAAAGGTGAGTTGTTTTCTGCTCCAGCCTGCCTAAAAGAAAAGCGTTTTTGGGATTAAATGGACTTTATTAGCTGCTGCAGTGCAGGATGAACTCAGAATAGACCCATTTCTCACCTTATTATTCTAAATCATGCAACGAAGAAGAAGAAATGCATAATAAATCCTGGGACAAAATCTGTCCACAAATACTGTACAGCATGTAGTCTGATGAACAAGACTTGTGTTATAGCTGACTTGGGCAGTGAAATGTTTTTTTAATTCATGTGGTCATAGTTGTCCACAACTCAAATCAGAATATAAGAAGAAATGTTTTATACCACCTCAAGAAGGCTTCCTATCAGAAAGGTAGGAAGGTATTTCAAATGTACAACTGCAGTACTTAAATCTAAGTAAAGTAATTTCCCTGACATTTTTGTGTTACTTTACTTTTAATAGACGCATGTAACAGGTTTTATACTTCCTGTGAGTATAATCCAATCAATCTTATTTTCATACTGTATATCCGTTGTGTAATTTGATAAATTGTGTTGTATGTCGTGCTCGCATCTCAGAGAAGACTCTGACTGCAACATGCGTCTTTGTAAAGAGAGAAACGGACAGAAAGAGTCTCTAACTCTGCATGTCAGCTCGCTCTGCTCCGTTAAA
Organism: Micropterus salmoides; assembly: GCF_014851395.1. Classification (NCBI taxonomy): domain Eukaryota; kingdom Metazoa; phylum Chordata; class Actinopteri; order Centrarchiformes; family Centrarchidae; genus Micropterus; species Micropterus salmoides. The sequence continues at coordinate 33,018,412 of NW_024041039.1, forward strand.
ACTGAATTTTCCATACAGAATTGAATACGAGTGCACTCCAGATTTAGCTGCAGCTAGCTGACCGTGTGCTTCTCCCTATACCGCAGTTCTGTGTCCATGCATGCAGCAAACTGAAAGCACTGTCTGTTGGAGCGTCTACGTGAAAAGAGAAGGAAGACATTGCTGGTAGTATTGTCTTCAGAGTTGTTAAACACCTCAGCGCACTGAAGGAAGCCATCTGACTGTGTGAGGGGCAAGATCGTTGATGTCTGCAGGCAGAGTAGGAGCTCTCCTGTCTGACTGGTCCACCAATAGCAGAGAAGATGACCCCTTGTCAAGCACGTAAAGTTTGGTTCAGATGTGAGCATGTACACTGAAGTTACAACAACTTCCTGTGTCATGGCGAAGACTTGATCTCTGACGCCACGCCACGGACACACCCATTGACGAAAACTCGCAAATAGCACAACTTTTCATCTTCAATGCCTTTAGAAGGCACAGCACAAATTTGAAGTCGGTCGGACTAAATCCCTAGGAGGAGTTCGTTAAAGTACGAAGTGTGTAAATCATCCAAAATTTGACGTAAAATTCAAAATGGCCGACTTCCTGTTGGTTTTAGGGCATCGCTCCAAGAGGCTTTTTTGTGCGTCTGGACAAGATACACGTACCACAGAAAATTCGTGCACGTAGGTAAAACGTGCGGCGGGGGCTGCTTCGTTAAAAGTCACTTCCTGTTGCCAGCAGGTGGCGCTATGACTGTGGGTGAATGTCAGCATGTACATGTGTTCAGGGCGGGACTCTCATCCTACATGTACAGTTTGGTGCAGATGTGAGCATGTACACTGAAGTTACGACAACTTCCGTGTCATGGCGAAGAGCTGATCTTTGACGCCACGCCACGGACACGCCCATTGACGAAAACTTGCAAATAGCACAACTTTTCATCTTCAATGCCTTTAGAAGGCACAGCAGAAATTTGAGGTCGGTCGGACTAAATCCATAGGAGGAGTTCGTTAAAGTACGAAGTGTGTAAATCATCCAAAAATGGCCATAAAATTCAAAATGGCCGACTTCCTGTTGACTTTAGGCTATGGGTTCTTGAGGCTTTTTTGTGCGTCTTGATACGATACATGTCCCCAGAGAATTTCGTACATGTAGGTTGAACGTGAACGAGGGGCTAATCTTTTCCAATTTTCTAGGTGGCGCTAGCGAGTCATTTTGCCCCGCCCATGTGCGAAACTTGTAGAATACGAAATTTTTCACCGGTTCTGACATGTTTGCAAATTTTGGTGAGTTTTTGAGTATGTTTAGGCCATGTCATTTGGGCCTACTTTGCAGAAAAAAAAAATAATAATAATCCGAGCAAATTCAATAGGGACCTCGCACAGTCGTGCTCGGGCCCTAAAAAAAAAAATATATATATATATAATCCGAGCAAATTCAATAGGGACCTCACACGGTCGTGCTCGGGCCCTAATAAATAAATAATCCGAGCAAATTCAATAGGGACCTCGCACGGTCGTGCTCGGGCCCTAATAATCCGAGCAAATTCAATAGGGACCTCGCACGGTCGTGCTCGGGCCCTAATAATAATCCGAGCAAATTCAATAGGGACCTCGCATGGTCGTGCTCGGGCCCTAATAATCCGAGCAAATTCAATAGGGACCTCGCACGGTCGTGCTTGGGCCCTAATAATAATCCGAGCAAATTCAATAGGGACCTCGCACGGTCGTGCTCGGGCCCTAATAACAATAACACAGGTAACAAGGTAAACAGAATAGAATTAACATTAATTATTAAGTCATTTAGCAGAAAATATAGCAAAATAGGTACTAATAAGTTATTATTTACAGGATTTTTATATATATTTACAAGATTTATACATGTACACATTGAGCAATATACAATATACGTACAATATATTCAAGGGGATGAGGTAATGCAGTGCAATAGTATGCAATGTTAAGCAGATTTTTACATTCACTTCTGATTTGAATGAGAAAATAGGTATGTGTTTTATAGATGGTGTATAATGAATCAGTGAATTGGTATACGAGGCAGATATTGTAGCCAATATTACTTATTACATTTTAGCCTTATTATAAGAATATAAATAACATGGCAAGTTAAATTACATTGTAACCCACAAAGTGCAAATAATGTTGAGGACATGTAAATCTCTGTGCACAGGTAATTCTGACTAACCCACACCATGTCTAAACCAGGACCAAATTAGGTAAATACAACTGGGATTAAACCAGGTCTAAATCATGTCCAAACTAGGTCAAAATCTTAACTAGCCATACCCCAGAAATCTGCTATTTTGATTTGGGGGATTTAGTTGCAGATGTAGTTGGCTCTCTAGTTGTTATTTTCCTTCTTTTGTAGTTCCTCATCTACTACACTTTTGAAGTGTTCAAGACTGTTGAACACAACACCTTAAAAACCTGAAGTGGTGGAATTCCTAGTTGCTGGGCAATAGAGGGTCACTTCCCCTTCTGGAACACGCTGGACTGAGTGGCAAAACATCGGTTACCATGGCTGCGTTTAGCAAACTGGAAGTAAAACAAGTGATTATTTGCTCAAATTAAAGGCAGTCAGACTCGACAGTGATCCTAACTGCTTACCAAAGAACCAGTGGTCCAGCTCTATCCCATTTTAGAGGTGTTGTTTGTGTTTTAGCTGATTCAAGCTAACACTGCTGCTTGTCTTTCTGCCACTCAGTGAGCGTAACTGTGTTCCGTGACATCATGCACATCATACCCTCTATAGGTAAATATTTTTTGGCTACTTTCAGCATCCTTGTCTTTGGAGGGCATGTACCTCTTACGCTGCCCACCATACTGGGGTACTTGGCAGGCCCCACAAGGCTTCATGGATTTGTGGGGCTTGATTGGGCATCCAGCAGTCAAGGCTTCACACCTGGATGTCAGCGTGCTGGATGCCCCACAGAGCATCATGGATAGTCCCTGTGGCTGTGCAGGAACCACTACCAGGGAAGGTGTTGCTGACGTTCTGGGTAGGATGTACACAGGGGGTTTAGGTTACATGGGCCGGTTCACAAGCTCCGGCTCTTCCACATCTAACCTGCAAAAATAAATCATACACGCAATGATGAGTATAATTCATGAGAAATAATGTGTATGACTATCAATTCACATGGTTTGTTGTGTTTAAGTTTAAACCATTCAGCTGATTTTGATTGATTAAGATATGTTCACATATTGTAATAAAGTAGTTTCACATACTTGTGAAATGAAGAACTGAACAACTCGCCTCCGCTTCTGACCATGCCTTTTCCCAGCTGCATGACATTGGCTGTGGTACTGAACCTGAGGTTGATCTGGAGCTGGTAGGGATTCTGGCAGAGTAGGAGCTGCTGGCATTGGTTCTTCTGAGAGCACTCTTTGGTGGGGTTTCACCTTTGGCATTACTGTTGCTCTGTAGTTAGCCTTCTTCTCTTCCCGTGCCATGAATGGAGAGATGGACTTGGCATTCAGATTGGGCAGAGGAATGGAGAGAACGTTGAGGATGGGATTGTCTCTGTGACTACAATCCTTATATACTGGCCCTTGATTCCATTGGTGATTTTAGTGGGGGAGGTGAGACGACTGGCTGGTGGCCGGTTTTTCAGCATCTTAATAATGAGGTACAACAGATGACTACCTCATCCAGGAAAACTTTGTCTTCTGTGCTGCTCTGGTCTCAGGTGTGTCATCTCCCAAGCATCTTCCAAACAGGGTGTAACCCCACCTAGACTCATACCTTTTTGTTGTTGGCTGCAGACCTGTCATGCTCATGCAGAGCACCAACTGCAGTGCCAATCTTCAGCTTTAGGTCAGCTTGCACTAGGTGACGGTCACTGTTGTCTGCCAGTTCTAAAAGGAGCAGGGCCAAGGTTTCCACATCCTCCAGCCCAGGAAGATGCAGATGGCTCTGGGTCATCAGCACATCTTGTCCTCCTCCTCCACCTGTTTGACTGAGGTTGACAAGTTTGTCACTGACAGTGTCCATAGGATCCTCCTCTGACTCTGCACCCACGTCCACACCCTCATCTGCCAGCTCGTCCTCACTTTGTTCAGCCGTCTCCTCTTCTTTATGGGACTGCTCTTCCTCAACTGCAAATACAGGTGCTGGTCATATAATTAGAATATTATCAAAAAGTTGATTTATTTCAGTAATTCCATTCAAAAAGTGAAACTTGTATAATGTATACATTCTTTTCCACACAGACTAATATATTTCAAGTGTTCATTCCTTTTAATTTTGATGATTATAACTGACAACTAATGAAAACCCCCAAATCAGTATCTCATAAAATTAGAATATTGTAAAAAGGTTCAATATTGAAGACACCTGGTGCCCCACTCTAAGCAGCTAATTAACTCAAAACACCTGCAAAGGCCTTTAAATGGTCTCTCAGTCTAGTTCTGTAGGCTACACAATCATAGGGAAGACTGCTGACTTGACAGCTGTCCAAAAGACAACCATTGACACCTTGCATAAGGAGGGCAAGACACAAAAGATCATTGCTAAAGAGGCTGGCTGTTCACAGATCTCTGTGTCCAAGCACATTAATAGAGAGGCGAAGGGAAGGAAAAGATGTGGTAGAAAAAGGTGTACAAGCAAAAGGGATAACCGCACCCTGGAGAGGATTGTGAAACAAAACCCATTCAAAAATGTGGGGGAGATTCACAAAGAGTAGACTGCAGTTGGAGTGCTTCAAGAACCACCACACACAGACATATGCAAGACATGGGTTTCAGCTGTCACATTCCTTGTGTCAAGCCACTCTTGAACAAGACACAGCGTCAGAAGCGTCTCGCCTGGGCTAAAGAAAAAAAGGACTGGACTGCTGCTGAGTCCAAAGTTATGTTCTCTGATGAAAGTAAATTTTGCATTTCCTTTGGAAATCAAGGTCCCAGAGTCTGGAGGAAGAGAGGAGAGGCACAAAATCCATGTTGCTTGAAGTCCAGTGTAAAGTTTCCACAGTCACTGATGGTTTGGGGTGCCATGTCATCTGCTGGTGTTGGTCCACTGTGTTTTCTGAGGTCCAAGGTCAACGCAGCAGTCTACCAGGAAGTTTTAGAGTACTTCATGCTTCCTGCTGCTGACCAACTTCATGGAGATGCCAAAGCTACCAGTACCTGGTTTAAGGACCATGGTATCCCTGTTCTTAATTGGCCAGCAAACTCGCCTGACCTTAACCCTATAGAAAATCGATGGGGTATTGTGTAGAGGAAGATGCGATACGCCACACCCAACAATGCAGAAGAGCTGAAGGCCACTATCAGAGCAACCTGGGCTCTCATAACACCTGAGCAGTGCCACAGACTGATGGACTCCATGCCACGCCGCATTGCTGCAGTAATTCAGGCAAAAGGAGCCCCAACTAAGTATTGAGTGCTGTACATGCTCATACTTTTCCTGTTCATACTTTTCAGTTGGCCGACATTTCTAAAAATCCTTTTTTGTATTGGTCTTAAGTAATATCCAAATTTTTGGAGATACTGAATTTGGGATTTTCATTAGTTGTCAGTTTTAATCATCACAGTTAAATGAAATAAACATTTGAAATATATCAGTCTGTGTGTAATGAATTAATATAATATCCAAGTTTCACTTTTTGAATGGCATTACTGAAATAAATCAACTTTTTGATGATATTCTAATTATATGACCAGCACCTGTATGTAATGTACTAATCACCAGTGTGTCTAGGCAGTTAGAACAACTAACACAACATCGCAATGCTGCAGTTCATTTGTTTCATATTATGTAAAATAATAATAAACTATATCATACATACTTGTCATGGATAGAATATGCATGATATTTATAGGTATTTGACCACTTAGTATGTATGTATATTGTTATAATGCAAGATTGTGTACCTTGCTGGGCATAGTAATCCCTTGCAGTGAAGCTTGTTGACTGGTTGGCATACTCTGCTCCAAGGAGCTCCTTCTTGGAGTAGAGTAGTGGCCCCTGAAAAGAACTAGCTTGTTTTAGCTTTGTTTTAGACAGATCAGTCACAGGACAGAGTGTTTCATTAGATCTCATCTTTACAACAAAAAATATCAAGTTGATACACCCATATTTCACTGAACAGGACTCACTTGCTTCTTAAGCCTAAGCGAGTGTGTAAATCTCCTTTTGTGGACTTTATGAGCTAACAGCCACCTACTAAGTTGAAAATGGAGTTTTAATACCAAATTACAACTCTATGATCGATGTGGGACGCTGATTTGAGCTGTTGTGATCTCGGGCCCTTATGAAAAGAACTAGCTTGGGAAAGGCGGGGGAAGGTTGAGATTCAAGATTCTTGATGGTGTTGTCTCTGTGAGTCTTCTGGGTAAGTTTGAAGCCATTTGGAGCTGGCTGTTTTAGCCTTTACATACTGATTCGATGGGTTCCAGTGACCTGTTAGACGTTGGAGTTATGTTTAAGTAACTTTCTGTTGTGTGAGACAGAGCAGTCATAGGACAAGGTGTTTAGATAGACCTCACTTTTACAGCAAAAATTTCACGTCGATAAACATACATTTGGCTGAACAGAACTCAGTCATACACTAGCAAAATCTAATTTATACAAAATTCAGATCAGCCTCATCACTTAGAAAAACACTTTTATACACATATGTTACTTCTAAGCCTATGTGAGTCTGTAAACAGTTTTGGGGTATTTAGAATATAATGGCCATCTAATAAGTTCATAGCAGTGTGGGATGCTGAACTGAGCTGTTGGTCCCATATGTGGCCCCTGACAAGAACTTGCTTGGGCAGGGCACTAGAAAGCTGGGTTAGGGTTATTATCCACGACCTTTTTGGATAACTGTCCTCTAAGAGAGGTTGAATTTTCATAGGTAAAGCTGATGGCCCCCCCCTGGGGCTGTAGTAGGACTGACTGCTGCCTGGGAGGCCCGGGACATGAAGCCTGGCTCTTCTGGACTGAGGTGGACTTGAACCTAGGACCTTGTGGCTGCAAGGGAGGCACTGCTTCCATCAGACCACAGAATGTGAGGCTGTGTTTTTGAGAGCTCCTGAGTTTCTGACTTTTTTGAGTGTTTTCTGGTGTTTTTGATCAAGTTTTTGGACGAAAGGTTTTTGTTTTGTTTTTGCGCCCCCTAGCCAGCTAACATGGCCGAATCAAAGGCCAATGCCATGCAGAGGAGGAGGAAGGTGGAGATTGCAGTCCAGGACCCACTGCAGCTTGGTACCATCGGGGATACCCAATCCCCTTCTGGGAGGGCCCCCGCCTCGAGCCACCTGGTTTTGCCTGGTGGAAAATCCGGATTTGGCCTGGCAAAACCAGGTGTCGGTGCTTCTTTCTAGTGGTTAGCTAGAACTGTTTTTTGTTGTTTCATTGTGAAGCACCTTGTGATTTTATCTGTGAAAAGTGCTATATAAATAAATTTTACTTATTTACCTCTAGCCGTGGGGCTAATGTTAGCCTCATGGCAGCAGTTACTGGAAGGAGGGGTGGGGAGTGCCCAGTGAAGGAGCCGGCTGGTGGAGTGGAGAAGGTGAGCGGGAGGGGAGAGGAGGGCAGGAGGAGAGGATGGGAGACCGCTGCACAACGCATGTAGCAGCGGTGTGTGATTCAGTGGAGAAGGAGGGATGTGTTGTTGTGGATGAGATGGTGGCTGCAGGGCTTAGCTTGTGAGCAGGCCCAGTAGAGTGGTGGCTGACCAGCCCCGGGCCTACAGCAAGGACCGGAGCAAGGGAGGCAGCACTTTCACCAGACCACAGTGCTTGCAGAAAGCTAGGTTAGGGGATGGAAATCACTTCAAGTTGGGCCTTTTTGGAATAACTCTTGACAGGAAAGCACTAGGCACCTTGCGTTTACAAGGTGGGAGCAGCGACAGCCAAGCCACATTCTCAGCGAAGATGACTTTATTTGTCCAAACAAACAGATGTAATACATTCCCAACAAACAGTACAAGTGTTGGCATTCAGTTATACAACAAAGATAAGATAAGATTAGCCTTTATTGTCTCCCTTGGGAGAAATTGGGAGAGACCGCAGCGTCTGGCCATCCCAACAAGCACAAGCACACTTGACACTAAAATACTTGGCTACTTTTTACAGCTGTCTCGGGGTCTCCCGGGGGCTGTCACAGGGATTTCCTTTCTGCCAAATCTTATCAGCTCATCTCATCTAGGTTGTGGTTACAGTCACTTGACTGCTTCATACAGCTTACTCGCGGTCTCCCGGGGGCTGTCACAGGGATTTCCTTTCTGCCTCATCTCATCCTGGACTTCAGTATGCTCTTCTAGGCAGCATTCATGGCTTCTATCCCCTTACCTGTGGGTTTTTCCTAAACCCAACCATTGCGGCTTAATGCCTAAACCCATTTTAATTCTCCTCTATCTTTTCTCTCTCTGGTAGGTGCACACCGCCATGAGGGCCCAGAGAGCCTTTGGCCTCCTACTCCAATGTAATCCCAGGTGGTACACAGCCCAGAGACGACGTGAGGAGGGGCTCTAGATACACCAACTGGGCACTTTGATTCCAGGGGGCCTCAATGAGAGGTGAGGTCTCGGGAATGGCTGGCAGCTGATGGCCTGCGCATTCAATGCCTTCGGCGTTGACATTTTAAAATTTTCTTCCCTAACCGACCCGCGCCTCGCTGCCTGCCTGACAATTAGGGGTTCTATATCTTGCCCAAGGATACTTCGTTGTTTAGCCTAGTTTTGAAGTTTTTCCCGACACGGCCACACACTGAAAAAACTGCTGCCAGCCTTCGCATCGAGAGGACCATCGCAGATCGCCAATTCACCACCGCAGTGGACCTCCACCAGGACCGACTTCTCCACACTCAGTAACAGGAATGAGGGGTTCAATAGAGCGACCCGAGGGCAACGAAGCACCCAGACTTTACCTTTAGAACTAGAGTGGTTTACAGACTGATTAAAGCTAAACAGCTAAACACAACCATAGCAATGTCATGGCACCAGAACCACTGAACTCTATAACTAAGATGACTCACAATCTGGCCACTGTCATCAAACAGGCAGCTCCAAACGCCACGACCCTATCACTCATTGACAGTAATGCCAAAAATATGGCTTACAACACACTACTACCTACAAATTTTGATCCAGCTAGAAGTGACTGGCTGGCGAGAGAACTTTGAGGTGGCCTCGGCCTGGGCCAGACGCCATTTTGGGCGCAGACTGCACCACGATACACTTGATGACACACAGGTGCTCCTGATTCAGCACCTCTCCAGAGCCCCACCGGCTCACACTGAGGTCCGCCAGCCAACACACACCCCCACAGCAGCACACACAGTAGTAGTGGACCCGACCTTAACTGTGGCTAGCTTCACACAGACAGACAACGCCTCCTACACACACACACAGACGGCGACAGCTCTGCCCCCCGGGCCGGTTTGCATTCAACCTGTAACTATTCAGACTCAACAGCCACCAGCGGCCCCACCTCCTACGTCGGCGGCTCCACCATCTATACCATCGGCTCCAGAACCTGCACAACCACCTGCTGCCACCCAGCTTCCACACCGGCCGCCTGCAGCACAGAGGAACCCAGCACCAGCTCGTCAGCTCAGCATGACAGCGGAGCTACGCGCCCAACCTGCAGTGGATCTTCTGCTGCCAGACATCTCAACACCGGCCGAACCATGACAGAGTAGAGGACGGACGGGCCCACAGATCCTCAGTCTCCTCCTCTCCCCACTTCTCTTCCTCCTGACTTTCTCTCCTCTCCCCACACCTGTGTGTCTACACCTGTCCTCTCACCCTCTCTCATTCCTCTGGGACCGTTCCTGACACGCAGCTGGAGCCCAAGGAGCAGAGAACTATGTAGAGCATCCACAGCACCAGGCGCCAGAACGAGGCCCCCCCGATGCCACCTCCAGCTCCTCAGCCAACAGAGGGGCCAGCTTCTTCCAAGGACCCCAGGACTACTTCACCGGAGGATGAGGTAACAGTGGTGGAAGCATCTCCACAGGTACCACTCCATTCTGGCTAGAACTAATGTGTCTGCGAACATTGAAAAACTCATTCTTTTGGCATTAATAACAGGGCACAAAAAACAATGACTACTGTTAAACAAGCTCAGAGAGCAATCAGGAAGGCAAAGCTGGCTTTTCCCCAGGCCAGAGTCATGGTTAATTTCTCCAGACTCCTCCCTCACCAAGAACAGGAGAACATAAGACAACTGAACCACTATATAACTAACAATCAGCGGTTTTTCCCTGCAGCACTTCCAGGACCAATTCAGACTGGGCTGGGTCCCAAAGAACCTGAACACATTTGAATTTGAAGCATTAGATCAATTACGACACAACAAAGACATTGTCATCAAGCCAGACAAGGTCAGTGCAATAGTGATTATGAACAGAGAGCAATATCTGTGGGAGGGATACAGACAGCTACTGGACTACTCCAAATTAAAGAAACCCATTTACAAGAACACAATTCCAGCAATTGACAAGATTATACAATCATTACACAACAAAAAATTAATCAATCACAAACAAAAACTATACCTGATGGGAGACAGCAAACCCCGACCTAGACTCTTTTACATGCTGCCAAAAATTCATAAACCCCCTGCTAGGTGGAGCAGACCTGGGGAAATCCCTCCTGGGAGACCCATATCAGACTGTAGCAGCGAAAACTATTAAACAGCTGAGTTTATAGACCACTATCTGAATGCTCTCTCGATTAGACATGCCAGCTACATCAAAGACACATGATTTTGTGGAAAGAATTAAGCAGATTCGCATACCCCCTACTGCATTTTTATTTACCATGGACATCAATAGTCTATACACAAATATTGTAATTTCAGAAGGCAGTCAAAAATATATTCCTAAAATACCCAGACGCCAAAAGACCTGAGAGTTGCTGCATCTCCTTGAAATAAATTTGACCAAAAATGAATTTGAATTTAATGGACAATTTTTCCTCCAAATTAAAGGCACAGCCACGGGCAAGAAATTTGCTCCTGCTAATGCCAATATTTTCATGGCAGAGTGGGAAACAGCTGCACTCAACTCCTGTCCCAAAAAGCCACTTTATTATTATAGATACCTGGATGATATTTTGGGAATTTGGCCCTACTCGAGAAAGGATTTTGATAATTTTGTGACCTCCCTGAACAACCAAAATCCATCCATTACACTGAAATATTGTATTAGGCAGACTGCTGTAGATTTCCTTGACACCACCACCTTTAAGGGCCCAGATTTTGTGTCCACCCTCAGGCTTGATCTCAAGGTTTTCTTCAAAGAAACAGACACACATGGCTTATTACACCGATGCAGTTTCCACCCAAAACACACATTTGCAGGATTAATAAAGTCGCAACTTCTGAGATTCCATAGGATTTGTACTAGAGCAGAGGATTTTAAAGGAGCCACAAAAGTGCTGTTCTCAGCTCTGGCCAGCAGAGGGTACTGTAGGTCCTTCTTATGCAGAGCTTTGAAAATCTTTCAGCACCCAAAGGTTGTCAATACTGATTCTCTCCTTCCTGTTATCACTACCTATTCCCGAGCAGCAGTACAGCTTGTTAGGAGACTCAAAAATAATTTCCACAATTTGACATCTACCACTCAGCTGTTACAGAACCATAGACTCATACAGAAAAAATGACTTTAACTTAACTTTAGTTAAGGCCAAGCTGGCAGCACCTACTTACTCTGGATCCATAGGACACAGAGAATTTTTCTGTCACCACCCCTGGGTGCTGAACCCACACCATCATTCCGTGGCCTTCTAAAAGTTGATGTTGTACAATCTGATTAAAAATGGTTAAATAGATAAACAAATAAATAGTATAACAATTTTAAAATCACTTTTGTGCCTTTTGAATTTACATTTGTGTTAAAAACAATGTTTACTTAAGGAAAAGACTGGACACGAAACTTTGAAGCCAAAGGGGGCGGAGCCTGCACATGTGTGAGTTTGTAAGGGAGGGGGGAGAGGGAGAATATATTTGATCCTCTAACAGGCCACAGCTCAGGTATACTTGTGTTAGAAGTTTTAGTATGCATTACCTGAAGAAGACCCTTTGCGGGTCGAAACGTTTTATTTTGCACACCTTCTTTTGTTCATTGTAAATAATCATTTTGGTTTTTTGAAAATAAATACATTTTTGATTTAATTTTAAAGAGACTCTTTCTTGTTTTTTCTGGATTTATTACTTTATTTTTTTTCCTTCCGAGTTGGAAGAGGTCTTAGTATATTTTGAGAGAAAAAGATACTACCATGTATGGATGCACGTAGGTCCGCTACGGTTCCCTTCCCTAACCCTCCCCTAACCGCAACCACTAACTCTACAACTTCAGTCTTGTTTGTCTCTTTCTCCTTCTTTTTCTTCCTCATTATCTTCTTCTTCTCTTTGTTTTCCTCAATTTTCTTTTCATTTTGGGTGTGCGCGTTTACGGCTGAGTATGTGTGCACATGTGTGCATGCGTGTGTACATTTGAGTATATGTCTGAACATGTCTCTTCTCTAGAGAAACGAATTGGGGCAAACAAGGACAATCTACAAGAACTCCTGACTCAGACTAACGAACTAACTAAAGATAATGCATACCTGATGGACAAGGATCTGGAGAACCGAAGCAGGTCTTCCAATCTTCGTTTCGTTAAGATTCCTGAATCTTCCGAGGGCCATGATATTCTCGGCTTCATGTCCCAGCTCATCCCACAGCTCCTTGGGCGAGAAAATTTCCCCACTCCTCCGGCAATCGAGAGGGCTCACCACACTCCAACATTCCGTCACAGTGATAGATCTGGTCCAAGGCATATCGTTATTAAACTTATTAACTTTCAGGACAAGGTGAGAATCCTCCGTCTTGCCAGAGAAAAGAAGGAGCTTGTGTTTTAAGGTACTCGACTTCAGTGCCGAACTCACAAAGAAATGCCGGTGTTTTGATACAGTTAAACAGAGACTCCGTGAACTGAATCTGAAGTACTTTCTCCGGTACCCGTGCACACTAAGTGTCATTGTCGATGGCAAAAAGTGTTCCCCTTCGAGGGAACTCGAACTGCGTCGGTGACGACACTATGGGAACGCCTCTGGGCGTGGCAGGGCTGGACTATGAATGAAACTACTCCAATCCTATTGGTGTTACTAGAACGGTAGTGTATGACCGCGTAACCGGAGGGGATATAAAAGCACGCCGGCACATTAGCTTCTTTCTATTCAGCAGGCACTCTGGCCATGTTTGGAAGCTCCATCACCCTACCTGAAGTCGAGACAAAGCAGATCATGTCAAAGCGATTCCGACAGTGTGTCTTTCCATATGACCGTTTCATCAGGGAAGGTGGCATGAGACCATGGGATGTGCGTCTCATGCCTGGGGATGTCGAAACGTTCAGGCAGCTCTCGAGGGGACTGCCTGCGACCATTGCGAGGCCCTGCCCTGAGGGTGCTGAGGTCTCGAGCGGCTCTTTTTCTAGAGGATGGTCGGATGCGCTCCCCCTGTGGCACAGGCCCCGCGGTCGCTGAGGCGTCGTGGTGGCTCCAATCCTGGGGATCGCAACGCGAGATCGCAGAATCTCCTCCCCTTGTCCCCGATCGGGAGCCCGTTTCTTGGTTTCTCCCACTCGAGGGGTGAGTCCGGAGAGGCTTGCACGATCTGGCTCTGAGGAGCTAGATGTCCTTAGCATGGAGAATGACTTCGGGGAAATGAAGGAATGACTACGCTCAGCCCTACGAAATCCGCTCCGTCTGATACGGATTACGAGCGGGTGCCTTTGTTCCCTGTCTATATGGAGGAAATCTTGGTTCCTGTCCCAAGGTCCCGTGTTGGGAGCGATCTGTCGCCGAACAATTATTTCAACAGACGCCTCTCTCACGGGATGGTGCGCGGTCATGGACGGCTGCTTCGCGAGAGGCTCCTGGGAGGAGCATCATTTCTCTTGGCACATAAATTGCCTGGAAATGTTGGCGGTTTTCAGAGCTCTGAGGAGTTTTCTGCCCGCCCTCACATCCTTGCCACATCCTTGTCAGAATCAACAATACGGCAGTGGTGGCCTATTTGAATGACCAGGGGGGTCTGCGCTCGCGCCTATTATGCAAACTGGTACATCAGATCCTCCTGTGGTCCCAGCAGAGACTGCTGTCCCTCAGAGCGATGTACATCCCTGGGACCCAGAATCAAGGAGCCGACCTGCTGTCGAGACAGGGGCTGAGGCCCGGGGAATGGAGACTCCACCCCGAGGTGGTGGAGTTATTACCCATTCTGGAGCGGGTCCGCCAGGACAGCATCAGTCTACTACTAGTAGCCCCGTTTTGGTCGGCACGAGTGTGGTTCTCGGATTTAATATCGCTCCTCGAGGGCCCGCCCTGGCAGGTCCCTCTGTGGAGCCCGGAGGATGAGACCCGTGACTCGTTCCAGGGTTCCCACCTGGGACCTGGCAGTGGTTCTTGAAGCGCTGGCTGAGGCCCCCTTTGAACCCCTAGAGTTGGCTGAGGCCAAGCACCTGACCCTTAAGATGACCTCCTCGCTATCACCTCTCTGAGGAGGGTGGGGGATCTCCAGACACTTTCGGTTTCTCCCCGATGCCTGGAGTTTGCCCCGGGGAGGGTAAGGACCATCCTGCACCCTTGTCCAGGTTATGTCCCTAAGGTTCCGGCCAGACTGGCAGGGTCCACGGTGCTGCAGGCGTTTCATCCCCCACCTCATGTGACGGCTTAGGATGGGAGACTTCATCTGCTCTGCCCTGTCAGAGCACTGAGTATTTACACTCTGAGGTCTTCCCGGTGGAGGAAAGCATACCAGTTGCTGGTGTGTTTCGGGTCCCCTAAGGCTGGGCTCCCCGCTTCAAAACACACCATCAGCAACTGGATCGTTCAGACTATCAAGTGCGCGGTTTGCCTTCACCTATGGCCGTAAGGGCGCACTTTCCATCTTTTGGTGACTGCTGTTCAGTCTCATAGTTGTTCTAAAGTTTTGGTAGCTGACGCTACAGTACTTTATCTTAGCCGTTAACAACTTAGCTTAGCAGCTAGCGATGGCTTCTCCTTCTACCTCTCTCTCTCCTACTTTCTCCTGCTCTGTGTGTCAGATGTTCAGTTACTCCTCTGCCTCCTTTAGCTATAATGGTACGTGTAATAAGTGTAGTTTATTTTTAGACATGGAGGCGAGGCTCAGTAATTTACAAGTCTGGCTCGGCACCTTGGTAGATCAGTCTTTAGCTACTGTAGCTAGCCAGTCCCCGGTAGTCAGTGCGGAACGGCCTGAGTTAGCCTCTGGTAGCCGTCCCCCGGCATCCCCTGAGCAGCCAGGAAGGGGTGGCTGGGTGACTGTCCGAAGGAGGAATAGTCATAAACAAACAAGCCCACAGGGCACCATCAACCTGTTCACGTTTCTAACAGATTTTCCCCACTCAGCGACACACCCGCTGAGAAACCAACTCTGATCATTGGCAGCTCCATTTTGAGAAACGTGAAGTTAGCGAAGCCAGCGGCCATAGTTAAGTGCATCCCTGGGGCCAGAGTGGGCGACATTGAGTCTTATTTGAAATTGCTGGCTAAGGATAAACGTGAATACAGTAAGATTGTTATTCGCGTCGGCGGTAATGACTCCCGGTTACGCCAATCGGAGGTCACTAAGATTAATGTTGAGTCGGTGTGTACATATGCAAAAACAATGTCGGACACCGTAGTTTTCTCTGGACCCTTGCCAAATCTGACCAGTCATTCCGCCGCTGGTTGTCGAGGTGGTGTCCAGCAAACGATGTGGGCTTTGTAGATCATTGGCAGACTTTCTGGGGAAGACCTGGTCTGATTCGGAGAGACGGCATCCATCCCACTTGGAAAGGAGCAGCTCTCATTTCTAGAAATCTGGCCAAGTTTATTAGTGGACCAAATCCATGACAACCCAGAGTTGAGACCAGGAGGCAGAGTCGCAGTCTAACACACTTCTCTGCCCTTCTAATTCAGCAGTTACCCACCCAAAACCCTACGCAGAGTCGCAGTCTAACACACTTATCTGCTCCTCCATTTCAGGAGTTACTTAGTGAAAATCCTATAGTCATGATGTTGTCTGCCCCCCGACCATCGAAATTATTTAAATCAAAGGTAAACAGAAGAGGAGCTGTACATAAAAACCTCATAAAAATTAAAACCACAAGAGCAATAGTGCAAACGAATAGGAGAGTTAAATGTGGACTCTTAAACATCAGATTTCTCTCTTCTAAAGGTGTACTAGTAAATGAACTAATATCAGATTATGATATTGATTTATTTTGTCTTACTGAAACCTGGCTGGGTGATGGAGAATATGTTAGCCTAAATGAATCCACCCCTCCCAGTCAAATTAACACTCACATTCCTCGAGGCACAGGCCAAGGAGGTGGAGTTGCAGATATCTTCGACTCTAGCCTACTAATCAGCTCTAAACCTAAACTAAATTATAACTCATTTGAAAGCCTTGTTCTTGGTCTTTCGCACCCAAGTTGGAAATCACTGCAACCAATTCTCTTTGTTATAGTGTACCAAGCACCTGGTCCGTACTCTGAATTCTTATCTGAATTTGCAGAGTTTTTGTCAACTTTAGTCCTTAAAACGGACAGTTTTATTTTAAGTATTGTATTGTAAGTTATTATTGTAGGGGATTTTAATATTCACGTGGACGTTGAGAATGACAGCTTCAGTACTGCGTTCATCTCTCTGTTAGATTCCATTGGCTTCTCTCAGAGTGTTCATGAACCGACTCACTGTTTTAACCACACCCTCGACCTTATTTTGGTGTATGGTATTGAAATTGAACATTTAGTGGTGTTCCCACAGAATCCCTCTTTGTCCGACCACTGTTTGATAACTTTTGAGTTTGTATTGCTGAACTACTCGCCATTGGGCAAAAATTTCTATACAAGATGTCTGTCTGATAGTGCTGTAGCTAAATTTAAGGATGCGATTCCATCAGCTCTAAATTCATTATCAAGTCACAAAGTAACAGAGGACTCCTATGCTAATTTCAGTCCCTCCCAAATCGATCATCTTGTTGATAGTGCAGCAGGCTTGTTGTGAATGACACTCGACTCTGTAGCCCCTTTAAAAAATAAAATAATAAAACAAAGACGGTTGGCTCCATGGTATAACACTGAAACTCGCAAATTAAAGCAAATATTGCGGAAACTTGAGAGGAATTGGCGTTCGACCAAACTGGAAAATTCTCGTTTAAAACTTATAGGAAGGCCCTCCGTAATACCAGAGCAGCATACTACTCGTCATTAATAGAGGAAAATAGGAACAACCCCAGGTTTCTTTTCAGCACTGTAGCCAGTCCGACAGAGAGTCACAACTCTATTGAGCCAAGTATTCCCATAGCTCTCAGTAGTTACGACTTCATGAGCTTCTTTGATGATAAAATTCTAGCTATTAGAGACAAAATTCACCAAGACCTGCCCTCAACTGGCACCAAATTATCTCTAAACTCAGGAACCTTAGAAGCAGCTGTAGAACCAGATATATGTTTAGACTGTTTTGCTTCCCTCAATCTTTACCAACTAACTTCAATAATTTCTTCATCTAAACCATCAACCTGCCTCTTAGACCCCATCCCGACTAGGTTGCTTAAAGATGTTTTACCCTTAGTCAGCACTTCTATGCTAGATATAATCAATCTATCTTTATCAACAGGCTATGTACAACAGTACTTTAAAGTAGGTGTAATTAAACCTCTTCTGAAAAAGCCCAAACTTGATCCGGATGTTTTAGCCAACTATAGACCTATATCTAACCTTCCATTTCTCTCCAAGGTTCTGGAGAAAGCAGTTGCTAAACAGCTGTGTGACTTTATACAGAGCAATAGTTTATTTGAGGATTTTCAGTCAGGATTTAGAGCTCATCATAGCACAGAGACAGCACTGGTGAAAATTACTAACGACCTCCTTATTGCATCAGACAAAGGACTTGTCTCTGTACTGGTTTTACTAGATCTTAGTGCTGCATTTGATACCATTGACCATCAGATCCTATTGCAGAGACTGGAACATTTCATTGGGATTAAAGGAACCGCTCGAAGCTGGTTTAAGTCCTATTTATCAGATCGATTTCAGTTTGTACATGTTAACGATGAGTCCTCCATGCACGCCAAAGTTAGTCAAGGAGTTCCACAAGGATCTGTCCTCGGACCAATCCTCTTCACTTTATATATGCTTCCTTTAGGCAATATTATCAGGAAATATTCCATAAGCTTTCATTGTTATGCAAATAATACTTATATCAATCGATCAAACCAGATGAAACTCATCAGTTAGCTAAACTTCAAATGTGCCTTCAGGATGTTAAAACCTGGATGACCTGTAATTTTGTTGATTATGTTAAACTCAGATAAAACTGAAGTTATTGTTCTGGGGCCCAAGCACCTCCGTGATGCATTATCTAAAGATATAGTTTCCTTGATGGGATCGCCCTGGCCTCCAGCACCACTGTGAGGAATCTTGGAGTTATCTTTGATCAGGACATGTCGTTTAAATCTCACATTAAGCAAATTTCAAGGACCGCCTTTTTTCACCTACGTAATATTGCGAAAATCAGGAACATCCTGTCTAAAAATGATGCAGAAAAACTAGTCCATGCATTTGTTACTTCTAGGCTGGATTACTGCAATTCCTTATTATCAGGCTGCTCGAAAAAGTCCATTAAGACTCTTCAGCTGATCCAGAATGCTGCAGCTCGTGTTCTGACAGGAACCAGGAAAAGAGATCATATTTCTCCTGTCTTAGCTTCTTTGCATTGGTTTCCAGTAAAATCCAGAATAGAATTTAAAATCATTCTTCTTACCTACAAAGCTCTTAATGGTCAGGCACCATCTTATCTTAAAGAGCTCATAGTACCTTACTACCCCACCAGAGCACTGCGCTCCCAGAATGCAAGGTTACTTGTAGTTCCTAGAGTCTCCAAAAGTAGACTAGGAGCCAGAGCGTTCAGCTATCAAGCTCCTCTCCTGTGGAACCAGGTTCCAGTTTGGGTTCAGGAGGCAGACACCATCTCCACATTTAAGAGTAGGCTTAAGACTTTCCTCTTTGATAAAGCTTATAGTTAGGGCTGGCTCAGGTTAGTCCTGAACCATCCCTTAGTTATGCTGCTATAGGCCTAGACTGCCGGAGGATTTCCCATGATGCACTGGGCTCCTCTCTCCTCTACTTTCTCTCCCTCTGTATGCAACCTCATCCCATTATTGCATGTTACTAACACAACTTCTCCCCTTTCTGGTAGTCTTGTGCTTTCTCGTCCCTCTCCTCTCTCCTCCTATCACTTCCTGCAGGTTTTCTGGCTCTGTGGAGTCCTGATCTGTGGCTGCGCGTCACCTGCTGCCCCCGTGTTCCTGCTCAACACCCTCTGCTACAACAACTATTGTTTATAGTCCTATTGTTATTATTTGGGGCCCGAGCACGACTGTGCAAGGTCCCTATTGAATTTGCTCAGATTATTAGGGCCCGAGCACGACTGTGTGAGGTCCCTATTGAATTTGCTAAGATTATATATTTTTTTAGGGCCCGAGCACGACCGTGCGAGGTCCCTATTGAATTTGCTCGGATTATTAGGGCCAGAGCACGACCGTGTGAGGTCCCTATTGAATTTGCTAAGATTAATTAGGGCCCGAGCACGACCGTGTGAGGTCCCTATTGAATTTGCTCGGATTATTTAGGGCCCGAGCACGACCGTGCGAGGTCCCTATTGAATTTGCTCGGATTATATATATATATATATATTTTTTTTTTTTTTTCTGCAAAGTAGGCCCAAATGACATGGCCTAAACATACTCGAAAACTCACCAAAATTTGCAAACATGTCAGAACCGGTGAAAAATTTCGTATTCTACAAGTTTCGCACATGGGCGTGACAAAATGACTCGCTAGCGCCACCTAGAAAATTGGAAAAGATTAGCCCCTCGTTCACGTTCAACCTACATGTACGAAATTTTCTGGGGACATGTATCGTATCAAGACGCACAAAAAAGCCTCAAGAACCCATAGCCTAAAGTCAACAGGATGTCGGCCATTTTGAATTTTACGGCCATTTTTGGATGATTTACACACTTCGTACTTTAACGAACTCCTCCTAGGGATTTAGTCAGATCGACATCAAATTTCTGCTGTGCCTTCTAAAGGCATTGACAATGAAAAGTTGTGCTATTTGCGAGTTTTCGTCAATGGGCGTGTCCGTGGCGTCGATGATTCGCAATGAAACAGGAAGTTGTTGTAACTTCAGTGTACATGCTCACATCTGGACCAAACTGTACATGTAGGATGAGAGTCCCGCCCTGAACACATGTACATGCTGACATTCACCCACAGTCATAGCGCCACCTGCTGGCAACAGGAAGTGACTTTTAACGAAGCAGCCCCCGCCGCACGTCTCACCTACATGCACGAATTTTCTGTGGTACGTGTATCTTGTCCAGATGCACAAAAAAGTCTCTTGGAGCCATAGCCTAAACCCAAAAGGAAGTCGGCCATTTTGAATTTTACGGCCATTTTTGGATGATTAACACACTCCGTACATTAACGAACTCCTCCTAGGGATTTAGTCCGACCGACTTCAAATTTCTGTTGTGCCTTCTAAAGGCATTGAAGATGAAAAGTTATGCTATTTGCGAGTTTTCGTCAATGGGTGTGTCCATGGCATGGCGTCAAAGATCAAGTCTATGCCATGACACAGGAAGTTGTTGTAACTTCAGTGTATATGCTCACATCTGCACCAAACTGTACATGTAGGATGAGAGTCCCGCCCTGAACACATGTACATGCTCACACAGAAAATTCGTGCACGTAGGTGAAACGTGCGGCGGGGGCTGCTTCGTTAAAAGTCACTTCCCGTTGCCAGCAGGTGGCGCTATGACTGTGGGTGAATGTCAGCATGTACATGTGTTCAGGGCGGGACTCTCATCCTAAATGTACACTTTGGTCCAGATGTGAGCATGTACACTGAAGTTACAACAACTTCCTGTGTCATGGCGAAGAGTTGATCTCTGACGCCATGCCACGGACACGCCCATTGACGAAAACTTGCAAATAGCACAACTTTTCATCTTCAATGCCTTTAGAAGGCACAGCGGAAATTTGAGGTTGGTCGGACTAAATCCCAAGGAGGAGTTCGTTAAAGTACGAAGTGTGTAAATCATCCAAAATTTGACGTAAAATTCAAAATGGCCGACTTCCTGTTGGGTTTAGGCTATGGCTCCAAGAGACTTTTTTGTGCGTCTGGACAAGATACACGTACCACAGAAAATTCGTGCACGTAGGTGAATCGTGCGGCGGGGGCCTTGTTAAAGGTCACTTTCTGTTGCCAGCAGGTGGCGCTATGACTGTGGGTGAATGTCGGCATGTACATGTGTTCAGGGCGGGACTCTCATCCTACATGTACAGTTTGGTCCAGATGTGAGCATGTACACTGAAGTTACAACAACTTCCTGTTTCATAGCGAATCATCGACGCCACGGACACGCCCATTGACGAAAACTCGCAAATAGCACAACTTTTCATCGTCAATGCCTTTAGAAGGCACAGCAGAAATTTGACGTCGATCCGACTAAATCCCTAGGAGGAGTTCGTTAAAGTACGAAGTGTGTAAATCATCCAAAAATGGCCGTAAAATTCAAAATGGCCGACTTCCTGTTGACTTTAGGCTATGGGTTCTTGAGGCTTTTTTGTGCGTCTTGATATGATACATGTCCCCAGAAAATTTCGTACATGTAGGTTGAACGTGAACGAGGGGCTAATCTTTTCCAATTTTCTAGGTGGCGCTAGCGAGTAATTTTGCCACGCCCATGTGCGAAACTTGTAGAATACGAAATTTTTCACCGGTTCTGACATGTTTGCAAATTTTGGTGAGTTTTCGAGTATGTTTAGGCCATGTCAGTTGGGCCTACTTTGCAGAAAAAATATATATATATATTAAAGCTGCAAGCAGCGTTGGGCGGGCCCTCGCACTTGTAGCGCGTCCGGGCGTGAGCCGGCCGAGTTGCATATTCTGGAGCTCTGCCGGTGCGGCTGTAATTTCCTACGCGGTTCCGACGCCGCATGAAGGTGTTATATGTCACTTCCTGTGTCCCCTATGTGGAGCTACATAGCACTTGCCGCTATGAATATAAATCGGTATTGGCGTGTAGATGTCTGCGGGGTGGGAGAGTTATCAAGCACGTAAAGTTTGTTTCAGATGTGACCATGTACACTGAACAATAATGTACCCAAACAATAAAATAAATTCCTTTTATATTTCCCTGCCTTGTTGTTTATGTGTACATACAGAGGAAGAATGTGAGAACAGCACACATTTCATCGTTACTGTGTTTCTGCTCCAGCCTGCCTAAAAGAAAAGCGTTTTTGGGATTAAATGGACTTTTTAGCTGCTGCAGTGCAGGATGAACTCAGAATAGACCCATTTCTCACCTTATTATTCTAAACCATGCAACGAAGAAGAAGAAATGCATAATAAATCCTGGGACAAAATCTGTCCACAAATACTGTACAGCATGTAGTCTAATGAACAAGACTTGTGTTATAGCTGACTTGGGCAGTGAAATGTTTAATTTTTTTAATTCATGTGGTCATAGTTGTCCACAACTCAAATCAGAATATAAGAAGAAATGTTTTATACCACCTCAAGAAGGCTTCCTATCAGAAAGGTAGGAAGGTATTTCAAATGTACAACTGCAGTACTTAAATCTAAGTAATTTCCCTGACATTACTGTGTTACGCATGTAACAGGTTTTATACTTCCTGTGAGTATAATCCAATCAATCTTATTTTCATACTGTATATCCGTTGTGTAATTTGATAAATTGTGTTGTATGTGGTGCTCGCATCGGGTACTACTGAGACTTCATTGCCCTCTTCAGAGAAGACTCTGACTGCAACATGCGTCTTTGTAAAGAGAGAAACAGACAGAAAAAGTCTCTAACTCTGCCTGTCAGCTCGCTCTGCTCCGTTAAAACTGAATTTACCATACAGAATTGAATACGAGTGCACTCCAGATTTAGCTGCAGCCAGCTGACCGTGTGCTTCTCCCTATACCGCAGTTCTGTGTCCATGCATGCAGCAAACTGAAAGCACTGTCTGTCGGAGCGTCTACGTGAAAAGAGAAGGAAGACATTGCTGGTAGTATTGTCTTCAGAGTTGTTAAACACCTCAGCGCACTGAAGGAAGCCATCTGACTGTGTGAGGGGCAAGATCGTTGATGTCTGCAGGCAGAGTAGGAGCTCTCCTGTCTGACTGGTCCACCAATAGCAGAGAAGATGACCCCTTGAGACACAGCCCCTCCTCATTTGCATAATGAGGCAGAAATGCATACAAAAATTTAAAAAGACAGGCAGAAATAAATACCATGGGTGAAAATAAATAAGGTAAATAAATACAAAGGAAGAATAAAACAGACAAAAATATTAAAACACACATAAATAAATACATTAAAAAAATTAGTAATAAATAAAGTTGAATAAACAAATAAGGTAATTATAACAAAGGTGAATAGTAAAGGCACTAATTAAAATATACATTTATGTCTCCTTGTATAATTTAATTACTACCTACATTTATTTATTTACTTTATTTTTTTGTGTATTTAATTGGATGCTTATTTATTTATTGAGCATTTATTTATTTCTGTATTTATTTCTGACTGTGTCAGGATCGGTCCTCCATAGGGGGTGGGAGAGTTATCAAGCACGTAAAGTTTGGTTCAGATGTGAGCATGTACACTGAAGTTACAACAACTTCCTGTGTCATGGCGAAGACTTGATCTCTGACGCCACGCCACGGACACACCCATTGACGAAAACTCGCAAATAGCACAACTTTTCATCTTCAATGCCTTTAGAAGGCACAGCACAAATTTGAAGTCGGTCGGACTAAATCCCTAGGAGGAGTTCGTTAAAGTACGAAGTGTGTAAATCATCCAAAATTTGACGTAAAATTCAAAATGGCCGACTTCCTGTTGATTTTAGGGCATCGCTCCAAGAGGCTTTTTTGTGCGTCTGGACAAGATACACGTACCACAGAAAATTCGTGCACGTAGGTAAACGTGCGGCGGGGCTGCTTCGTTAAAAGTCACTTCCTGTTGCCAGCAGGTGGCGCTATGACTGTGGGTGAATGTCAGCATGTACATGTGTTCAGGGCGGGACTCTCATCCTACATGTACAGTTTGGTCCAGATGTGAGCATGTACACTGAAGTTACGACAACTTCCGTGTCATGGCGAAGAGCTGATCTTTGACGCCACGCCACGGACACGCCCATTGACGAAAACTTGCAAATAGCACAACTTTTCATCTTCAATGCCTTTAGAAGGCACAGCAAAATTTGAGGTCGGTCGGACTAAATCCCTAGGAGGAGTTCGTTAAAGTACGAAGTGTGTAAATCATCCAAAATTTGACGTAAAATTCAAAATGGCCGACTTCCTGTTGGTTTAGGCTATGGCTCCAAGAGACTTTTTTGTGCGTCTGGACAAGATACACGTACCACAGAAAATTCGTGCACGTAGGTGAAACGTGCGGCGGGGGCTGCTTCGTTAAAAGTCACTTCCTGTTGCCAGCAGGTGGCGCTATGACTGTGGGTGAATGTCAGCATGTACATGTGTTCAGGGCGGGACTCTCATCCTACATGTACAGTTTGGTCCAGATGTGAGCATGTACACTGAAGTTACGACAACTTCCGTGTCATGGCGAAGAGCTGATCTTTGACGCCACGCCACGGACACGCCCATTGACGAAAACTTGCAAATAGCACAACTTTTCATCTTCAATGCCTTTAGAAGGCACAGCACAAATTTGAGGTCGGTCGGACTAAATCCCTAGGAGGAGTTCGTTAAAGTACGAAGTGTGTAAATCATCCAAAATTTGACGTAAAATTCAAAATGGCCGACTTCCTGTTGGGTTTAGGCTATGGCTCCAAGAGACTTTTTTGTGCGTCTGGACAAGATACACGTACCACAGAAAATTCGTGCACGTAGGTGAAACGTGCGGCGGGGGCTGCTTCGTTAAAGGTCACTTCCTGTTGCCAGCAGGTGGCGCTATGACTGTGGGTGAATGTCAGCATGTACATGTGTTCAGGGCGGGACTCTCATCCTACATGTACAGTTTGGTCCAGATGTGAGCATGTACACTGAAGTTACGACAACTTCCGTGTCATGGCGAAGAGTTGATCTTTGACGCCACGCCACGGACACGCCCATTGACGAAAACTTGCAAATAGCACAACTTTTCATCTTCAATGCCTTTAGAAGGCACAGCAGAAATTTGAGGTCGGTCGGACTAAATCCCTAGGAGGAGTTCGTTAAAGTACGAAGTGTGTAAATCATCCAAAATTTGACGTAAAATTCAAAATGGCCGACTTCCTGTTGGTTTAGGCTATGGCTCCAAGAGGCTTTTTTGTGCGTCTGGACAAGATACACGTACCACAGAAAATTCGTGCACGTAGGTGAAACGTGCGGCGGGGGCTGCTTCGTTAAAGTCACTTCGTTGCCAGCAGGTGGCGCTATGACTGTGGGTGAATGTCGGCATGTACATGTGTTCAGGGCGGGACTCTCATCCTACATGTACAGTTTGGTCCAGATGTGAGCATGTACACTGAAGTTACAACAACTTCCTGTTTCATGCGAATCATCGACGCCACGGACACGCCCATTGACGAAAACTCGCAAATAGCACAACTTTTCATCGTCAATGCCTTTAGAAGGCACAGCACAAATTTGACGTCGATCCGACTAAATCCCTAGGAGGAGTTCGTTAAAGTACGAAGTGTGAAATCATCCAAAAATGGCCATAAAATTCAAAATGGCCGACTTCCTGTTGACTTTAGGCTATGGGTTCTTGAGGCTTTTTTGTGCGTCTTGATACGATACATGTCCCCAGAAAATTTCGTACATGTAGGTTGAACGTGAACGAGGGGCTAATCTTTTCCAATTTTCTAGGTGGCGCTAGCGAGTCATTTTGCCACGCCCATGTGCGAAACTTGTAGAATACGAAATTTTTCACCGGTTCTGACATGTTTGCAAATTTTGGTGAGTTTTCGAGTATGTTTAGGCCATGTCATTTGGGCCTACTTTGCAGAAAAAAAAAATAATTAAAGCTGCAAGCAGCGTTGGGCGGGCCCTCGCACTTATAAGCGCGTCCGCGTGTGAGCCGGCCGAGTTGCATATTCTGGAGCTCTGCCGGTGCGGCTGTGAATTTGCTACGCGGTTATGACGCCGCATGAAGGTGTTATATGTCACTTCCTGTGTCCCCTATGTGGAGCTACATAGCACTTGCCGCTATGAATATAAATCGGTGTTGGCGTGTAGATGTCTGCGGGGTGGGAGAGTTATCAAGCACGTAAAGTTTGTTTCAGATGTGAGCATGTACACTGAACAATAATGTACCCAAACAATAAAATAAATTCCTTTTATATTTCCCTGCCTTGTTGTTTATGTGTACATACAGAGGAAGAATGTGAGAACAGCACACATTTCATCGTTACTGTGTGCTGTACCGCAGTTCTGTGTCCATGCATGCAGCAAACTGAAAGCACTGTCTGTCGGAGCGTCTACGTGAAAAGAGAAGGAAGACATTGCTGGTAGTATTGTCTTCAGAGTTGTTAAACACCTCAGCGCACTGAAGGAAGCCATCTGACTGTGTGAGGGGCAAGATCGTTGATGTCTGCAGGCAGAGTAGGAGCTCTCCTGTCTGACTGGTCCACCAATAGCAGAGAAGATGACCCCTTGAGACACAGCCCCTCCTCATTTGCATAATGAGGCAGAAATGCATACAAAAATTTAAAAAAGACAGGCAGAAATAAATACCATGGGTGAAAATAAATAAGGTAAATAAATACAAAGGAAGAATAAAACAGACAAAAATATTAAAACACACACATAAATAAATACATTAAAAAAATTAGTAATAAATAAAGTTGAATAAACAAATAAGGTAATTATAACAAAGGTGAATAAGTAAAGGCACTAATTAAATATATACATTTATGTCTCCTTGTATAATTTAATTACTACCTACATTTATTTATTTACTTTATTTTTTTGTGTATTTAATTGGATGCTTATTTATTTATTGAGCATTTATTTATTTCTGTATTTATTTCTGACTGTGTCAGGATCGGTCCTCCATAACGGGGTGGGAGAGTTATCAAGCACGTAAAGTTTGGTTCAGATGTGAGCATGTACACTGAAGTTACAACAACTTCCTGTGTCATGGCGAAGACTTGATCTCTGACGCCACGCCACGGACACACCCATTGACGAAAACTCGCAAATAGCACAACTTTTCATCTTCAATGCCTTTAGAAGGCACAGCACAAATTTGAAGTCGGTCGGACTAAATCCCTAGGAGGAGTTCGTTAAAGTACGAAGTGTGTAAATCATCCAAAATTTGACGTAAAATTCAAAATGGCCGACTTCCTGTTGATTTTAGGGCATCGCTCCAAGAGGCTTTTTTGTGCGTCTGGACAAGATACACGTACCACAGAAAATTCGTGCACGTAGGTAAACGTGCGGCGGGGGCTGCTTCGTTAAAAGTCACTTCCTGTTGCCAGCAGGTGGCGCTATGACTGTCTGTGAATGTCAGCATGTACATGTGTTCAGGGCGGGACTCTCATCCTACATGTACAGTTTGGTGCAGATGTGAGCATGTACACTGAAGTTACGACAACTTCCGTGTCATGGCGAAGAGTTGATCTTTGACGCCACGCCACGGACACGCCCATTGACGAAAACTTGCAAATAGCACAACTTTTCATCTTCAATGCCTTTAGAAGGCACAGCAGAAATTTGAGGTCGGTCGGACTAAATCCCTAGGAGGAGTTCGTTAAAGTACGAAGTGTGTAAATCATCCAAAAATGGCCATAAAATTCAAAATGGCCGACTTCCTGTTTACTTTAGGCTATGGGTTCTTGAGGCTTTTTTGTGCGTCTTGATACGATACATGTCCCCAGAAAATTTCGTACATGTAGGTTGAACGTGAACGAGGGGCTAATCTTTTCCAATTTTCTAGGTGGCGCTAGCGAGTCATTTTGCCACGCCCATGTGCGAAACTTGTAGAATACGAAATTTTTCACCGGTTCTGACATGTTTGCAAATTTTGGTGAGTTTTCGAGTATGTTTAGGCCATGTCATTTGGGCCTACTTTGCAGAAAAAAAAAATAATTAAAGCTGCAAGCAGCGTTGGGCGGGCCCTCGCACTTATAAGCGCGTCCGCGTGTGAGCCGGCCGAGTTGCATATTCTGGAGCTCTGCCGGTGCGGCTGTGAATTTGCTACGCGGTTATGACGCCGCATGAAGGTGTTATATGTCACTTCCTGTGTCCCCTATGTGGAGCTACATAGCACTTGCCGCTATGAATATAAATCGGTGTTGGCGTGTAGATGTCTGCGGGGTGGGAGAGTTATCAAGCACGTAAAGCTTGTTTCAGATGTGAGCATGTACACTGAACAATAATGTACCCAAACAATAAAATAAATTCCTTTTATATTTCCCTGCCTTGTTGTTTATGTGTACATACAGAGGAAGAATGTGAGAACAGCACACATTTCATCGTTACTGTGTGCTGTACCGCAGTTCTGTGTCCATGCATGCAGCAAACTGAAAGCACTGTCTGTCGGAGCGTCTACGTGAAAAGAGAAGGAAGACATTGCTGGTAGTATTGTCTTCAGAGTTGTTAAACACCTCAGCGCACTGAAGGAAGCCATCTGACTGTGTGAGGGGCAAGATCGTTGATGTCTGCAGGCAGAGTAGGAGCTCTCCTGTCTGACTGGTCCACCAATAGCAGAGAAGATGACCCCTTGAGACACAGCCCCTCCTCATTTGCATAATGAGGCAGAAATGCATACAAAAATTTAAAAAAGACAGGCAGAAATAAATACCATGGGTGAAAATAAATAAGGTAAATAAATACAAAGGAAGAATAAAACAGACAAAAATATTAAAACACACACATAAATAAATACATTAAAAAAATTAGTAATAAATAAAGTTGAATAAACAAATAAGGTAATTATAACAAAGGTGAATAAGTAAAGGCACTAATTAAATATATACATTTATGTCTCCTTGTATAATTTAATTACTACCTACATTTATTTATTTACTTTATTTTTTTGTGTATTTAATTGGATGCTTATTTATTTATTGAGCATTTATTTATTTCTGTATTTATTTCTGACTGTGTCAGGATCGGTCCTCCATAACGGGGTGGGAGAGTTATCAAGCACGTAAAGTTTGGTTCAGATGTGAGCATGTACACTGAAGTTACAACAACTTCCTGTGTCATGGCGAAGACTTGATCTCTGACGCCACGCCACGGACACACCCATTGACGAAAACTCGCAAATAGCACAACTTTTCATCTTCAATGCCTTTAGAAGGCACAGCACAAATTTGAAGTCGGTCGGACTAAATCCCTAGGAGGAGTTCGTTAAAGTACGAAGTGTGTAAATCATCCAAAATTTGACGTAAAATTCAAAATGGCCGACTTCCTGTTGATTTTAGGGCATCGCTCCAAGAGGCTTTTTTGTGCGTCTGGACAAGATACACGTACCACAGAAAATTCGTGCACGTAGGTAAAACGTGCGGCGGGGGCTGCTTCGTTAAAAGTCACTTCCTGTTGCCAGCAGGTGGCGCTATGACTGTCTGTGAATGTCAGCATGTACATGTGTTCAGGGCGGGACTCTCATCCTACATGTACAGTTTGGTCCAGATGTGAGCATGTACACTGAAGTTACGACAACTTCCGTGTCATGGCGAAGAGTTGATCTTTGACGCCACGCCACGGACACGCCCATTGACGAAAACTTGCAAATAGCACAACTTTTCATCTTCAATGCCTTTAGAAGGCACAGCAGAAATTTGAGGTCGGTCGGACTAAATCCCTAGGAGGAGTTTGTTAAAGTACGAAGTGTGTAAATCATCCAAAATTTGACGTAAAATTCAAAATGGCCGACTTCCTGTTGGGTTTAGGCTATGGCTCCAAGAGACTTTTTTGTGCGTCTGGACAAGATACACGTACCACAGAAAATTCGTGCACGTAGGTAAAACGTGCGGCGGGGGCTGCTTCGTTAAAAGTCACTTCCTGTTGCCAGCAGGTGGCGCTATGACTGTGGGTGAATGTCAGCATGTACATGTGTTCAGGGCGGGACTCTCATCCTACATGTACAGTTTGGTCCAGATGTGAGCATGTACACTGAAGTTACGACAACTTCCGTGTCATGGCGAAGAGCTGATCTTTGACGCCACGCCACGGACACGCCCATTGACGAAAACTTGCAAATAGCACAACTTTTCATCTTCAATGCCTTTAGAAGGCACAGCAGAAATTTGAGGTCGGTCGGACTAAATCCCTAGGAGGAGTTCGTTAAAGTACGAAGTGTGTAAATCATCCAAAATTTGACGTAAAATTCAAAATGGCCGACTTCCTGTTGGGTTTAGGCTATGGCTCCAAGAGACTTTTTTGTGCGTCTGGACAAGATACACGTACCACAGAAAATTCGTGCACGTAGGTGAAACGTGCGGCGGGGGCTGCTTCGTTAAAGGTCACTTTCTGTTGCCAGCAGGTGGCGCTATGACTGTGGGTGAATGTCGGCATGTACATGTGTTCAGGGCGGGACTCTCATCCTACATGTACAGTTTGGTCCGGATGTGAGCATGTACACTGAAGTTACAACAACTTCCTGTTTCATTGTGAATCATCGACGCCACGGACACGCCCATTGACGAAAACGCGCAAATAGCACAACTTTTCATCGTCAATGCCTTTAGAAGGCACAGCAGAAATTTGACGTCGATCCGACTAAATCCCTAGGAGGAGTTCGTTAAAGTACGAAGTGTGTAAATCATCCAAAAATGGCCGTAAAATTCAAAATGGCCGACTTCCTGTTGACTTTAGGCTATGGGTTCTTGAGGCTTTTTTGTGCGTCTTGATACGATACATGTCCCCAGAAAATTTCGTACATGTAGGTTGAACGTGAACGAGGGGCTAATCATTTCCAATTTTCTAGGTGGCGCTAGCGAGTCATTTTGCCACGCCCATGTGCGAAACTTGTAGAATACGAATTTTTTCACCGGTTCTGACATGTTTGCAAATTTTGGTGAGTTTTCGAGTATATATATATATATATAATCCGAGCAAATTCAATAGGGACCTCGCACGGTCGTGCTCGGGCCCTAATAATCCGAGCAAATTCAATAGGGACCTCGCACAGTCATGCTCGGGCCCTAATAATAATCTGAGCAAATTCAATAGGGACCTCACACGGTCGTGCTCTGGCCCTAATGAAACACTCTGCCACCCCCATGATATGGGAAAACATGGCGCAGTCCAGTTGTCCATTCACCTACTTAAACAGCTTAGAGGCAGTTGGAAGTCCTTTTGTCTGTGAGCCAGAGACTGCCAGCAGCAACTCCCCAGGAACTGGTAACTCAATAAGAAAGGTATTAATTTCACAGAACATAACTTAAAGATAATGAACCTGAAATTAGCTAAATTGACAAAGTTAACTAAATGTGTGCGCCCAAATAGAAAACTAAGTCGAATAACTAATAAAACTGTTTTAAACTGTGTCCAGTTATTTGTATAATATGTAGTGTGCTCAAAACAAAAGAAAGGGTTACCACCGTGGGTTGTTGTTTCCATGTGTGGCTGCTAGTGCGGCCATCACAGGATAGGTACCAATTAATACCCAATGTTAAGGATGACTTGGATTTCACTGGGAGTTCAATCAAGTAATCGACAGACACGTTCCCTGGAAAATATCAAAGGTGAAGGGAAGACACCTGCCATGGATAAGTACAGAACTTATAAGTCTCTTTAAGCAGAGGGACAAGGCTTGGGCTATATCTATCGTCAGACAAAGAAAAATGATGATTGGGAATCATACAGGCAACTAAGAAATAATTCAATGACCCACAACGCAAAATATAATTGTTATAAAGAATGTCTCTCTAACAATTTTAAAAAACCTAAACAATTCTGGAACAGTTTAAAAACCATAATAAACACTTCAGACAAAAGTCCCATTAATCAATTAAGAGGTGGCAATATAATAATCTCTGACTCTGTCTATTGCCCAAGTGTTCTGTCAGCATTTTTCTTCTTTCTGCTCTGACCCAGTACTGAAACTGAACGTTTTAAGAACATTTCGCCTTGTCACAGTACCTTTTCCTTTACGAAAATAACACAAAATAACACCCAATATTTTAAATGCTATCAAACAACTAAGTTTGAGCAGTGGACTTGATTCGATTGAATCCAGATAATTAGCTTCTCATATTCTCATGTTTCCACTAGCTGACATGTTTAATATGTCTACTTCTGAGTTACCAGCTATCTGGAAATATTCACACATTACTCCACTCTACAAAGGTGGTGACAGTCTTGATCCTAATAATTACAGACCTATATCAATAATTTGTTCTATTGCTAAAGTATTTGAGAAAATAATATTTAATCAGTTATCACAGTATCTTGAGACCAATAATATCCTTTCGCCATTTCAGTCTGGTTTTAGACCCAACAACTACTGCTCTAATGATGTGTTTTCAGCATCTGATACTGGTATACTTACAGGGGCTATTTTTATTGATCTCAAAAAAGCTTTTGATTTGGTTGATCACTACTTACTTTTAGATAAGCTGCATGCAGTTGGCTTATCTCAAAATGCATTATTATGGTTTAATTCGTATCTGCATAATTGAAAACAATGTGTTCTTAAAGGGAGTAGGTCTGATTTATACGTCCAACAAAGAGGTGTACCCCAAGGTTCGATGTTGGGCCCACTTCTTTTCTCTATTTTTATTAATGATCTGCCTTTAATCTGTTCCAATTCCTCTGTTCAACTGTATGCAGATGATACTGTCATTTATACGTCTAAATCAATTTTATTACAAATCCAAACTGCTCTTCAATTGGATTTTAGTATCTTACAGAAATGGCTGTTATCTAATAAACTACTGCTCAATAAAACTAAATCTTACGCTATGGTTTTTGGTACAAGACAGACTCGAAAACTAATAATCTAATTATAACATTTAATGATGGTACTTCTCTGCATGAGGTTGATAAAGTTAAATACATGAATACAGTAAGGGAATTAGTGCTTTTAAATCATGGCGTGTCACTGAAACTTAAGTTTCAAGGCCATGTTAACATCGTGAGATGAACTGTGGATTAGGTGACAAGAAAAGTACCACCTATGATTTTTGGTTCAACACATGTTTGCATACGGATCCAAACAGCACTTTTTATCTTAATATGATGAGAAATAAACAAAAATGTAATTCAATTATGTCCTTATTCTGGTCAAGGGGAATCATTGAAATGTTTAGCCCACCCGAGACTCAGCGGTTCAACATGTGTACTTGACACATGGATCCAGGACTTAACATAGACATGTCTGTAATAGTTACTTTAGCGTGTGCTGTTTTTTTGGCTAGTTTAGTTTAGCAAGCTCATAACTTGTCACTCCTGTGCATGAAACAATTATGTGCGGAAGCTGTTTTTTTGCTATAATATGTTATGCAAGCATAAAATAAAAAAAAAAAAGTTAATACTTAGAGAAGGGAATAGGCCTGAATTCGTGCACTTCGTCGCAGGGGTTGTCTGTCCTGTGGTGGGTCGTCTGGAACTGCTGGCTGCTCTACGAGTGGTGAGTCATC
Organism: Micropterus salmoides; assembly: GCF_014851395.1. Classification (NCBI taxonomy): domain Eukaryota; kingdom Metazoa; phylum Chordata; class Actinopteri; order Centrarchiformes; family Centrarchidae; genus Micropterus; species Micropterus salmoides. The sequence goes on from NW_024041039.1 coordinate 33,052,014, forward strand.
TCTGAGTGGTTGTTGAGGAGAATGGATGGTGGTAGATGGCTCTGGCACTGGCATAGGATCTTGTGGTCTTGGATCGGGCGTGGTTGGGCTATATTGATGTATTGAGTCTGTAGAGTACCCATCACTGAAGCTCATGTCTGAGGAGTGTGAGGAGACTGAGTGTGGGCGTGAGCCAGTGGGGGTGTGCGGTCCTTGCCGCTACATGGGCCCCACTGCTGCTTGCCCTGCCGCCAGGTCGGTTGGTGGTGCTGACGGATCGTATGGATACGAGGCTTGTCTTGGTGCATCCTCGAACACCCTCTCTGTGCATATAAATGCCATGAGCCTCTGCACACTGGTATATATTGTGCGTTTATGGCTTGGCCAAGCAGAGGGACTGACGCTGCTATTTGTCCAGATATAATCCAATCTTCTCCTATTGCTCGGTAGTCTGACGGCAAACCGTGAAGTTCCTGATTCCAGGCTACATATACTTTGTCTTCCTTGTCAATCTTTAAGCTCCTAGCAATACGTTTTGAGTCTGCTATGTCTGCTTGACTGAGCACTGTTATCTGTCCTGTTACCATAACTGGAGCACATATCCCAGTCCATTGTGGTGGCAACTCTACATTCAGCCGGTCGCTGTCATCACATAACCAGAAAATATCTGCCATAGCATACGTGCCTCCACTGGTTCGTCTAGCGCTGGTTCGTCTGGCGGCCAATCTGTTGGATCGTCTCTCCCCCTGCAGGACGGGCTCACCGCTCCTTTGTCTGTCTCCCTCTGGGCTCTGGGATCATCTAGCTCCCTGCGGGACGGTGTCACCGTCCCCAGTGGATCCCGTTTGCCCTCCTCCTCTGACTGTCTCGGGTGCTCCTTCTGGCTCATTTGCTCTGCAGCAGTGGTTTAGATGGAACCAAACATTCTTACCTTCTACTTTCAAGGCTGATGGTGTTGCTAGGACAACTTTAAATGGGCCTTCTCATCGGGGTTGGTTCCACTTTCCTTTGTACCTTGACGTACACCCACTCACCAGGGCGTATTGTTTGTTGGCGCTCTAGTATGGCTGCGTCTCTTTCCTCTGTGGCTCCTTTGACCTGTTGGAAGATAGTTCTGTGGATTCTAGTTAAATAATGGACATAACTTGAAAATTCATTTTCTAACTGTTCAAGAGTTGGCCCTTCATATGGACCTCTCAAATATGGAACAGGCATTGGCCTCCCAGTGCACATTTCATGCGGTGTTAGATGCGTTATTCTGTTAGTTTGCGATCTCATAGCCATTAGTGCTAGCGGAATAGCATCTACCCCCTTAAGCTTACCTTTGCTGTCTTCTATTATCTTAGCTAGCTTTGCTTTCAGAGTTCCGTTAGCTCGTTCCACTGTCCCTTGTGATTGTGGATGATATACACACCCAAATCTTTGTTTAATGCCCAACATTTGGAACATTGTTTTTATGACCTGTGCCACAAAGTGTGGTCCATTGTCTGAACTAATCTTGTCTGGTAAGCCAAATCGTGGAAAAACTTCCCTACATAGGAACTTCGCCACTGACTTATAGTCTGGGCTGGCGGTTGGTGTTGCTTCAATCCATCTACTAAATCTGTCAACCACTACTAGGATATACCTCATCCTGTTTACCCTCTCTGTCATGTCTACATAATCTATTAAGAGATGTCTATCATCTGGCGCTGGAATGTGAGCCAGAGGGGCTGAGAATGACTTTCTTCTTTATTGAAAAGAGCGCAACCCTGACATTCATTCAATGTTCTATCTACGGTGGCTGCCAGATATGGTGACCACCATACTGCCTGTAGGCACCTGAGTACCTGTCCTCTTGAACAATGGTCTGGTCCATGAGCATTCCTTATAGCAAAGCGTGTCAAAAAAATAGGCAGCACAAAATGGCCATGTGGACCCCTCCATAGTCCTTTCTGGGGTCCATCCTCAGTTACTTGTCTGGCCCCTTTCTTTAGCCACATGGACTTCTCATACACGTCAGCTGCTTCTTGTGCTGCAATGAGAGATGACAGATTTGTAAGTGGTTCACAATCTTCAACTGCCACCATTGGTCCCATAACTTCCCCTATAGCTGCTTCATCTGCTTGGTTGTTACCTTGAGCTATCAGAGTGTCTGTTTTCTGATGTGCTGGACACTTTATAATTGCTACTGCGGTTGGTTCATGGATTGCTTCTAATAATGCAGAGATGGCTTCTCCATGTATTACCGGAGTTCCGTCTGCTCTGCAAAACCCTCTCTGTTTCCAAGTATAAGCTGAGTCTGTGTATACGTTCAAACGCTTTCCTTTTGCCAGCTTGCAGGCTACCGTTAGAGCCTTAATTTCTGCTAACTGCGCTGAACATGGTTGAGGAACACCGGTGGTTTGAACGTCTGTGAAGGTATTATCTTTGTTTAGCTGTACCACTGCATATCCTGCATGATTACCTGTGGCGTCTCTGAAACAAGAGCCATCGACAAAGAATGTCAAATCAGCTGGGATTGGTTGATTGTGCAAATCCTTGCGTATTCTCAAGAACGTGTCTGTTACCTGTATGCAGTCATGTGGTGTTCCATCTATTGGCAGCATCATGCGTGTTGCTGGATTCACTGTGTTGCACCGTTGGATAGTGAGCTCCGGTCCAGACAGGATGACTTTGATCCTGTTTTCCTAGCTTGGGTTAGAACAAATCGAGGACTGGTGAGCAGAGCATGCAATTGATGGGACGTATACAAAATCACTGGATGTCCCATTGTCAATGAAGAGGCTTTTTGAAATGCAAAAACTGCTGCTGCCAATCCCTGATAACACGGTGGCAGTCCCATCTCAATGTTATCCAGTTTTGTACTGTAGTACGCCAGTCAGTGGTTGTTTACCTGTTGGTGTGTCTTGCATTAGCACGGCACTTGCATATCCTGATCTTTCAGCTACATACAGGTGGAATGGTTTCGAATAGTCTGGATTGCCCAGTGCTGGAGTAGAATGCAAATCCTGTTTTAGTGCTTGGAAAGCCCCCTCAGCCTCCTCAGGCCAGTACAACTGGGCTGATTTATCTGCTTGGCCTGCTGCTCTTATCATAGCACGTAATGGGGCTGTTTTTATTGCATAATCGCAAATCCACAAGCGACTATAATCCTGCCATGCCTAGAAAAGAGAGCATTTGCCCTACTGTTTGTGGTTTTGGTATCTTAGCTATAGCCTCTATCTGTGAGGTGGCTATCAATCTCTTGTCTCCACTCAATTTTCTACCTAGATACTCTACCTCAGTCTGACAGAACTGTAGTTTGTCTTTGCTAACTTTGTGCCCTCCGCTAACAATACCGACATGGTATCCTCCTCACATTGTTGTTCTGATGAGCTACATACGAGTATGTCGTCCACGTATTGAATCACAGTGCTTACTAACTCTAGATGTTGCAAATCTTGTGCCAGTACTAAGATTGAAGGACTTGCAACAAAACCCTGTGCTAGGCGGCTGTAAGTTATCCGATGACCGTCAAATGTGAAAGCAAACAAATACTGTGACTCTGGGTGTAGAGGCACACTGAAGAATGCTGAGCACACTGTGTACCATCGTGTGTTTGGTGGGATGTTAGAGAACAAGGTGTGTGGATCCGGAACGACAGGTATCTCTGCATCTACAATGGCGTTTATTTGTCTCAGATCATGAACCAATCGGTAATCATTTGAATGTGGCTTTTTGATTGGGAAGATTGGCGTATTACAGGGGCTCTGTGTTTTGACCAGGACCCCAGCCTTCATCAGCCCCTCAATTGTTGGTGTGATCCCTTCCAAAGCATGCTGTTTCAGTGGATATTGTCTTTGGTACGGCAGTGTGATGTCTTTTCTTAGTTTTATTTTTACTGGCTGTGCTGATTTAACTAGACCTACATCTGTTTTGTGTTTAGACCACAATTCCTGAGGTACTTGATCCAGTAATGCTCTGTCTGTTACAAACATTAATAGTGGCAGTTTCTTATCCCGTGGTCCTCTGTCAACTATCACCTTTTCCGCTATTCCCTCATCAACTGCTGTCAGTGTTATTCTCATGCATTGTCTATCTGAGGCAATGTATATGTTTGCATCATGTGTTTGTGCCCAGTTTGGTATCTGTAATGCACCCTTAACCATTGGTCCTAAATCATGGGACTCATAACCTTCTGACACAAGCAAAGTCACGTGCCCGAAACTGCAAACCAGTCTTGCAGTTCTGGTGGGAGGATGACAGCAGATGCTGCTCCTTGTGGTCCTATATACACATCTTGGACTGTCAGATAGTGTAGACTCTTGTTGATAACTTCATCCCATAAGGTCTCGTAGTCTTGGTGTTGCTGCCTTTCATCAAAATGGAGGTTGCAGTGTAGCGGCAACTGGGGCTTTCTGCCAATTTCTCCTAGGTGTGCTTTTGTTTTCCATGTCTCCCATAGTTGCTGTAGCCGGGAACGTAGTTGAAGTTTTATCCAGTATATCTTGGGCATGACTCTGTATTTTTCTTTTACTTCATCTTGGTATGGCTCTTCTAGTAATTCGGTTAGGGGCATCATCCCTGCAGTGAGTTCTGCCACCCTGTAGGTTGTGTGGTCTTCTGGAAACTCTATGTGCAATCCGGTTGGGGTGCACATTATATGAGCCTTCAACTGGCAAAGTAAGTCTCGTCCCATCAGGCACATTGGAGTGTTGTCGGAGTATAATAGAGGTGACACATTAGTTTTTCCTGCAATCTTCATTGGTACTGGCTGTGTTAAAGGTATTATTGTATTTTCCCAGAGAAGCCTACTGTTTTTACTGATGACTCTGAGAGGGGGAGGTTTGAGCCGGATTTTCCAATACAAGAGTATGTGGCTCCAGAGTCTACCACAAATTGGTAGTCTTCATCATAAATCGTGACTGTCATGGTAGGCTCTTTTTGTGGTTGTGATGAGATGGCTATTCCTATTAGCTCCCCCTCAGGCTCTTCTGGGCTCCCCTATTGCCACCCAGACGCCGGCCCTTCCCAGGGATGGGTTTCACAATCTCGTCGCTGGTGTCCGGTTTCTCCACAGCCCCAGCAAGTGTTTGATGCCCCTTGTAGTTGGTTGAGCTGTGGGTTGGACTGTTTGCGACGCATTTGTGGTGGTCCCATTGGGCCTCTCCATCCTCCACGTCGATTTAGGCCACCTCTGGGTCTTGGCTGTGTTTGGTATCGGTTGTACCCTCCTACGTTTCCTTGAGGTGGATAGCCCCCTTGTGGTAGGTAGTTTCCTCGCTGTTGGTAGCTCTGCTGTGCATAACCCTGCTGTGGGTAGCCTTGCTGTGGCACGTACACCTGTTGAGGAGGTACAGGCTGCACACCTCCTTGTGTCATCATTGGGGGTGCCTGTGGCGGCTGTGCTTGTGTCATGGGCTGCGTTGTTGCAGGTGCCTGCCTTGCCACAACTACAGGAGGAGTTGGCTGAGATAATTCTGCAGTTACGACTGGAGCTTGTGTTGCTTCTCCTTCTTTGCTTTAGTTAATCCATTCAGTTGTAGTTGGGTCAATTTGGTGGCCAACTTTTTGTTTGCTTCTTCTTCTCTTTGTTTTTCTTTTCTCCAATTCTCCAGATGATGTACAATGTGTTCAGAGAATAACGGCCATTCCATCTTCATGAGCCCAACCACATTGTCCAGTCGCTGCTGGACCTCTGGAGGCATGGTTTTCTTAATCATCACCTTGAACAGGCTTTTCGTTGTGTCATTGGTGTTCTAAGCACTTCCAGTTTCATCTCTCCACTTCTTCTGGAAGTTGATCAAGATGTTCAACAATCAACAGTCTGTCACCATCCAGTTTGGATGGATCCATTTTCCCCGGATACTATCTTCTTAGCTCAGCCCATACTCTAGTCCGGTGTCCACTGAAGCCTATGCCATCTGCCATGTTTCCTTTCACTACCAAAGGTAATTTTGCTGCATTCATGATGTCTTCTGTGGCATGTTTTCCCACGACATGCATCAATAGGGCTTTAATGTCCCGTAAAGCCAGTGTCACTCCTGCTGTGCTTTCTTGTAGCGCCATGATCCATTTATTGGCACCTTCAGTCAGATCTGGCAGTCTGCTGGACAGTCCCACCATGTCAGCGAATCCCCAGGCTACATATGCCGTTTGTCCTTGAGCCTTGGTTATCAGTGGACACATACGTCCGCGAGGATGCTCCTGTTCTTCTTTGTCTTCTTCCTCCTCTTCTTCTTCTTCCTCAGGTGGAGGAATGTGTATGGCGCGTGATCGCTTCTTCTTGGGAACTGTGGGTAAGACTCTCCTTCCATTTCTTAGCACTTTTATATAATCATTAGTGCTATTAATCTTCTGCAGTTGTCGATTGGTCATTTCATGCACTCTCGCCTCCACATTCTCCAACACACTTTGTGTTTCTGCATTTGTCGGACTCTCGGTCGTCATGATGCCACTCAGCTCCATTCTCACAGTGTGTGGAGTGCTTGTTAGCACTCTGTCTGAATCTTTGCGGATTTTGTCCCACTGTGCTAGCAGCCTTCTCTCTTCTGCTTCCAGTCTACGTAGTTCTTCTTCCTCTCTCCGGATGGTCTCATCCAGTGTTTTCATTTCCGTCTTCCGTTCCTCCTGTGTCTTGGGTCTAGCCTGTTTCCATTCTTGTTGTCTTTTCAGCCTCTCCTGCTGTTGCCGCTTTGTTGTCTCAAGTCGGACAACTTGAGTGGGGTATACTCTCCTCCTCCAGCTGCATCTCTACTGGTGTGTCTTCTGTTACTGTCGTCTGGTTCCCACCTTTCTTTCTTTGGTGACGTCTGGGCGCTTACTTCCTTTAGCCAGTAGTCCACTCTATTCATTACTTCGGGCTTAAATTCTCTTTTCACCTCCTAGTAATAGTTTCTCTGTCTCTTCTTCCTTGTGAATCTCCACTCATGCTCAGAGAAACTTGGGGTCTTGTTCCTCGGGATTCCTTGCCCAATGGATGAAGCGTTGCTGGGCTGGGCGTGTGCTCTCTTTGGCACCAGTCCATCTCTTCTCCTTCTTCATTCTCCATCTCTCCCGCTGTCATTCTCTCTTGTTGATCTTCTTCAGCATTAGCAGTCCATCCTCTGTCTTTTTCTTTGTTGTGAGTTTGCTTGGTCAGGGTCACTGTAAACTTTCCCTGTAGCTCTAACTCTACTTCTTGTCTCTCCTCTCCCTCAAAGTGTCTCTAGTACTGGATAAATGCCTGTCCTAGGTGTGTGACTATCTGGGGAGTATGGCGGTGGTGGTCTGGCTGACCACTCAGGTGCAGTTGCCTTCCGTTTTTCCAGGTTTTGTTTTCACTTCCTGTTCTACCATCACTTCCCTAATTGCTGGTGGAGGTTTGAGGGGTTGGTCTTTATGCATGTCGGTACCCCTCAAATTTAAACCAACCTAAAACCTCTCTTTCCCTTGCACGCTTTCCTTCTCTTTTCTCACTTGAGTCTCTAGATTTATGGTGTTTTATTTTTGTTGCCACTTCATCACAGTATGCTTCCATGAAGGTACCTTGTAGAGGCCATTTTTTGGTCTGGGTGATTATTTATCACCACTCCCATTGGAGTTGCTTTCCCTTGTTCCTTCACCATTCCTGCCCCCATGTAGCCCTGTCTTACACTATGTGCTGTTCTAGGTATTTCTGGTTCCTCGTCTGTGTCTTTAGTTTTTATCGTTACCAGTATCTTATCTACTGTAACTCCTGGCTTATATTTCTTTTCCCTAGTGGGATTGTACTCTAATCTCTCTGTTCCATCTCCTGCTGGTGTTTTTGTAATGCACCCAAATTTGCCTGTTTCCCAGTTAACTCTCCTAGGGACTATTGTGAAGCTCAGTCGTGGATTTGAGGTCACTCTATTGCGCCCCGGTATACCATACCCTGCGGGCAGTCGCAATGCTGGACCTAATGATATGGCAACAGTTGCACTAGGGTTATTGCACAGCCGCTCCAACACTATTGCAAGTGTGTTTGGTGTCCACCACCTGCGTATCACCTCTTTCCACGGCACGTCAGGAAACGTCTCGGGTTACGTATGTAACCCTGGTTCCCCGAGAAGGGGAACGAGACACTGCGTCGGTTACGACACTATGGGAACGCCTCTAGGCGAAGCAGGTCTGAACGTGAATGAAATCACTCCAATCCTATTGGCTTGTTGCTAGAATGGTAAGGTGTGACGGAATAACCGGAGTAGTATAAAGCACACCTGTACACACTCATCATTAGCTTAAACTATGAAGCAGGTGCTTCAGGTGGGGAGAGAGGTGCGGCGGGCCGACGCAGTGTCTCCTTCCCCTTCTCGGGGAACCAGGGTTACATACGTAACCCGAGACGTTCCCCTTCGAGGGAACTCGAACTGCGTCGGTTACAACACTATGGGAACGAGATACCCACTAAACCGTGCCGAAAACCCCGCCTGCCCCTGTGTGCAATAAAGTGGCACGACTAAGAGGAGAGCGCACGAGTGCCAGGTGCCGAAGGAAGGTCAAGACTGTAAAACCGGATGAATTTGTGCGGAGTGGCCCAGCCAGCCGCTAAACAAACATCCTGCAAAGAGGCCCCGGAAAGGAGGGCTCGAGAGGCCGCCCTGCCTCTGGTAGAATGAGCCCTCACAGCCACAGGTGAAGGCAAACCGCGCACCTGATAGGCCAGGGAAATAGTCTGAACAATCCAGTTGCTAATAGTATGTTTGGATGCAGGGAGCCCGGCCCTGGGAGACCCAAAACACACTAGCAGCTGGTCAGCCTTCCTCCAACGGGAGGACCTCAGAGTGTAAATACTCAGTGCTCTGACAGGGCAGAGCAGATGAAGTCTCCCGTCCTCCGCCGTCACATGAGGTGGAGGATGAAATGCCTGCAGCACTGCCGCACAAGAAGGCACTTTAGGGATGTATCCTGAACGAGGGTGCAGGATAGCCCTAATATTCCCCGGGGCAAACTCCAGGCTTTGCGGGGAAACCGAAAGCGCTTGGAGATCCCCCACCCTCCTCAGAGAGGTGATAGCAAGGAGAAAGGCCATCTTGAGGGTCAAGTGCTTAGCCTCAGCTGACTCCAGGGGTTTGAAGGGGGCCTCAGCCAACGCCCCAAGAACCACTGCCAGATCCCAAGTGGGAACCTTGGACCGAGTCGCAGGTCTCATCCTCCAGGCACCACGGAGGAAACGTACAACCAAGGGAAGTTTCCCCGAGTACCCCTCCCTCAGAGGGGTGTGGAAAGACGAAATAGCTGCCACGTACACCTTGAGGGTGGAAGGGGAAAGACCAGCAGAGAACCGGTCCTGGAGGAACTCAAGTACCTGAACCACCGGACAGGTAACAGGGTCCACCGACCGCTCCCTACACCAAGTGGAGAAAACACTCCACTTCAGGCCGTACATCCTCCGTGTGGACGGGGCCCTGGAGCTCAGGAGGGTCTCGACTGCTCCGGCTGTTAGACCCGCCTCTAGGTACTGTGTCCCCTCAGGGGCCAGACCCACAGTCGCCATATGGAGGGGCAAGGGTGAAGAACCCGGCCCTGCGCCTGGGACAGCAGGTCTCTCCTCAGAGGGACCCGCCACGGCGGGCCGTCCAGGAGCAACATGATGTCCGAGAACCACACCCAGGTTGGCCAGAACGGGGCTACGAGCAGTAGGCCGACACTGTCCTGGCGGACCCGCTCCAAAACCCCGGGAGCAGAGCGACTGGGGGAAAAGCGTACAGACGTAGCCTCGGCCACGAATGTACCATGGCGTCCAGACCCAACGGGGCTGGAGGAACGAGAGAAACCATAGCGGGCAGTGCGTAGTCTCTTGAGACGCAAACAGATCCACGTCTATGGGGCCGAACTCTTTGCACAAGAGCTCCACCACTTCGGGGTGAAGTCTCCATTCCCCGGGCCTCAGCCCCTGCCTCGACAGCAGGTCTGCTCCCTGATTCTGCGTCCCCGGGAGATACATCGCCCTGAGCGATAGTAACCTCTGCTGGGACAGGAGGATCTGACGCGCCAGTCTGTCCAGAGGGCGCGAGCGCAGACCGCCCTGGTGATTCAGATAGGCCACCACCGCTGTGTTGTTCTCTTCGGAACGAACCAGGACGTGGTGGCCTTGGAGATCGGGCAGGAAACTCCTTAGAGCCTGGAACACCGCCAACATCTCGAGACAGTTGATATGCCACTCGGATTGATGCACCTGCCAGGATCCCCTTGCAAAGCGGCCGTCCATGACCGCGCCACAGCCCGTGAGGGAGGCGTCTGTCGAAATAACCAGCCGGCGACAAGACCCTCCCAGCACGGGCCCCTGGGACAGGAACCAAGTTTCCTTCCAAACTGATAGGGAACGAAGACACTTGCGCGTAACCCAAATCAGACGGAGAGGATTTCCCCTCAGGGAAAAACCCTTGTTCCTTAGCCACCACTGCAGGGGTCTCATGTGCAGCAGTCCAGATGGTATTACGCTGGACACAGCCGCCAGGAGACCCAACACTCGTTGAAATTGTTTCATAGTGATGGCGTGGCCTAACTTCACCCCTTTCATGGCAGCCAATATGGTGTCGACACGTGCCGGAGACAACTGTGCCCGCATCGTTGTCGAATCCCATACAACCCCTAGGAACGTAGTCCATTGGGTGGGCGTCAGCACGCTCTTCTTTGCGTTGAGCCTCAGCCCTAAACGCTGCAGATGAGCCAGAACGACAGGGGAAGTGCCAGGCCGAATGGAAGAACCCGATACTTGTAAGCCACACCCCCGAGGGATGCGGGAGGGGAGAAAGACTCCCCTACCCCGGTCTTCCCTGAGCTCCGTCGGGACTGGATGACGGTCCTCAGATTGCGTCTCTCAGATGGCTGAGGGTGAGAGCGCCGTCTCGCTGCCCCAGCTCCTCGGGGGGGCCCCCGAGAAGCGACACTCTGCTTCCTCTCCTCTCCGTAGGAGCTCGTAGAGGGAAGGGACCTACGCCTGGCAGCCTCAGCTGCCTTGGGTCCAGACCGGCGAGGGAGGTACTGGCGGAACGCTTCGCCCTGCGTCTAACGCTCCGTGGTTCTGCGAAGCTCCGCCAGATCTTCCTCAGAGGGACCCCCCCTCTGAACCATCTCCTGTAGCAGGTAGGCTTGAAGCACCGCCACGGTGTGCAAGCTCGCACCTGCCTGGCCCGCTGTCATGTACGCCTTCCCCACGAGCGTGGATGTGGTGCGACATGGTTTGGATGGTAACGCCGGTTTCTCGCAAGCGCATCCTCCACCCGAGGCATCCTCCCATAACCACGGTCCCTAACCCTCATCACATTACTGTAGTTCAGTGATCGGGGTGTGGAAAGCCATGTAGAGAAGGGTCTGCCCCATGATTACTCAGTTCATCATGTAAATCAGGAAAGAATGGCAGAGACCAGCGTGGAGGTGGCGTGTGGTGCTTAAGAAACCTTTCATCAAGCTTACCACTAGCCTGTGGTGTCTGCTCCTCCTGTAGCCAGTTGATGTTGAGCTTAGCCACGGCTCTAGTCACCACCTCCAGCAGCACGTCATAGTCGGGCGCCGCCAGATGACGCCGCCCCGACAACCGGAAGTCATCGACCACTGCGCTGAGCACGTCCGCCTCCTCGGAGTCGGATTGCTGCAGCGTCTCCGGATCCAAACCGCGAGCGGGAGAAGCCGAGAACGGGCTCCCGAACGAGGAAAGGAAGCGTCGGAGCCAGCGGATGAAGGTCGGGAAAAAGCCTCAGCCGTCCCGAAATCCTTCGACAGATCACGCTGTGAACCCCATGAGTGAAGCCGCCGGGCCGCCTCAGCGGCCACAGGGCCCACACCACGGGGAAAACACATCCGGCCATCCTCGGAAAAGAGAGCCATGCTGTACCTCAGTTCCCGCACGGAAAGGGCTTCGCAACGGGCGCAGGCAGCCCCCTCGAGAGCTGCCCGGGCGTGCTCCATCCCCAAACATGAGACACACATCTCATGAGAATCTCCATCCGTGATGTACCAAGGGCAAGAAAAAAACACACCTTCTGTACATCTGGTTGCCGGACATGCTGGTAGACTTCTTCTTCAGGTAAGACATACTGCTTGTAGGACTGGAGCTTTCTTCAAACAACATACAGAGCGCCTGCTGAATAGAAAAAAGCTAATGATGAGTGTGTACAGGTGTGCTTTATACTCCTCCGGTTATTCCGTCACACCTTACCGTTCTAGCAACAAGCCAATAGGATTGGAGTGATTTCATTCACGTTCAGACCTGTTTCGCCTAGAGGCGTTCCCATAGTGTCGTAACCGACGCAGTTCGAGTTCCCTCGAAGGGGAACTCGTCCTGCACTTGTGCCAAGTTAATGAATTTTGTCAACTGCCACAATTTCTGATTTATCTCTTGTTAAGTTTGCCATTGCTCTACACCATCCTCATCCTTACATGTTTGTTCCAACCAAAAATGTGTTCTTATTCCTTGTCCTTATCTGGCAAAAATAGCTCGTCTTCACTGCTATTTCCTTCTTCCATAAACTTATCTTTCCTTCATAGATGTTTAACAAACAGTGCTCCTATTCCAGGAGCCTTTAATGGTATTATTCGCAAAGTTTTAATTGCTAAATAACTTTTTCACACTAGTCAAACAAATTAGAACATAGACATTATTTATCTTACACACATTTCACTACTATCAGACACTCAATTTTAATTTTACATTGATTAGATATTTTCAAATATTGACATTATTTGTTCTCCATACATTTTACCCTTCTAAACAAAAGAGTTTATTCCAATAAAGGACAGATAAACCCGAGTAACATCCCTGCAGGTCTCAGGATGGAACTGAGCTGGTGGTCAGCGAACATCATCTTATATTTACCTTAAACTCCACCTTATCTCCTCCTTCCAGGTGGGCGTTACACCGTAACTCCACCTACAGTGTTCGCTGACCACTCCTCTCCTTTGGTGAATTTCTTATCCTCTGCTGCCATCTAGTGGCCGTTTTACCAAATTAACCCTTTCACTAATGTCACAATTCCTTTCCTGTTATTATGCATAATTATTGTTACAATTTATCCTTCTTTATATTTTTTAAATATTTTTTACATTACTGGACTAGAAATTCACCAATATGTTTCAACTTTAGTCTCACCGTATTTTTTAAAAGTTATACAGGCATAATTTGACACCATTAAAACTTAAACACTTACACTTGTATTTTTTTAGAAAAAAAAATTCTAAAGAATTAATAAGGAATAACATACTTGATAAATGCATAACATGATTCAATGAGGAATAACATGATTCGACAATATCAACCATGAGGGTGCTTTGTCTCATACAAAGTTTAGTTTCGGCAGTGCAAAGCTTGGTTTCATGCAGTACCTGGCCATACCTTGCAGTACCAGGCGCCATTAATCACAATGTGTCATGATCTATTTCTTGGCCTCAGTTTGCCAGGATCTCAGGCCTGGCGTACGTGACTTACAGCAGGTGCCTTTCTACCATTGTGTATGTTACGGTTGGCAAGGTTTTGCCTGCGCTGCCTGAGCAGCTGCTCTGCTCATGTTGGCACATTCAAAAGGCACAGGTTCATGAACACACAGAGTATAAGAATAAAATATGAGTTGGTACACACTTGTTAAACATTTAGTAGTCAAACTTTACATTGAAAGAATAACAACAGTGGTCAACACCTTTACCCAGCGAGACCACAGTCATTCTCCCAATGGCTACACTACAAACACTTCTGAGTAATACTTCTGAGTAATACAACACTAGTACTGCATGGTGAGTTTTAGTTAAACTATTGCAAACTAACAAAGTGTACAAACATGTCAATTTATGTCAGCTTAAGAAAAGAAACAACAATGAGTTATTCAACAACGTGTTCGCTAGCATTGTGACGATAACTCGTTAACAGACCAGCTGAACAATCATAAGAGTTGTATGCAGTAGCTTGTCAATAGTAAACTGTCACAGGAATGACAATTACCGACAAAAAACATTATATTCTAACCAGAAACGTTTAAGAAAACATAAATTACAAAGTATCTTTTGTATTTCAAGCAAATAGGAGGCTTTTTAATAAATTTTAACAAAACTCCCGTCACCGCTATACATCACGGGATTTGTGAGGGACGGCCTTTAAAGCTGATAGGCTATAAGGTCCTCAAATTCCACTGGAAGCCATGAGAATCTTGCTTCCTCTTGTGTTGAATGAACTCACAGTAACAAATGTTTTAAATGCCTGCGTGATTATTTTTCGTTCTTGATTTAAACTCTTGGGATTATGCGTGAGAACACAAAACAGATGGCTCTCACAAGATGTTTACAAATGCGTGTATGATTATTTTTCACTCTTCTGTGGCTCTTACGACACTTGTAATAACCTGTCTCATTGTCAGAGCGGAGAGAACACACACTTATTTTAGTCCTATAGTTATTGTGACTCGTTAAGAACTGCTATGCGATTACCTATAGTGTAACTGGGGAGGGTACTGTCTGTGTGTGATAGTGGATGCAGGGATGAGAATAGGATGGGATCACAGCTAGACGTCTGTCGGTTTGACATGAACGTGCGAATGCGGATGTATATTCACAGCCATCTATCTCTGCATAGATCATAACAGTCAGACTAACAGGTATTGCAGGATAAAACTGTGTCACGGTTTGTGTGGTGAGCAGGGTAAGCAGGTTGGTGGACCCAAATGCAGGACACAAGGCTGACTGGTGCAGTTCAGGCAGACAGAGTGATAACTGGGGGGAACAGATGGAGCACTAGACAGGCAGACATGGGGCAAAATAACAACCAACACAGACAGAACACATGTAACAAAATACCAGATAAGAGTCCAACCCAGACAACAACAGAAACCCATGGAAACAGACAAACAGTGACCAACTAAAACACATGGATCACAACAGACAAAACCCAAACGAGAACACAGAACCAGAAGATAGAGTACTCTAGACACAAGACATGACTGAAACCCAAAACACAACAGACTAAATACAGATACTGGACACAGGACAGAACCCAAAACACTATAACCGAATACTAAACATACTACAAATAACATGACAGAACAAAGCAGAACAGACAGTGTGACAAACTGTGAAAGTAGAGTGTTGACGTTTTATCTTTATCATTGCAATATTGGGTATATTAGTCTATGTGATGCAGGGTTGTTATCAGGAACTAAATGTTACGAAGAGCAAACGGTAGAGTTAGTGAAAGGGGATGGGTTCACGCATGAGAACACAAAACAGATGGCTCTCACAAGATATTTTCAAATGCGTGTGATTATTTTTCGTTCTTGTTTTAAATCCACCTGTATGGCAGTAGGGGGTGGTAAAGACCTGTGGGGGATGCAGAACAGGGGTCTCATTTATAAAAACGTGCCCAGAAACCTCACCAAAAGTGTACGTGCGTTCAAAATATAAAAATGGCTTACGCCCAAAAAAATATTAAGACCGCGCACACTTGTAAGCTTGCTCCCTTTATAAATCACAATGAACTTGAAATGTGGCCTATGTGAGGAAGCGCCATATCCAATCACTTCAAACTCTTACAACGGTCTATAAATGATCAGTGGAATTAATATTAATATGTACTGACTGCGGGAAGAAAGGGAGGCAAACTCTGACAGAGGAGCTACAAAATGAGATTTAACTCAGAGTGACACTAACGTTCCTTTTGGTGAAGCTGAACTTGTTTGGTGGGTAAAAAACGCACTTTCATGCAATGCTCGTGCACCGTAGGAAAGGGGGCACCGGAACTCCACTCCCTTTATAACCGATCTGCAGAAATGGGGCGTTCCTCCTTAATAGTGATGTCACTTACCGAAGGGGGGACACACACAAACACACACACGCAAGACGGGATGACCCCGGTACTAATTTGGATTCCCCCGTTTGAAAAGAGAGTAAACCAAATGCATTCCATCTGTGTTTAAACATGTATTTAGATTACACAAACAGTCCACTCACTTTACAATGATGGCAATGAGTTAAAAGAAATAGCCTGTGACTTGTTGTAAACGACAATGAAATGTCGAAGTGTTGTTTTCCATAACAAACAGCGCATCACATCCATACGCTGGCGCACACTGTTTGGCTCGATTAGGAAGCGAGCATGTGATAACACATGAAACTATGCACTAGTATTTGCTCGAGTGACGCATTGAAAACAGCATCAATTTAAATGTAATTTGTCCTCCTGTTCACCTTATTTATGAAAATAAATTGTACTGCATACAAGTAATTAATATGATTCCTGACTAAACGGTCCAACACATTTGAGTTGTTCTTTTGCAGAAATAGAATATCCGCTTGTGTTTATGGTCATGGTTCTTGGTTTATAGATCACAACCTTTGCTAGGGAAGTGGCGTTAATTGTTGTCACCTATATTGTAATAATATTTATTTCTACTTACTGTATTGTCCTCTTCTGTGTTACTTTCTTAGACCGATCATGTGTTTTGCCTGCAACATCTTAATTATTAGCTAGTAAACAAATACATCAGATGTGATACGTATAAAACAGAAGTTTAAATGGATTGATGATAAAACCGAGTTCTCTATCTGCGACAGCAGTGCATAACTCAGGGCCAAAGTCTTTATTATTTATATAGTTTTATCCTGCATCACATGAGGATGTGACTTAAGCTGAGATAGATGTCACCGTATCTACTATCCTAACAATAGGAAACAATTTTAAGTATCTGAGAAATAAAAAGGCTTTCGAACTAAAAAATAAAACAATTGCCAAAAGACTATAAGTCGTGTCCACGAAACGCAGAGTTTTTCCTGATATGAGAATTTTACCATACGGTTTTTGAAATGTCTGTTAGAGAGACTGACGGTTTTGATTTTAGACTACAACATCCTTTTAGTTTAATTGTGTCAGGTCCTTCAAACAGCGGTAAAACATATTTTGTGAAAATGTTGATGCCGATAAGCTCATTTCAAAACAGATTAAAAATGTTGTATATATTTTTTCGTGTTGGCAACCATTTTATGACCAGTTATTGAAAATTAGAAATGTGAATTTCGTTGAAGGCTTCCATCGTCATTATGAGATGATACATTGCTGCCTGTAGATAAAAACAATTTGTTGATTATTGATGATTTAATGAATGATGCTAGCAATAACATTGAGGTCCAAAATGTGTTTACAAAATATGCGCATCATAGAAATTTGTTTATACCTAGGTCAGAATTTGTTTTTTCAAGGCAAAGTTAGCCGTACTATTAATTTGAATACCAATTATCTTGTTTTGTTTAAAAATCTCAGAGATGAATACCAAGTCATGCTAATAGCTAGACAAATGTTTCCTGGGAAGAGTAATTTTTTATGGATTGTTTCGACGATGCCACGAGTGTTCCTTACCGTTATTTGATAATTGATTTTAAAGCTAAGACACCTGATGATTTCAGACTCAGAACTGACTTTCTTTCAGACCTGCCTGTTGTGTATGTGCCTAAGAGAAAGTAAATAAACATGTCTGATCGCATTAAAAGAAACCTGTCTTTACTGCAAACTATGCACGGAGCATCTCCATCTCAGAGTGTGAATATTATTAAATCTGCATCACCAGACCTTTTGGTATCATTATGCGAAATAGCTTACAATGTTTTTAAAGGTAAAATTCCTTTAAATAAGACCCAGTATCAAAAATTAAAAAAGAAGAAGGCGGGGATTAGACTGCTCGCCAATAAAAAGGCTTGCGCTTCAAAGAAAGTAAGTATCGCTGTGCCTTTTATAACGAGTCTTATTACTTCAAGACAAACTTAGATGACTATGGAGTATGCACAAAACATTTTTCTGGTACCTAAACAACAGCTTGATCTTTTAAGAAGACCTCCGGCACACGAGTCTATTCGAGAAACTGTTGAAAATGACCTGGATCATACTATAATAGACTTTCTAGATCAAAAGACTGAAGATCTCCTTAAAAAAGCAAAAAAATATTCCATCGCAAGGAGAAAAAGACCAGAAAACACTAACTTTGTCAATGCCAGTTGCTGAGGATTTTCACTCTTCAGAGCAGAAGAATCAAGAAGGAAGAGATTTTGTTTTTGAAGAAGTTTTAAAAAACATGCCAAACAGCAGGAATAAAGCTCAGCATTTTTTGGATAAAATGTCCTCCTCAAAAAACATATCTGCATGGACTGAACGTGGGGAGTTTGTGTTTAATGGTAATGTTAGTAAAGGGTCTCGTGTATGATTTGATAAGAGGAGTAACTACTTCTCACAACGTGTCTGACAGCCAGAGACCTATAGGTTGGGATGAATATCTGCAATCATTGGCTATATTGAATATACCTTTATCAATTGTATCAAATCAACAGGTCAAAAGAAAAATTTATGAGATTAAGAGAAAGACTTATTATTACTGGACCACCATCTACTCCTCTTAGTACCAGAGGGCATCGATTAGCAAACAATGAAAAAAGTCCATTTGTATCTCCTAAAATGTGATTAAGTGATTGGATAACTTTTTAATTGTATATTGTTATTGGTTTTAAATAAATACATAGAGACATAACTTTATCATTTCAAAGTGTTTTTATTTACATCACCATAATAACAAAAAACATTGTCGTACACGTTTCAATCTATAAATCATTTTGATAATGAATGGCACACAACTTCTAATATTATTATACACATTTAAAAGAATCTGATACTTGGACACACTGGTTACATTCTGCATAATTATTTTGACCACGTGCAACCGAGGGTCGTATTTTTTTCACAACTTTGCACACCATAAAATCATTGCATCACCGTTTATTACTATTTAATCATTACTTTGTCATAAGATAACCCTCTATCCATATGGTAAAGAAAAAACACACAATGCTGACCGCTCACTACAGAATCCACATCTTGCACTTGTCAACAGAATGCTGCGTGGACTTACAATTACTGTCGAGAAAGACTTTCAGGAAAATGTGAGTATACTGGAGAGTTCCCAAAACTGTCAAAGAATGATCCCACACCCTGCTTGTCAATATAGATAGCGACCCTGTGTTTACCACCAACCTGGCGGGTCTCTTTTTAATAACTGATTTAGGAAGCTGGTCACTAGCAAATACTCCAAGAAAGACGCTTTTCTTTACTACCTTATCAAGTACTTTTGACACTTGTCGTTTGTTAAAGTTAGAAAAAGTCAATGAGAACCTGTCTTCTTGATGATATATCAATTATAGAATCATATGTGGCGTAAATGACTGCATTTATTGTGCGTTGAAGCAAATTTCCAAAACGAGCCTCTAATCTAACACTATCGTTTTTAATGAGCAACATATGGTCTCCGCATTCTTCATCGGGGTTCAGGTTAAAACAGAAAATATATATAGAAAATACTACATCCATTACAAAATCCATCGCGGGTTATGGCCATAGCATTGTTTTTAAGATACTTTCCAGTTGCCGAGTACAATTGATGATACTCCCTGATGGCATTCCCTCTGGTAAAGTTGGGTTGAAAGGGTTTTGAAGGATATTGTTGGCTGTCAACTTCTAAACATAAAAACTCTATATCATAATGGTTAAATGTAAATGGATTACGCGCATAACTACCTGTAACTGCCTCATGATCTACAAATCCTACTACAATAAATTTAGGTATTTGTTCCAAGAATATATTTTCTTGATTACAAACACGACACTAAAAGCTAAAGACAGACTCTGTCTATGGGATATTTAACATTGCCATGCGTTAATGCCTTAGCATGCGCGTTAATGTCTTAGCATGCGCTAGCTTAATAGCTGGAGATATATTGACTTTCTTTATAAAGAGGCTTGCTGAAATAATGTTAACTCGAAAGTCGTCTACAGTGTTGCGCATTAAGCAAAATTTGTTTTTAGCTCTTATGAATTTTATTTAGGTCTACGCCATTTATCATTAACTTGTCTTGAAAAAACAAGTGAGAATGTAAAGGGGATATTAGCTTTACTACGCGGGTGGCTGTGGCTCAGGAGGTAGAGCGGGTTGGCCATTAATTGGAAGGTCAGCGGTTCAATCCCTGGCTCCCCCTGGTTGCATGTCGAAGTGTCCTTGGGCAAGATATTGAACCCTGAATTGCCCCTGGTGGCTGTTCCACCAGTGTGTGTGAATGTTAGTTTCTGTTTGAGCACTTAGGCTCAGTATGTGAATGTTGAATGCAGATGTAGTGTAAAAGCGCTCTGAAAACAGAAAAGACCACATCCATTACAAAATCCGAGTCTGAGTGGTCAAAAAGACTAGAAAGGCGTTATACAAATACGCGGCCGCCTTGTGTGTACTCCTCTTAACTAGTCCCTCATTGCGTCCTCCAGCCATTGCATCGTCCATATCATGCAAAATAGGATTCAAACTGTGTCTGCAGAGTGTCCTTTCCATAGTTCAAAAGGCACTCTATTATACCCCTGTAAGGATATGTGTGATTGCGTTAGGAGTCAGTCTCCCAATGATATGTCGACCTGTGAAAATATTGTACATCCAGGGTAGTTGATAAAGCCCACCTCGTGTCCTTGATCCAGGTTTCCGCCGTTAGCTTTGGTGATTGTACATAGCCTATCACAAGAGTGATATTCTCATTAGAAAATGTCTCTTGTCTTCTGACGTTTTGACGGCAAAAAATGTAAATCCTTTCTTGAGAATGCTAATCTAAACAGACCCGTAAAGATAACCTCAAACCCTGCACCATACTGAGCACCGAACCCGCTGTATCCTGGTAAATCACCACCCGCTTGGGCTGGAAAAATTCCAACGTACTTGTCCGCATTGTGAGCGTATGGATGGTACATATTTGCTCCTTGTCTAATACTGATATTTTACGGGTCATACATAAAAGGGATATGTTGATTCTGATCTGTCTTGAGAGAAATCTCGATACTATCAATGTGTGTTTTGCAGAGCCTCAGGTAGTGTGGTCTGTCATAAGTATTTGTGGTCATTCACTTCAATTTCAATTCAATTCAATTTTATTTATATAGCGCCAAATCACAACAACAGTTATCTCACAGCGCTTTTCATAAAAGAGCAGGTCTAGACCTTACTCTATAATGTTATTTACAGAAGCCCAACAATTCCCACCAAGAGCAAGCACTAGGCGACAGAGGCAAGGAAAAAATTCCTTTTAAGAGGCAGAAACCTCGAGCAGAACCATGGCTCAGGGTGGGCGGCCATCTGCCACGACCAGTTGGGGGTAAATGAGAGAGAGAGGGGGAGAGAGAGTGAGAGAGAGTAAGAGAGAGAGAGAGAGAGAATTTTACTAATACAAGTGGTATGCGGCTTTTACAGCTCTGCCGTACGCTGGGTCTGTACATAGTCAATGGCAGGCTACAGGGGACTCTCTGGGTCGCTACACTTACAGTCACCTCTTGGCAGTAGTACGGTAGATTATTTCATTACAGATCTAGATCCAATGTCTCCCAGAGCTTTCACAGTCAGCCCTCACACCCCTCTCAGACCACAGCAAAATCACTATCTATCTGAAAAGGGCTCAGTCTAAGTCTGGGGCCCCTAGAGCCTGTGAACTGTTTAACAGCACATACCCATACAGATGGACACCAGACAGCATGGGGGCATACCAAAAGTGTGGACAAAATCAATTCAATGTTTCATCATTTGGCTTCATTGTCTAATTTGAAAGCCTCCAAACCAAAACCTCAACAAACGACCAATAACAAATGGTTTGACACTGAATGCAAAAACCTAAGGAAATTATCAAATGAAAAGCATAGGGACCCAGATAACCACAACATACGCTGTCAATATGAGGCCACTCTGAAACAATACAAGTACACCCTAAAAACTAAGAAAGAACACAGCAAGAACCAGCTCTGTGAAATTGAGGAATCCTTAGAGTCCAACCAGTTCTGGGAGAAATGGAACAACCTAAATTTAACCCAGCAGGATGAATTGTCGATCCAAGATGGAAATACTTGGATTAATCACTTTAGTGAATTATACAGTAATATTACAAAAAATTATGATCAGTACAAGATATTCACGAAATGGAAAACTCTGGAGGCGGTGATAAAAAACAACCAAAACCCTCTAGAATACCCTGTAACAGAACAAGAATTAACAGAAGTCATCCAGTCCCTGAAAGGAAAAAAGGCTTGTGGTATTGATGGAATCCTCAATGAAATGATCAAATACTCAGACCATAAAATCAGATTGGCTATACTAAAACTATTCAATACTATTCTAGCAACTGGAACTTTTCCAGACATCTGGAATAAATATGACCCAAATAACTACAGAGGAATATGTGTATCCAGTAACCTGGGAAAAATATTCTGCAACATCATTAATAAACGACTTGTCAACTTTGTTGATAACCACAATATTCTGCATAAATGCCAAATAGTTTTATTGCCAAATTGCCGCACAGTGGACCATATATTTACCCTCCAGACTCTAATTGATCAAGAATTAAACATAAAGAAAAGAAAGGTATATGCCTGTTTTGTTGACTTCCAAAAAGCCTTTGATTCCATCTGGCACGAGGGCCTTTTCTATAGGCTACTTGAAAGTGTCATTGGAGGGAAAACATATAATTTGATTAAGAACATGTATACAAAAAGTGAATGTACCATAAAGATTGGAAACAAACAAACAGCGTTCTTCTCCCAGGGCTGGGGAGTGAGGCAGGGATGCAATCTCAGTCCAATTCTCTTCAATCAATGAATTAGCAAACCAATTAGAGAGTTCCACGGCACCTGGCCTCCTCCTGAACGACACAGAGATCAGAGGTCTGCTGTATGCAGATGACTTAGTGTTGCTCTCACCTACTAAATAAGGTTTGCAGCAGCACCTTAACCTCCTGCAGAGATTCTGTCAGACCTAGGCCCTGACAGTAAACACAGCAAAGACTAAGATAATGATCTTTCAGAAACAATACAGAAATCAGGTTACACACAATTTCTATTTAGACACCACTAAATTACAACACACAAAAAACTACACTTACCTTGGCCTCAGCATTACATACACAGGGAACTTCAACATGGCCGTTAAAGATCTGAGGGACAAAGCAAAGAGAGTTTTCTATGGGGGGCTAAAACTTAATAATGAATTTGATAAATGGGACAAAACAATCATAGAATCTTTCCATACTGAGTTCTGTAAGAGCATCCTGCAGGTGCAGAGAAAGACACCAAATAAGTGAGTAAGTGAGGACAACCAGTGGAACCTAAGATTGATAAATAATTGTACAGATTTTCAAATGATTATTATTTTGATCGTTTGATATTTTAGTAATTGTTTTGTTTTTACATTTGATACTGATTTCTTTTTGTGAAATAATTTTTTTTTAATCAATTAATTATTTATTTTATTTTATTTTGTCTATTTATACACACACACACACGTTACTGTTTAATTTATTTATTTTATTGTTAATATATTTAAATTTTTTTAACATACACACACACTTACCGTTTTATTTATTTTAGAAAGCCCACATCGTTTGCTGCACAGCACCTTGACAACCTGCAGCGGAATGAAGACATGTGGCTTTACATGTCATCACTGGTCAGATTTGGCAGGGATCCAGAGAAAACTACGGTGTCCATTGTTTTTGCATATGTACACACCAACTGAACGTTAATCTTAGTGACCTCCGATTGGCATAACCGGGAATCATCAAGCTCTGGCCCCAGGGATGCACTTAACTATGGCCACTGGCTTCGCTAACTTCACGTTTCTCAAAATGGAGCTGCCAATGATCAGAGTTGGTTTCTCGGCGGGTGTGTCACTGAGTGGGGAAAATCTGTTAGAAACGTGAATAGGTTGGTGATGACCCGTGGGCTTGCTGAATGCTTACAACTATTCCTCCTTTGGACAGTCACCCAGCCATCCCTTCCTGGCTGCTCAGGGGATGTCGGGGGACGGCTACCACAGGTTAACTCAGGCCGTTCCACACCAACTATTGGGGACTGGCTAGCTACACCAGCTAAAGACTGATCTACCAAGGTGCAGAGCCGGACTTCTAAATCACTGAGCCTCGCCTCCATGTCTACAAATAAACTACACTTGTTACACGTACCATTACAGCTAAAGGAGGCAGAGGAGTAACTGAACATCTGACACACCAGGCAGCAGAAAGTAGGAGAGAGGAGTTTTTAGTGTTGTTCCCCCTTCCAGATGTCCAGAGATTCCTTAACTAATGTGCTCACACTGTCGTCCACTCTAACTACACGTCACTACAAGTGAAGCAATGAGAAAAGGATTCCTCAACCAAATCTGTAGAGCAGTGCTGCAACCTCTCGAATACTGCATTCACACATTGGCAGCAACCCAAGGAGGGGAGTAGGACGTACTTTTGAGCATCTGCAAAATTTTTGTTAAAAAGCTTCTGCGTAATTTCTCTCATGTCCTTTGATATAAAAGAAGGGTAGTGTGTCAATGCATGTGTGAGGTTGTTTTCTGCACCATTCATCTGTATATGCACAATACACACGTTTGTATAGCCTTTTGCTGCAGTATATTGTATAAATAATAAGCTACGGTTACCTGTATAATACTGCTAGCAGTAGTATTAGGAGATGTGTCCTTATCGCAACAGTCCAGAGTGTCCAAACAGGCATCCTTAAACGGCTTGACCCTGCTCTTGTTAAATTTCTTTTCCCCAGTTCTTTGCCATAGTCATCCACCCATGAGTTATCGACAACATCATCCTGGAGTAATGGAAAATATTTAGGGCTGCTTGATAGATCCTCGCCCACTGGACCACTTCTCCCACTCTTTAGACGTGATGGGGTAGCCTTTTTGTTGCTCTGGGGTTCCCATCCTTGCATTTTGAATGATAGAAACGTCCTTAAAAATGATGTAGGATTCTGAGTCGTAGACTTCAAGCTCTGTCTCTACACGGTAGAGCTCTCCAGGCACAGAGCCACACCATTGTGTGGTATAGACTCCTTTTGAAGCACTCAAATCTTTACAGACTTTGTTTCTGAAGTGATTCCAGTCTTCGAAAAACTAATGTGCGATGTGCTTTCATGAAGAAAAATTTCATCAAGGTCTCTTGTATAAAGATGAACTGTTCCATGCTCAAACAAGAATCCTGCCATTCTAAAATCTTCCACTACCCATTCAAACTGAGGTGCCCAAGCCTTTCGGTCCAGAAAATCAGCCAATGTTGTTGGGGGAGTCTTCTTTCTGGGAGCCATACTCATTGCAACAGGATCCATAATATATACGTTGTTTTGGAGTCATTACTCCAAATTGATTACCTGTGACGTCCATGATTGTGATGCTGCAAAAATGGCGCTGTTATTCTGCACGAAGATAGTTCTGTCCGATATGGATTCACTGAAAAATCGTTCAGCCACCCTGTTCCATGCTCTCAGTCAGATGTAAGTCAAAAACTAACCCGCTATATATACAACTGACTGCTAAAGCCACTCCCAAACATCTGCTTTTAGAGGATAACACAGGACATCCCACATACACAAACCCCCCTTTTCACACCCCCATCTCTTTGTTGTTGAACCTTGCTATGACCCCCACAATTAATTTTTTTATTAATTAATTTTTTTATTAAAGTAAAATGTATTCACGTGCACGACTGTTACAGTCACATGCATGTGCATTGCTGGCCTTTATTTACTACTACTTTCACTCCGGGGGGCCTCAATGAGTTGTTAGGGCTCGGGACTGGCTGACAGCTGATGGCCTGCGCATTCAATTATCCTCCACCTCATTCACATATCCTAACCCTAACCCTTTTCAAGAGAGGACTTTGATCCATTTGTGAATATTCTGAACCACCATAACCCTGCTATTAAGCAGAAATATTGTATATTTCTTTCAATCTCCTAGACACCACTACATTCAAGGGTCCCAACTTCACTCAAACTTCTAGACTTGAACTCAAGGTGTTTTTTAAGAAAACCGACACACATGTTCTTTTACATAAATCTAGCTTTCACCCAAAGCACACCTTTGCAGGGTTAATCAAGTCTCAACTGCTAATGTTTCATAGCATCTGCACTAGATCAGAGGATTTTAAGGAGGCTATGAAGGTGCTGTTCTCTGCTCTGGCCAACAGAGGGTACTGCAGGGCCTTTTTACAGAGAGATTTTAAAACCTCTCACCACAGATTTCTTACTTCCAGTAATTAGCACCTATTCTCCCTCAACAGTACAGTTACAGTTATTTAAGACACTCAAACACAAATTTCACAAATTTCCAAAAGCTTTACCAGTGGGGCGGGGTGGGTGGGTGGGTGGGTGGTGGGGGGTAGGGGACTGAACTTTGCTCCAAAAAAGGTCCTCCCAGATTGGTCCATAACTCCACCTGGCCCAAAAGTTATTCAGCAATGCACCTCATCCTCCAGTGTCTTGTCCTGCTTATATCCCCATTCCTGTCTGCCTATGGCTGCCACCTGCTTCTTACAGCCTTCCCAGTGGGGATCAATGGCAACAGAGGATGTGATTCGGAGGTAGCTACTTCGACCTTGTAACCACAAGGTGCTGGGTTTAAGTCCACTTTTCCACTGTCAATTTACCATTCAGGCCGTTTACCACCAATTTGCCATTTACCCTAACCATGTTAGTAGTCGGATAGCACAGGGGAGGTCATTGACATGGAATAATACCCCTAACTTTCTAATTTTATAGATTAAGTGTCAGCACGTGGGACTCAATCATTTATCTTTTCTCTCTCGACTTTCTCACCCTTTCTTCCATGTCTACTTAACACATGTTGGCCTCCCTTGTTTGATAAGTTGTTCTCCCTCTGATTTGTTCAACTGTGCCTCATCCACCATAGCTCCTCGACCAAGAGCACTTTTTTGACTTTGTGATTATGCAATCAAGGCAACTTTCTCTGTTTCTGTCTCAGATTTAAGATTGTGTAATCATGTAATTTATCATTCTCTTCTCTCCCTTTTCCCATCCCCCATCTCTCTCCATGGACTTAAAGTTGCCCTCACTTATTTTAGAAGTTGTTCTCCCTATGATTTGTTCCAGTGTGCTCATTCACCTTACCTCTTTGGCCAAGAATGCCTTTTTGACAAGGTAAGACATAACAGTCAAGACCACATGCATGGGCTGGTCTGGGCATAATGCCAAGGCTGATTTTTGTACCATTCCAGGCCTGACCTCTGTGTAGTCAGCCTGAAGACACATCTGAGCATCAGGCTGATAGTGTACTGTGGGTACTGACACAACATACAACCCCAGGCCACACAGGGGCTATCACACTTAAAACCTATCCCATCCACATGGCTACTGTACACTGCACTGCAATATATGAACATCACAATGCTTACTAATATAAATGAGTTGTATATAAAGGTTAATCAGGCAAAAAAATAGACAAGAATAGAAATATTCTGTAAAGTGAGTAATAAGTTTGAAGAATGAGAAAAGTATTTGTTGGGTTCTCAGTAATCTTTGGTTTATGTATTAAACAGACTCCTTCTGTCTGTTCTGGTCATCAGTTAGAATGTTTTAATTCCATAAATAAATCGTAAAAAGCTTCATCTCTGAGTATCCAAAAAATTAGCTGCCATCGTTATGATACCAGTGATGTATGTGTGAGTATGTGTGAAAACAGGTGGGTGTGTGTTTTCAATTGGATTCTCTCAACAGTACATTCCACCACAGCGAAACAGCTTAACCACAATACAACTTCTGTTCTAGAGATGAAACAAAGGAGGTTTGTGCTGTCTGTCTGTCAGGGAGGCTGAACCGCCGCAGGCACATACTCCACACGGCCTACGCACTGTTATTGTTTATACAGGCATATACAAAATAGCTGCAGATGAAAACTGGCTTGCAGGAGAGCTGTTGTAGCACGATGCTGATGTCAAAATATCTACCAAACATTTAATGATAAAGCAAAGGTAAATGTAAAGATTACAAAGCCTTTTAGCGTTAGCATAGTATTAGTAACAAAATTTACTTCATGTTGTCTGTTAATGTCATATTTGTAGAAATCTTTACAGGTAACAGCTCTCACTAAGGGAAATGCCAACACTTGATTGTCATTTGATGGGAGTGTCAGGACAGTTGAATGCAGACTTGAATGCACTTGCGTGAGCTACTGAGACTTACTAAAGAAGCTCACAAACAGGAGAAGGGGGGGAGATCTTTGTATTTTTTTCCCAAGGGAAAGGCAAACTGTCTGCATTTTGGACCACATTTGTTCCAAGATCATATTCACACTGAGAGCTGCTTCTCCCGCTGCTATTATGAACTGTCCTGTGTCCAGTCCACAATAACCCATGTTGGGGATCAACGTAGGGGCAGGTTTGGTAATTAGCTAAAAAGATATTTTAGAAAAATGAATAGTTATTGAAATGTTATTATTATTTAAATTATTAATAAATTATTAATAAAGATTAATAATTACGGGGCACCTGCCCCGGAATCAGGAACCAATAATCAAATGTGAAAACAGTCTCAAAAAGGTTCTTCCATCTATAAATGGCAATAATGAAATACTATTACAATACTTTCTGCCCTCACCCAAAATGTCGAAACTAACAACTGGTGTTGTACGCAGAGTTTTACTCCAGTCTATGGATGTGTAGAGAATAGTATAGAGAATGAAGAAAGAGAAAAGGCACATAAGGCAAGATCCAAGGCCATGGCTAGATACAATGCCACACTTTCCCACAGCTACCAGCAATGAATTTTCCATATACCGTGGGTGTTGTCTTAGATAGAATGTGTTTTTATATCTGCACGCATCTGCAAAAGCTAAAATTAGGAAAAATACAAATCCTAACTACTGTGGCAAAGCACAATAACCATCCAGCCATCTGATCACACAGGAACCGGGATTGAACTTTCAGTCGACAGAGCGCTGTTTTGGGATATTCACAGTAATAGGAACAAAGCAGTAGTGGCCCAGCAGCGTGGCAGCAACACAAAATGAACATGCAAAGCGCGGAGAAAACACCCAGCACGTCACAGCTCTCCACCCAAAAATTGAGCCACCTGATTCTTCTTTGTGGGACTCTTCATCAGGGGCATTGCTAGGCATAAAGCTCCATGGCCCCCTTATCCCCATGTACATTTCTGATTTATTTTTGACTGAAGTGTATGAAATGTGTTATGTACCTCACCAGCTTCCCTTGCTTAGCTCATTAATATTGGCTCTGTCAGGTTAGAAAGGGCTTTGACTGGAGCATAAACACTATGTCACCACCTAAGAAGAATTCTGTCATGGCCCTCCTACCTGATTTGTGATCCATGTAAACAATTTGCCATTGCTGCACAGTCACACCTGACACTGCATTGTTATCACTACTACCTCCCCTTTAAAACATTCTGTCTCTGTAATACACCTGAAGAAAAATCTGTTAAGACTATTCCTGGCTGTACATCTATGGCTGTGCTCATACTGGCTTAAGGTGCCTGTATTTCAACTGCTAAAGACATCTGGACTGGGTCTATGCTGGTAGTGGATTTGGTTCAACTGTGCTATTACTGGCTTATGATCCAGCATCTACTTTACTGACAAATTTCAGCATAGCCCCTGTAAACAATATATATCAATAGATCATTGTTATTAGCTGCATCAGGCCCATTCATCCTTTAACATTTTTAATGCTAAAATACTATGTATACAAGGGCTGGGCGACATGGACAAAAATGTTTTCATGATAAAAAATTTCATATCATTTGATATTGAAAATAATCAGGATAAATGTCAAATCATTACTTCTATCGATTTTAAAGGCTGATTTTTGATACTTAGTGAAAGGTGAAGAAACCAGATGGTTAATTGTGGTTTTAAACTTTTCTTCATGGTCAGAACAAACACTTGATGCCAAAACAGTGGATCATTTCACAAATTATTTTTATTTTTATTTATTTATTTATTAACTTTTATGATAAAATCTGTTTTCAACAAATATGCATGAGTAAAATTAAGTTAAATCTTTTTTTCCCTCAATAAAATAAATATCTTAATAGAAAAAGTAAGTGCTAATTCATTCATGATTCAAATGAATAAGATCAAACATTTATTGAATATTTATTGAACATTTGTTGTATTGTTATTGAGGAAAATTATACTGATATAATTCTTGTTATTGTTTTATTGTCCAGGACTCAATAAATGATGTTTATTATTTATTGAGAGATGTTCATCCATATTGCTAAGTCTGTGCTACTAACCAACATTTTAACAGTCAATGTGAATCCAATGCTTTTCATCTTGCATTAGTTGCAACTAAACCTTCACTGAGAGACAGATTATCACTGTCTCGTTTTAAAATGATTCAGGCCCATGAGGAGCGACATGTGCAAGTTTGGTGTAGATCGGCCATCGCGTTCTAAGATAGATAAGATATGACATCACATGCATTTTTTTGCGTTTCTGCAAAAATGTGTTAGCCTATAATTAGGAAGTTTTTTGGCAGATCAAAATTCCCTGTACAAACGTTTATCGCCTCAGTTGCCTCATATACCGAAATTGGCAGCATCCACCAAACACGTAGACATAAGGTTTATGAATGTGGCATGTAGTGGGCCGTAGATATGAGGTAAAATGTCCTTTGGTTGAAAATCCCATTGAAATGAATGGGATTGTCCGACGGTATTCGAGCTTCGATTATAGCACCAAATTTTTCAGGTGTCATCAGGGGTCCATTGGGAACAATTGACTTTTGGTGTCAATTGGACTTGTGGTTATGGAGATATAAAATGCATGTAAATCAATGGGATTTTTTTTAGGTCTTTAATCTGCAATAACAGCGCCACCTATGGGCATATTTGGGTGAATTTTGGTGCCTGTAGTAAGGGGAGCATGTTGAACAATTCGGCTCTGGTTTCATGTCAATGTCACTTGTGGTTACAGAGGAACAATTTTTTCGAATGAAATAGCGCCACCTAGGGGCGAGTTGCACCAAATTTTGCACAGGCCCTAATGGGGGCGACCCACATGACTGCTTCATATTTGGTGTCGATCGGCCATTCCAAACCTAAGATAAGATCTCACTTCCTGTTCTAGCGTTTTTTGCAAACCTTTGTTAGCCTATAATTGCGAGAGTTTTAGTCGGATCAAAATTTCCTCTCCAAACTTTCATCAGCTTGGTACAGAGATTATCCGTGCCAAGTTTGGTGTCGATCGTACTTGCAGCTTCGGAGGAGTTCATTAAAATAGGTTTTTCAGTTTTTCAGTGCAAATGGGCGTAGCCTATACCACGAGATTCAGCTCGATCCCCCAAACATGTGGATATAAGGTTTTTGATATCCACCTTCGTAGGCTGGGGTTTCAAGGCCAAACGCGTTGACCTTTTAAAAGATAACATAAAATAGCAGGCAAGCAGTTGTAAGCGGGGTCCAAGCCTCCTGGTGCAAGCCGGGCCTGCCATGATTTATTGTCCACGGGCCCTGCCGTGGCTTGGGGGGCCAGTGGAGAATAAATGACCAGAGTTATAAAGGAAACGGTCTTGTGGTGATATAAAATGAATGTATGTCTATGGGAGTTATTTGATATACGCTTAATAGGTCCACCTAGAGGCCGATTGACACCAAATTTGACACAGTCCATTGGTAGGGTGTGGCAGATAATATCCCCAAGTTTGGTGTATATCTGTCCTGTTTTAGCGTTTCTGCAAACATTTGTTAGCCTATAATTAGGAAGTTTTTTGGCGGATCAAAATTCCCTCTACAAACCTATATGAGCTCGGTTCAGAGATTGTTCGTGGCAAGTTTCGTGGCGATCGGACTTGCGGTTTCGGAGGAGTTAATTAAAAAAGGTTTTCTAGTTTCCGCGATATAGCAAAATGAAAATGTTATCGCACACTTCCTATACCATAGGAATCAGCAGCATCCCCCAAACACGTAGACATAACATTTATGAATGTGCGAGTTATAAGGCAAAATGTTGTTTGGTTGAAAATCCCATTGAAATTAATGGGACCTGTAAGCCGAATTGCAACAAATTTTTCAGGTGTTTTCAGGGACCCATGGGGAACAAATGACCCAAATTTGGTATCAGTCGGAGTTGTGGTTGTGGAGGTATAAAATGCATGTAAGTCAAAGGGATTTTTTTGAATAGCGCCAACTAGGGGCTAACTGTACCAAAGTTTGCACAGCCCCTCAGGGGGGCATGCCACGTAAGGTCCTCAAGTTTTGTGTTGATCGGCCTTTCCAAGCCTAAGATATGTTATACTTGCTGTTTTTAGCGTTTTCGCAAATATTTATTAGCTTCTAATTAACATTTTTTGTCTGATCAAAATTCCCTCTATAAACTTTCTTCAGCTTGGTCCAGAGATGGTCTGTGCCAAGTTTTGTGCTGATCGGAGTTGCCACTTCGGAGGAGTTAATTAAAATACGTTTTTTAGTAATCCCAATTTAGCAAAATTAAAACGTCATCGCACAAAGGCGTGTACTATACCATACAAATTGGCAGCATCCCCCCAAACATGTAGACATAAGGGTTATGAATGTGCGATATAGTGGCGCGTAGTTATGAGGCAAAATGTGCGCTGGTTTGAAATGGGATTTTGTGACGGTTTTGAGCTTTGATCATTGCGCCACCTTTAGGCTGAATTGCACCAAATTTTTGAGGTTTCATCAGGGGCCCATGGGGAACAAATGACCCAAATTTGGTTTGAATTGGACTTGTGGTTATGGAGATATAAAATGAATGTATGTCAATGGGATTTTCTTGAATAGTGCCAACTAGCAGTTAACTGCACCAAATTTTTCACAGCCCCTCAGGGGGGTGTGGCACACAAGGTCACATAAGGCTTCGGAGAAGTTAATTAAAATAGGTTTTGCAGTTTTCACGATGTAGCGGAAAAAAAGTCTATACCAGGAGATTCAGCTCGATCCCCCGAACGCGTTGATGTAAGGTTTTCCATATATTTTTAGTTATGTGTATGCGTGAGTTCTAAGCCCAAACGCAAAAAAAAGTTATTATAGCCCCCCTAAAGGTAGAAGTATGCAGATTTTTGTACTGTTGGGGCTGTGAACCTACCCTGTGAGTTTCACGTCTGTAGGACTTACAGTCTAGGCTGCAGTTTTATGTACGGAAGAAAAGAAAAAAACAACCTTAGCCAAAATAATAGGCTTCCCAGCCCACTTGGGGTACTGGAAACTGCGATGCCTTGCATTTGCGGGTTCCCAGACCACTTCAGGCTTGGACCCCTAATAAAAACGAGAACGATTACAATAGGGTTCCCAGCTCCGCTGGTACTGGGAACTGCGTTGCCTTGTATTCGCGGGTTCCCAGCCCACTTGTACTTGGACCCCTAATAATACATTTTATTTCTATAGCGCTTTTCAGGACACTCAAAGACACTTTATAGGTAAAAGCAGAAGTTATGTACATTTAAAAACGATTAAAAACATAAATATGTGGTGCGGAAATACATGAGCATGTGGCAACCATATAAATCAAATAACAAACAGCAGCAGGTGTAATATAACATTATTTGATGTTAAAAGCTAGTCTAAAAAGGTGGGTTTTGATAATAATTTTAAAGAGTCCATGTCGCTGCCATAGGTGACTGCATTGGTGAAAGCTCTGTCGCCCCAGGTACGGTGCTTGGTCCTGATTTGTGGTGAGAGGAGGTTAGTGTCAGAGGAGCGGAGGTTGCGGGAGGGATTGTGGTGGTGGAGCAGGTCTGGGAGGTAGGAAGGGGCCTTGTTATGGAGGGCTTTATGTGTGAGGAGGATTTTGTACTGAATGCGTTAGGGAACGGGGAGCCAGTGAAGATTCTGGAGGACAGGTGTGATATGGTCACGTGTGTGTGTGTGGGTGAGGAGGGGGGCAGCAGAGTTTTGGATTTATTGAAGTTTATTTAGGGCTTTGGCAGATGAACCATAGAGGATGCTATTGCAGTAGTCAATTCTGGATGTAATGAAGGTGTGGATCAGGGTTTCAGCAGCCGAGAAGGTGAGTGATGGGCGGAGACGGGCAATGTTTGTGAGGTGAAAGAAGGCAGTCCTAATGAAATGGTTGATGTGGTGTTCAAAAGTGAGGTTGCTGTCAAAGATAACTCCAAGGTTGCGGATGTGTGGGGATGGAGATAAGGTGGAGTTGTTAATGGAAAGGCTGAAGTTGTTGTTGGTTTTTGTGAGTGATTTAGGGCAGATGATGACCATGTCAGATTTATTGTAATTGAGCTGTAAGAAGTTGGTTTGCATCCAGGTTTGGTGAGGCAGTTGGTCAGAGTTCTAGAGGTAACTGTGGTGATGTATTTGGTGGAGATGTAGATCTGGACATCATCGGCATAGCAGTGGAAGTGGAGACCATATCTACGTATGATAGTACCGAGTGGCAGGATGTAAATGATGAACAGGAGAGGACCAAGATAGAGCTGAGAGAGCCAAGGGATTGATGAGCTTGAGGTTTCTGAATGAGATTTTGAGCTGCACTTTTGGGGTGGGAATGGGGATATTAATGTCCATTATGATTGGAAGATGGTCTGAGATGTGGAGGTTAATGCTGGAAATATGATTTAGTGTGAGACCAGTGGAGCAGACCAGGTCGAGGTTGTGACCATGGGAAGGGGTGGGGAAGTTGATATGCTGTGTGTAGCTGAAGCAGTGTAACAGTTCCATAAATTCAGTGGCAGATTTGCAGTTGGTGTCGTCAATGTGGAAATTAAAGTCTCCAAGGAGGAGGACAGTGGGTGATAGATGATGGATGTGACAAGGGGAATGGGACCAGAGAGTCTGAAGGTGAGATGTTCAAAAAGACAAAGCAAGGATGGAGATGGTGGTTATTTTGACTTTCTGTAGATCGTGGCCACACCACGTGTGAGGCTTGTCTGCGTAGGTAAATCCTGTAGGTGAGATCTGGTTTGGTGAAAAGTAATCTAGGGGTTTGTGCCAGGTGTAATGCAGAGGCAGTCCAGTTTATTGTCAGTGATGAATTCGTTGAGGATGAGAGTTTTGTTGCCTAATGAGTATTGAGCAGGGCCATTTTCAGGTGACGTTGTTTCGGGATTTGTTGGGAGGACAGGGGGAGAAGACGGAGGTTGAAGAGATTTACCTGTGAATTTTTGTAATGACATGGTGGGGAAATGCGTTTTGACCACATTGAGGGAATGCAGTTTGGCGCTGAGAAGTGGTATGAAAATAGGCGAACAGAGCGTTTATGTGAAGGAAGGGTTAGTGTCACATGAGGCCGCAAGGGGGAGCTGTAGAGGGTAATTGAATGGGGGGCAGCTGCGGTGGTCGGAGATGAAGACTTCAGGGAAACATTGTGTGGTGTAAGTAGTCACGCATGTGAGGCAGACTGTACAGCATTCAGTCTGTTGATGGGGTGCACTCCAAGAGAAACAGTTCCAAAACAAATTAAAATTTTCAATAAAACCAAAGTTGTGAGCATGGCAGGTGGACTGGAGCCAGGTGTTGACGCTGAGGAATCTGCTGAAGCGCTCTGAGTCATGGGACAGAGTTGGTAAGGGACCACTGATAAAAAATGCTTTACCACAACTTTTTAAAAGGCTAAAACGTTCAATAATAGTTTGACCTTTCCATGCTTTTCTTACGACCCTTGATCACCACCTCAGCCCATGTTGACCCTTAGTTTGGGGTTGAGCAGGAGGGCTGATGACCGGTGGATGGATCCCATAGGACGGTATCCTGATTGGTTGAGCTCAGCGGTTTTTTTGAGTGCTCTGCTATGGTGGTTATTTTGACTTTCTGTAGATCGTGGCCACACCACGTGTGAGGCTTGTCTGCGTAGGTAAATCCTGTAGGTGAGATCTGGTTTGGTGAAAAGTAATCTAGGGGTTTGTGCCAGGTGTAATGCAGAGGCAGTCCAGTTTATTGTCAGTGATGAATTCGTTGAGGATGAGAGTTTTGTTGCCTAATGAGTATTGAGCAGGGCCATTTTCAGGTGACGTTGTTTCGGGATTTGTTGGGAGGACAGGGGGAGAAGACGGAGGTTGAAGAGATTTACCTGTGAATTTTTGTAATGACATGGTGGGGAAATGCGTTTTGACCACATTGAGGGAATGCAGTTTGGCGCTGAGAAGTGGTATGAAAATAGGCGAACAGAGCGTTTATGTGAAGGAAGGGTTAGTGTCACATGAGGCCGCAAGGGGGAGCTGTAGAGGGTAATTGAATGGGGGGCAGCTGCGGTGGTCGGAGATGAAGACTTCAGGGAAACATTGTGTGGTGTAAGTAGTCACGCATGTGAGGCAGACTGTACAGCATTCAGTCTGTTGATGGGGTGCACTCCAAGAGAAACAGTTCCAAAACAAATTAAAATTTTCAATAAAACCAAAGTTGTGAGCATGGCAGGTGGACTGGAGCCAGGTGTTGACGCTGAGGAATCTGCTGAAGCGCTCTGAGTCATGGGACAGAGTTGGTAAGGGACCACTGATAAAAAATGCTTTACCACAACTTTTTAAAAGGCTAAAACGTTCAATAATAGTTTGACCTTTCCATGCTTTTCTTACGACCCTTGATCACCACCTCAGCCCATGTTGACCCTTAGTTTGGGGTTGAGCAGGAGGGCTGATGACCGGTGGATGGATCCCATAGGACGGTATCCTGATTGG
Organism: Micropterus salmoides; assembly: GCF_014851395.1. NCBI lineage: Eukaryota > Metazoa > Chordata > Actinopteri > Centrarchiformes > Centrarchidae > Micropterus > Micropterus salmoides. The sequence goes on from NW_024041039.1 coordinate 33,088,386, forward strand.
TTGAGCTCAGCGTTTTTTTTGAGTGCTCTGCTATCATGAAGCTGGAAATGAGTGGGAGACGGAAGCTGGTCAGCAGGATCTAGGTAATTAAACCTCTTCTGAAAAAGCCCAACCTTGATCCAGATGTTTTAGCCAACTATAGACCTATATCTAACCTTCCATTTTTCTCTGAAATCCTGGAGAAAGCAGTTGCTAAACAGCTTTCTACAGACCAATAGTTTATTTGAGGATTTTCAGTCAGGATTTAGAGTTCATCATAGCACAGAGATAGCACTGGTGAAAATTACCAACGACCTCCTAATTGCATCAGACAAAGGACTTATCTTGTATCTGTACTGGTTTTATTAGATCTGAGAGACTGGAACATTTAATTGGCATTAAAGGAACCGCTCTAAGCTGGTTTAAGTCCTATTTATCAGATCGATTTCAGTTTGTACATGTTAACGATGAGTCCTCCATGCACGCAAAAGTTAGTCATGGAGTTCCTCAAGGATCTGTCCTCGGACCAGTCGTGTTCACTTTATATATGCTTCCTTTAGGCAATATTATCAGGAAATATTCCATAAACTTTCATTTTTATGCAGATGATACTCAGTTATATCTATCGATCAAGCCAGATGAAACTAATCAGTTAGCTAAACTTCAAATGTGCCTTCACGGTGTTAAAACCTGGATGAATTTTCTAATGTTAAACTCAGACAAAACTGAAGTTATTGTTCTGGGGCCCAAGCACCTCCGTGACGCATTATCTAAAGATATAGTTTCCTTGATGGCAGTTATCTTTGATCAGGACATGACGTTTAAGTCTCACATTAAGCAAATTTCAAGGACCGCCTTTTTTCACCTACGTAATATTGTGAAAATCGGGAACATCCTGTCTAAAAATGAAGCAGAAAAACTAGTCCATGCATTTGTTACTTCTAGGCTGGATTACTGCAATTCCTTATTATCAGGCTGCTCGAAAAAGTCCATTAAGACTCTTTAGCTGATCCAGAATGCTGCAGCATGTGTTTTGACAGGAACCAGGAAAAGAGATTACATTTCTCCTGTTTTAGCTTCTCTGCACTGGCTTCCAGTAAAATCCAGAATAGAATTTAAAATCATTCTGTTCACCTACAAAGCTCTTAATGGTCAGGCATCTTCTCTTAAAGGGGTCATAGTACCTTACTACCCCACCAGAGCACTGCGCTCCCAGAATGCAGGATTACTTGCGGTTCCTAGAGTCTCCAAAAGTAGAATGGGAGCCAGAGCGTTCAGCTATCAAGCTCTCCTGTGGAACCAGGTTCCAGTTTGGGTTCAGGAGGCAGACACCATCTCCACATTTAAGAGTAGGCTTAAGACTTTCCTCTTTGATAAACCTTATAGTTAGGGCTGGCTCAGGTGAGTCCTGAACCATCCCTTAGTTATGCTGCTATAGGCTTAGACTGCCGGGGGATTTCCCATGATGCACTGAGCTCCCCTCTCCTCTACTTTCTCTCCCTCTGTATGCAACCTCATCCCATTATTGCATGTTACTTACTCGACTTCTCCCCTTTCTGGTAGTCTTGTGCTTTCTCGTCCCTCTCCTCTCTCCTCCTATCACTTCCTGCAGGTGTTTCTGGCTCTGGAGCTGTGGAGTCTGGATCTGTGGTTGCGAGTCTCCTGCTGCCCCCGTGTTCCTGCTCGACACCCTCTGCTACAACTATTGTTACTAGTCCAATTGTTATTATTGTTATTATAATCATTAACGTTATGATTATTATCATTAACACTACTATAAATATCTGTACCATTTTTTATTTAGTCTATAGAAACATCACATTTACTGTCCTTACCTCTGTGTGTATATTGTGTAGGATGCCTCCCTCCCCTCTCTCTCCTTCCATCCCTCTGTCTCTTTCTCTCAGTTCCTCTCTTGCCCTCTCTCTCTCTCTCTCTCTCTCTCTCTATTTTCTTCACCCCCAACTGGTCGAGGCAGATGGCCGCCCACCCTGAGCCATGGTTCTGCTCGAGGTTTCTGCCCCTTAAAAATAAGTTTTTCCTTGCCTCTGTCGCCTAGTGCTTGCTCTTGGTGGGAATTGTTGGGCTTCTCTAAATATCATCACAGAGTACGGTCTAGACCTGCTCTTTTATGAAAAGCGCTGTGAGATAACTGTTGTTGTGATTTGGCGCTATATAAATGAAATTGAATTGAAGACTGTTCACTTCAGCTCCCATTCTAGTCCATTCTGATACCTCCTCCTAGTTTATAATGGAGGTAGATGCTTCTGACATTGAGGTAGGGGCCGTCCTCTATCAGCTCTCTGGTCTGGAGCAGAAACTGCAACCTTCTACTCTTGTTGCCTCAACCCAGCAGAATGCAACTATGATCTGGGGAAAAGGGAATTACAATGAAAAGTCACATTTTACAATCTGTGGCACATGGATATAATGTAAAAATATAATGTAACGTTATTTTACCAACTCAAATGCTGATGAACAAGCAAGCTAGCTTGCAAATGACATATTGTTAGGCTAATGTTTTTTATCGTTTTATTATAATTTCAACTTTCCACCTCTACCCCAGTCAATTTACCTTTGGAAAAGAGTGAGGAGGGGGAACAAGAGGGATAATCTCAATGTGTTGTCGATTTGCAGTCTCTTGAAATGACATTATGCTTGTTAGTCGTGATCATCCTTCCCACACTTGATATTTGGATGAAGGTAAGGGGCACTGAATTACTATGATTGTTAGAACTCTTCTAATTCTTTTGCTTTCGGCAGGTTAGTTGCTGATGCCTCTTGCTGTTAAAGTGACAAATTGTGCCAGTGTACTGTGATGTCAAAATGTGCACTTGCTACACAAAGCTGATTGAGGTTGGCAGGTATGATGGGAATAAACACATCACAGGCCATGTAACGGTAAATGGTATATAGTGCCTTTCTAGTATTCCGACCACTCAAAGTTCTCAAACATATCACATTCACCCAAATTCATACACTGAATGCAGAGGCTACCATGCAAGGTGCCAAATGCACACATAATTTCCCCTCTGCAATCAACAAAGTATTCCTGATTCTATTTCTGATTCTGAAATAAATTACCATAATGACTGTTGTCACAAGAGCCAGGAGCACTAATGAACTAAGCGGTATCATATTGACATAGACTCCATAGAGGTGAAATAGCGGGGACTCACTGCCAGTCAGTTAAAACTGAAGAAGCCTCTTTGGTGGAGACGAAACATCTTTGAGTATCTTCAACCAATTACAGTTGCACTTGATTTTAAACATTCCTTGGCTCAGAATAAGTACTTTTGATAATAAGTATGTTTTTAACTTCATAAGGGTTGACATAAATAAAATGTGGAATGTAGAACTTTGGTTTCTATTAGTGTTTTAGTTGTAATACATTTATTTCAGTAAAGGATTTAATAACAATAGCTCTGTCACCATAGGTCCACTGTAAGTCAGGGAAAATCTTTCGTCATAACAGCTGAGTTGACCAAAAAGACTTTGTGCATTATTTAAAGTGACAATATAGAGTATTTCCCTCATTCAGCATGTCCCTGGCTTGCAATAGCATCAGATCTGTGGAGGAGAAACTGCACTCAAAAGTGGCAAAAAGCAGCAAGCAGAAATGAGCTCCTGTAGCAGGCCCATGCCAGAGCTGGCAGGGAGTAGATGCAGCTGAGACTGAGAAAATCTGCTGCCTTTAATATGCAAATATCTGGCAGGGGACACACACATATATATACAGGTAAGTTTAAGGCAGGAATTCGGGGAGTTGTCTGATGATGGTAAGTCTTAAAACAACAAACAGAATATGTTCCCTCACAAAGTGTAGCAATGTTAAGAACCTGTTTGTCATTCAGCTTATTATTCTGACAGATATATGCATGACTAAACATGTTGCATCCTCCTAGGTACAACGTGGTGAGCTGCTGTACAGGCCAGAGGCCCAGTCTGGATAATTATCTCATGGTTCATATACCAAAGCACTTTGTATTTGCTCTGTAAATGGTTACGTATGAACAGTGAGTGATTGACAGCTACCTCTGCTGGAATTAGCGCTCATGCGTAACTGTGGTTTATAACTAACACTCTAACATACATGCACCATACCTCAGTTTGTGCCTGTCCTCTGGCTGTGTCTTATCTGCTGTCTGTATCTATAAGATGAAAAAACTGACAAAGTAAGACAAAAGACTTATTGTCCAAATCTGGCAACTGAAAGCTATCCCAAAATGCGCCAAATGAATGAAGGGTGTTTTCCAAAAGCATCTCTCTAACAAATAAGCATTGTTTGAAAATTGGCAGCTGGAAGCTGTGAAGTATTCTTCTATACTAAAACATTCCTTCTAGTTGTCACCAACATCTAACACCTGACTTCTAGCTCTGTTCTTTATTAAATCAATAAATCGTTGATGGCATGACACCCACTCTGTGATCAAGAAAGGGGAAAACATGCCCTCACTTTGGAAATGATCATGAATGAAGCTATTTGACTGTCAATTCTGTGTTTTTGATTATTCAAGTGTCATCAATTTTAAAAAATAAAATATTCTGTATTGTCTTATATGTACAGACTACAGACTGAGTTTCTGGACTTGCAGAGGACCCAGTTCATGCCTGTGTTAACTTCCAATTGCATACTCATCTACTGACAACATATACAGCGTCACTTTCAAAACTACATGACAAGTGACAAGACCAATGAAACATCTTAAAACCTGTGTTTAAGTAATCCAGGGTATTGTTTGTTGTATTTTCTTATTTTGTATTCCACTTTGCTGTGACAAGTAAGCCTTATGCAGGACCATTTGGCTATTATTCACAGTGCATGGCTATTAAGAGACAGATCAGGGTAGCAGATAATAAAGGTCATTTAACTCCAAGTAGTAACTCCTGCAGTCTCCAAGCCCATGCTGAGATAACCATGACCATAACCAACTCTTACTACAACATTAGACACAAATAATCACAGGCAACGACTTCTTAAAATTATAATCGGATTTATTCAACTCAAGCATTGATCAATGATCAACAACTTTAGCAAGTAAATGTCCCTTGGTCATATATGCAATTCATTTTAAATGATGGCCTTTAACTGGGCCTCTCAGCCTGAAAGCAACACAGAAAGGCTGAGCAAAAAGACTGCAACCTAAAGTTCAGTATATCTTTAAAGTTTGATGTCACTGATCAATAAACATCTTAAACATTATCCTTGAATTTAGTAGTTATAAATATATATTAAAAAATCATGGCTAATGGCTAAATAAAAAACTTCAACAAAATGAAGGGCAACAAGAGTTTGTTGAAGATACTATACTAAGATGTTTTGCCTTTTATTCGAGAGGCTTCTTCAGTTCTGACTGGCAGGGAGTCGCAGCTATTTAACCTCTGTAGGGTCATTATCATGGTGATGGATGCCGTTTGGTTCGTTAGTGCTCCTGGCTGTTGGAACGATGTTATGTCATATGAGGTCATCACCAATTGAAGAAGCAATTTTTTTAGGGATTGGTTCTTTGCATTCTTTATGTGGTTCGTTAAAATACTAAAGGTTATTTTGTGGCAGATAAAAGCATGAAAATAGGTCTGCAACTAATGATTATTTTCAATATCAATTAATCGGCACATTATTTTCTTTAACAACTGATTAATTGTTTGGTCTATATAACATCAGAAAATGGTGAAAAATGCCCATCACAATTTACCAAATCCCAAATAGACATCTTGAAATATGTTCTTTTGTCTGACCAACAGGTCAGAATGCAAAATATAATATCTATTATAATGGGAGATCCAGAGATGCAGCAAATTCTTACAATTGTCATTTTGTTTAAAATTACTATCAAGTCCTATTAGGACAAGAGATCAATTTCCTTTTAAGATATGTTTTTGCCTTTACTTAGGTACAGCAGTTGAAGAGAGACAGGAAATGTGGGAAAGAGAGAGTGGCTGACATGTAGCAAAGGACTCTTAGTATATGGGGCTTACAAATAATATTTAATATGAATCAAATGCAGTACTCCTTTGACAAAATAAGTTTCTATAAAATGGCTTTTATTTTTCTGAGAAATCACAGGAAGCCAACTCTCCCGTTTGAGCTAGCTTCGTAACGAATCGTTCAGGTGCAGTCAGACAAATGCAGCAGCTGGCTTTTAAATCCAGTGCCAAGCTGCATGTGTAAAATAAAGCGGCTGTCGGAGAGGACTTGAAGTTATTAATCTTATTTCATTTCAAATAATTGCTGGTGATTTTCCTTTGGCGCTCACGAAAACCTGTTGGGGGGAGCTTAAACTTCCTGCAAAAGGAGAAATATAATTGTCTCTGCATGGTTATTGCCATTAAAGAAAAATCAATCCTGCCTCATGTTTTACCTTAAGACTTGTGTTTTAATAATGCCATTTTGACTGAAAAAATGCAAATTAACTCGTTTGGAAGGGGTACATTCAAATGTACTATAATTCAATTTCAATTAAATTATCAGTTATCTCAGAGCGCTTTTCATAAAAGAGCAGGTCGAGACTATACTTTGTGATGTTATTTACAGAAACCCAACAATTTCCACCAAAAGCAGCACTAGGCGACAGAGGCAAGGAAAAATTTCCTTTTAAGAGGCAGAATACTTATGACCATGTGATATTTCAGTTTTTCTTTTTTAATAAATTTGCAAAAATTTCTACATTTCTGTTTTTTTTCTGTCAAGATGGGGTGCTGAGTGTACATTACTGAGAAATAAAATGAACTTTTTAGATTTTTGGAAAATGGCTGCAATGAAACAAAGAGTGAAAAATTTAAAGGGGTCTGAATACTTTCCGTACCCACTGTATAAGCAAGGTCAACGCATTTGGGCTTGGAACTCCCACCTACCAAGGCGGATATCAAAAACCTTATATCCACGCGTTCGGGGGATCGAGCTGAATCTCGTGGTATAGGCCACGCCCATTTATGCCTAAACTTTTTATTTGCTAAATTGCGAAAACTGAAAAATCTATTTTATTTTATTTTATTTATCTATTTATTTATTTTTTGAAAAATCTATTTTAATTAACTCCTCTGAAGCCATAAGTCCGATCCACACAACCAAGCTGATGAAAGTTTGTAGAGGAAATTTTGATCCCGCAAAAAAATTCGCAATTATATGCTAATGTTGGCCGTTAATCGGAAGGTCGGCGGTTCAATCTCCGGCTCCCCCTGGTTGCGTGTCGAAGTTGTCCTTGGGCAAGATACTGAACCCCGAATTGTGAGTGAGTGAGTGAGTGTGAATGTTACTCAGTGTATGAATGTGTATGACTGGTGAATGCAGATGTAGTGTAAAAGCGCTTTGAGAGGTCGAAAAGACTAGAAAGGCGCTATACAAGTACGGAGCATTTACTCTATAACCACAAGTCGCATTGACATGAAACCACTGTCAAATTATTCAGCATAGTTCCATTACTACAGGCCAAATATGCCCAGAGGTGGCGCTGTTATTGCACATTAAAGACGTCAAAAAAAATCCCATTGACTTACATGCATCTCCATAACCACAAGTCCGATTGACACCAAATAGGGGTCAATTGTTCCCCATGGGGCCCTGATTACACCTGATAAATGCTATAATGGAAGCTCAAATACCATCAGACAATCCCATTCATTTCTATGGGATTTTCAACCAAAGGACATTTTTCCTTATAACTACGCGCCACTACATCGCACATTTATAAACCTTATTACTACGTGTTTGGGGGATGCTACCGATTCTGATGGTATAGGATACGCCTCTGTGCGATGACGTTTTCATTTCGCTAAATTGTGAAACCTGGAAAACCTATTTTAATTAACCCCTCTGTCCGATCGCCACGAAACTTGGCACAGACCATCTCTGCACCGAGCCGAAGAAAGTTTGTAGAGGGAATTTTGATCCGCCAAAAAATGGCCGAATTACAGGTCAACTAATGGGTGGCTTGCTCCGGGAGGCTTGGACCTCGCTTATAACTGCTTGCAGTTCTAGTTAATATTATTTTTATTCTTCCGTAAAGAAAATTGATACTGTGGCCTACATGGTAACTGCTAGGAAACTCATAGGGTAGGTCCAGGTCACCGCGAAAAATCTGAAAAAACACATTTCTTACATCTCCTCCTACACCGTAGCTCTGATTGCCTCCAAAATTTCTCTGGATCATCATTGGACTTAACATACAGCTGTATAAAGCTTGTTGATAGCTTCTTTCGTTTTCAAGATATTGACCAATAAACATGAAAGGGGGGTGGGTCAGGACATAAAAAGACAAATCTGCAACTGTTGGTCCAGTCATCACAAAACTCACAGAATGTCCACATTAGTGCCGGAAAAATACCCTTGAAAGTTTCATTCAAATCGAACACCCGGGGGCGCTATAAATGCAGACAAACTGCAGGGGATAAAACACAAAACACGCTACAAAATACAAATTGTTTGTCCAATCAACACAAAACTTGCAGGATATGTCTAGATAAGGACCTCAAACATACACTGCAAGTCTCATTCAAAGTGACCACTAGGAGGCGATACAAATGCAACAAACTGCAGGGGATAAAACACAAAACACGCTACAAAATACAAATTGTTTGTCCAATCAACACAAAACTTGCAGGATATGTCTAGATAAGGACCTCAAACATACACTGCAAGTCTCATTCAAAGTGACCACTAGGAGGCGCTACAAATGCAACAAACTGCAGGGGATAAAACACAAAACAGGCTACAAAATGCATTTTGTTTGTCCAATCAACACAAAACTTGCAGGATATGTCTAGATAAGGACCTCACACATACACTGCAAGTCTCATTCAAATTGACCACTAGAAGGCGCTATAAATGCACAAAAGGAAGCTATTGATCATAAAATGTTTGTCCCATGCAGTGGTGCTACCAGGGGGGGCCACGGCCACCCTAATAAAATTGGTGGCTACCCCAGTGGACCCCCCCGGTGAGGAGTATATGCATAAAATGCTTTATACTGTACATATGGGCCAGATGGTGTGTCTCCATCCTGCCTGAAAATCTCTTTCAACAGTTCACTGGAGGTGTGTGAAGTTCCCTCCTGCTTCAAACGCTCCACAAACATCCCGGTCCCCAAAAAACCCTCCATCTCTGGATAAAATGACTACAGGCCTGTCGACATGACATCTGTAATCATGAAGTCCTTTGAAAGACTGGTGTTGGCCCACCTGAAGGACATTACAGGCCCCTTGCTGGACCCCCTGCAGTTTGCCTACAGGGCTAACAGGTCAGTGGATGATGCTGTCAACTTGGGACTGCATTACATCCTGCAACACCTCGACTCTCCAGGGACACATGCAAGGATCCTGTTCGTGGACTTCAGCTTCAGCGTTAACACCATCATCCCGGGCATCCTCAGCACCAAACTCACCCAGCTCACTGTGCCAGCCTCCACCTGTCAGTGGATCACAAACTTCCTGACTGACAGGAGTCAGCAGGTGAGGCTGGAGAACATCACATCCAGCACTGGTGCTCCCCAGGGGTGTGTGCTCTCCCCACTGCTCTTCTCCCTCTACACCAACAACTGCACCTCAGGAGACCCATCTGTCAAACTCCTGAAGTTCGCTGACGACACAACGATCATCAGCCTCATCCAGGACGGTGATGAGTCGGCCTGCAGACGGGAGGTTGATCAGCTGGCTCTCTGGTGCGGCCAGAACAACCTGGAGCTTAACACGCTCAAAACTGTGGAGATGACCTCCTGACTTCAGGAGGAGCCCCCCCACTCTGCTCCCTCTTTCTCTAATCAGCCACCTGTTTACTGGTTACCAATTATTATTTATTCATCATTCTCTATCTCAGTGCTTGTCACACTGTTCATACTGTTATATTGTCATATTGTATATACTGTTTACCAAACCCACCTACCTCAAGTACACAACACCTGCACATAATACTTATTCAATCCAGCATCCTTTGCACTATGCTCCATCGCACTGTGGACATGTATTCCATGTATGTGTACCTGTATATCACATCCACCTCCAACATGTACATAATAATGGTAATAATAATTTACTCCCGCTTCCTTTGCACTCTGCTCATTGCACTATTGTCTCAGTCTTTCTTTATTGTTGTTGTTTATAGTGTGCACATATGTGTTATCTACACTGTAGCCTGCTGTTGATTTTATTATTGTATTATTGTATAAGTAAGTGCATGGTGAGCAATGTCCAATCCAGAGTCAATTTCCTCATATGTGCACACATACCTGGCAAATAAACTCTGATATTATGTAACTTCTGTGTTTGATTTAAAATGTCTTAGCAGCATGTAGGTGTTGTCATATTAGGTTCTGTCACTTTAAGAGGGTAACCTCTGACCCTGAACTGTGGTGGATCATGGTTGTTTTTTTTAAGAGAGGCCTCCGATTCGTTCATGTAGATGCCTGTCACCTTTCTAAACTTGTGATTGGTTAAGGGGCGGGCCTAACAGGCAGAGCGGAGAAGAGTTACGAATCAGCCTGCTGCTTCCAGCGTGTGTTTTTCTCTGGAGGTAACTTAGCCACAAGCTGCAGCAAACAGAAAGGTGTAATTTAATAATTATACTGACAGTCAGTAGCCTGGCTGGTTTATAATAAGTTTGTCAATCTGCTACACAGTTTTGTATACTGTACTGTGTGAGAGCCATGCTAGTCTGCAGATAGCAACAGGTTAGCAAAATCGCTAACAGCAAGCTAACGTTAAACGGACACTGTCCCACTGATAAGCACCTCTGGCTTTGAGGGAGACCATCAAGTACCTGTCTTCATCTTCATCTTTCTGAGAGGATCGCAAAACATGACAACAGCGGGAGTTATCTAGATGATGCTGTGAAACTGAGCTTACTTTAAGGGGTTAAACATGGCTGTCCAACAAACAGGTGGAGGAAACAGCTACGAGCTCAGTGACGGTCGGATCGTAACGTTTATTAAACTCTGTGGAAAATGTTAAACAGCACTGCGGGGCCGCAACGAGTCTGCGGGCTCTGAAAAACTTCAGTCCTCCAGAAGTTTGCCAGCGCCTTTCTGCTGAAGTGAGCCTGCTTTGGTGAGTGAAGCATCGTTAATCATCGTGACTGCGTGTTGCTGCTCAGTGTATGGGACAAACTGTTGTGCTGGATCTGTTGATACCAGGCTATGGATTGCACTTGTTGTCATGTAGCTGCTTTCATGCTGCTTTATTATCCGCGGTTATTACGCCAATATGGCGGCTGGCTGCGCTGGATGAAAGGTATGGAGCCGGGAGTGTAAATGAACACTCTCTCTCGCTCTGGCTCTCTCTCTCTCTCTCTCTGTGTGTTTTGTGGAGCCATGCTGTTTGTTGACATGTTAGAAACGTGTGTAGTTTTACTGGCATCTATATTTTCAAACCATTTTAATAAAATAGTATGGTTAATAATACTAGTGTGTGTATATATAGTGTATATTTCAATTAAATTATTATATAGTCTAATATGAAAGAAAAATATTTATGCTCCGTGATGTCTGTAATCTTGAGTGGGCTTGTTCCCAGCAAACGTTCGTAACAATATTTAACCTTGTGTGTGAAATAATTTTGATGGCAATATTGGGGAGGTATGAACCCGCGAAACGCTGCTTGCGACTATATTTATTATTATTTGTTGTCTGCCGCGCCGGCTCAAATTCCCGTGAGCTGGAATGAGTTAGAAACATGAAACTTGGGGGAATAACTGGAAATGGTGTGCATCAGCTTCCATAGAAATATGAACCCAATCGGCCACATGGTGGCACTATAATTAAGGCTTTAAAATGCAAACTTTGAAAGCCCACACCCCTTACACCGTAGGTCCGATTAACTTTAACTAACTTTAACTAAATTTTCACACAGGTGCAGCTCAATGTGCTCTACAAAAAAGCATCAATAATGCATCACGGAGGTGCTTGGGCCCCAGAACAATAACTTCAGTTTTATCTTTAGAAAGTCAAGTGTTTAACATTAGAAAATTACAGGTCATCCAGGTTTTAACATCCTGAAGGCACATTTGAAGTTTAGCTAACTGATTAGTTCGATCGATAGATATAACTGAGTATCGGGGCGGCTGTGGCTCAGGAGGTAGAGCGGGTTGGTCGTCAATCGGAAGGTCGGAGGTTCAATCCCTGGCTCCTATAGAAAGGCGCTATACGGAGCATTTACATTTATCATCTGCATAACAATGAAAGTTTATGGAATATTTCCTGATAATATTGCCTAAAGGAAGAATATATGAAGTGAAGAGGATTGGTCCAAGGACAGATCCTTGTGGAACTCCATGACTAACTTTGGCATGCATGGAGGACATGTACAAACTGAAATCGATCTGATAAATAGGACTTAAACCAGCTTAGAGTGGTTCCTTTAATGCCAATAAAATGTTCCAGTCTCTGCAATAGATCCAGATGGTCAATGGCATCAAATGCAGCACTAAGATCTAAGATCTAAGTCCTTTGTCTGATGCAATAAGGAGGTCGTTAGTAATGTTCACCAGTGCTGTCTCTGTGCTATGATGAACTCTAAATCCTGACTGAAAATCCTCAAATAAACTATTGCTATGTAGAAAGTCACACAGCCGTTTAGCAACTGCTTTCTCCAGGACCTTAGAGAGAAATGGAAGGTTAGATATAGGTCTATAGTTGGCTAAAACATCCGGATGTTTGGGCTTTTTCAGAAGAGGTTTCATTACAGCTACTTTAAAGTACTGTGGTACATAGCCTGTTGATAGAGATAGATTGATCATATCTAGTATAGAAGTGCTAACTAAGGGTAAAACTTCTTTAAGCAGCCTAGTCGGGATGGGGTCTAAGAGGCAGGTTGATGGTTTAGATGAAGAAATTATTGAAGTTAGTTGGTAAAGATTGAGGGAAGGAAAGCAGTCTAAACATATATCTGGTTCTACAGCTGTTTCTAAGGTTTCTGAGTTTAGAGATAAGTCGGTGCCTGTTAAGAACAGATCTTGGTGAATTTTGTTTCTAATGGTTAGAATTTTATCATTAAAGAAGCTCATGAAGTCGTAACTACTGAGAGCTATGGGAATACTTCGCTCAATAGAGATGTGACTCTCCTGGCTACAGTGCTGAAAAGAAACCTGGGGTTGTTCCTATTTTCCTCTATTAATGATGAATAGTACGTTGCTCTAGCATTACGGAGGACCTTCCTATAAGTTTTAAGACTATCTTGCCAAATTAAATGAGAATTTTCCAGTTTGGTGGAACGCCAATTCCTCTCAAGTTTCCGCGATATTTGCTTTAATTTGCGAGTTTCAGTATTATACCATGGAGCTAACCGTGTTTGTTTTATTATTTTCTTTTTTAGAGAGGCTACAGAGTATGGCTACTGTCATTCTCAATGTCCACATGAATATTAAAATCACCTACAATAATAACTTTGTCCGTTTTTAAGGACTAAAGTTGACAAAAACTCAGCAAATTCAGATAAGAATTCAGAGCACGGACCAGGTGCTCGAAACACTATAACGAAAAGGATTGGTTGCAGTGATTTCCAACTTGGGTGTGAAAGACTAAGAACAAGGCTTTAAAATGAGTTATAATTTAGTTTAGGTTTAGAGCTGATTAGCAGGCTAGAGTCGAAGATAGCTGCAACTCCACCTCCTCGGCATGTGCCTCGAGGCATGTGATTATTAATATGACTGGGAGGGCTGGATTGATTTAGGCTAACAATTCTCTGGGGACATGTATCATATCAAGGCACACAAAAAAGCCTCAAGAACCCATATCCTAAAGTCAACAGGAAGTCGGCCATTTTGAATTTTACGTCAAATTTTGGATGATTTACACACTTCGTACTTTAACGAACTCCTCCTAGGGATTTAGTCCGACCGACTTCAAATTTGTGCTGTGCCTTCTAAAGGCATTGACGATGAAAAGTTGTGCTATCTGTGAGTTTTCGTCAATGGGCGTGTCCGTGGCATGGCGTCAAAGATCAAGTCTTCACTGTGACACAGGAAGTTGTTGTAACTTCAGTGTACATGCTCACATCTGCACCAAACGTTACGTGCTTGATAACTGTCCTGCCCTGAACATATCTACACGCCAATATTAATTTATATTCATAGCGGCAAGTGCTATGTTGCGCCACAAAGGGGACACAGGAAGTAACTTATAACACCTTCATGCGGCGTCGGAACCGCGTAGCAAATTCACAGCCGCACCGGCAGAGCTCCAGAATATGCAACGCGGCTGGCTCACACCCGGACGCGCTACAAGTGCGAGGGCCCGCCCAATGCTGCTTGAAGCTTTAATTTTCCTATTGTTTTGCACTATTGCTCTTGTGGTTTTTATGAGGTTTTTATGCACAGCTCCTCTTCTGTTTACCTTTGATTTAAATGATTTCAATGGTCGGGGGAAAGACACCGTCACTATAGGATTTTCACTTTCACTTTACTTTCAAGTAACTCCTGAAATCAAGGAGCAGAGAAGTGTGTTAGCCTCCTTGTCTCAACTCTGGGTTATCATGGATTTGGTCCACTAATAAACTTGGCCAGATTTCTAGAAATGAGAGCTGCTCCTTCCCAAGTGGGATGGATGCCGTCTCTCCGAATCAGACCAGGTCTTCCCTAGAAAGTCTGCCAATGATCTACAAAGCTCACATCATTTGCTGAACACCACCTCGACAGCCAGCGGCGGAATGACGACATGTGGCTATACATGTCATCACTGGTCAGATTTGGCAGGGGTCCAGAGAAAACTACGGTGTCCGACATTGTTTTTGCATATGTACACACCACCTCAACATTAATCTTAGTGACTTAGGAGTCATTACCGCCGACGCGAATAACAATCTTACTGTATTTACGTTTATCCTTAGCCAGCAGTTTCAAATAAGACTCGCTCTGGCCCCAGGGATGCACTTAACTATGGCCGCTGGCTTCGCTAACTTCACGTTTCTAAAAATGGAGCTGCCAATGATCAGAGTTGGTTTCTCAGCGGGTGTGTCGCTGAGTGGGGAAAATCTGTTAACAGGTTGATGGTGCCCTGTGGGCTTTGAATGTTTACAACTATTCCTCCTTCGGACAGTCACCACCCATTCCTGGCTGCTCAGGGGATGCCGGGGGACGGCTACCACAGGCTAACTCAGGCCATTCCGCACCGACTACCGGGGACTGGCTAGCTACAGTAGCTAAAGACTGATCTACCAAGGTGCAGAGGTCGTCTAAATCACTGAGCCTCGCCTCCATGTCTAAAAATAAACTACACTTATTACACGTACCATTACAGCTAAAGGAGGAGAGTAACTGAACATCTGACACACCGAGCTGGAGAAAGTAGGAGAGCGAGAGGGAGAAGCCATCGCTAGCTGCTAAGCTAAAGTTGCTAACGGCTACTGTAGCGTTAGCTACCAAAATTTTTGAACAACTATGAGATTGAACAGCAGTCACTAAAAGATGAAAAGAACTGTGAGTTCTTAGGCAAAATTACTGTAAGAATAAGTGTTTAGCAGACGTTTGGCTGCTGTAATCTAACAAATGTAACTGGTATTTAGCGAGAGCAGCACAACACGCTACCAACACACAATCACTGGAAACGGAAATGAGTCGACACACTTACTGCAATACGTCAGCAACCTTTCCAATCTTTCATGGGGGAGGGCCCTGAATATTTCCCATAATGTGACAGTAGGTGGTTTATTGTTGATCCAATTAATTAAAATACATTTTCTTTACTCTGCACATCACTAGATCCCTATGCGCCTATTAAACAGCAGTGAAAGTAACGCAAAAGTAGTGTAAAGTATCACAATTCAGAGACAGCATTATTGTTTTGTTTTTTTTATTGGTTTCCAACAGAAACCAAGTTATACATTTACCATCATGTCAGCAACAGAGATAGATAAAAAAAAAAGACAATAAAGAGAAAATATATATATACACAAATGTATACATACATACACATAAATACACAGAATTGCCATCCATCTATTCTTAGCAGGAAAATGTCCCCGTTCACTGCCTTCGCCTTCCTAGTACATACAAGGAGCCTCTCTCCATGTTGCTCTATATATACACACATATAGTCCAGTATTGTTGCCGTAATCATAACAGTGCCAATGTTCTACGAGAATAAGCAGTGATACATCGAGCGGAGTTAACTACCTAGCACCTATTTCTAGGAAAAACGGCTAAAATAACATATCCAAAATAAATCAGTAATATCTCCTCAACCATTAGGCCTAGATGCATTATTCTGGTCTCCTCTGAAAGGTCACAAGCTAAGGAATATAAATCCATTTATATTTATTTTATCATTACAGACTACATGGATATGAAATACAGAAAAAATATAATATTTTCATCCTTGCCTGGTAAAAAAAGCTTTATTTTGATGCAATAAACCATCAAAACCATCCTAAGGTAGACTATAATGCACCTGAATATCTTCTAATACAGCTAGAATACAACTGAAACTGTAAATTTGATGAAAAGAAACTGATATACAGCAGTTATTACACAATCTTTCAAAAATACACCAGGCGAATGTCCATGTTTTGGCCATATTTACTGTTTATATGTTCACTTTTATTGGTAGTTATCTTCAAAACATTTCTGTCCATACAACCACGTTCCAAATCACATAAAGCTTCCAAAACATTGAAATATTGATAAAAACAGTCAATATAAATGACCAAAAGCACTCCCATTCTTTACAGGCCCACAGCTTGAGAACAGGGCTGTGGGCTCATTTTGTTCGTCTCAACGAGACGATTTCAGGCGTTTCCTGCATGTCTTTGT
The DNA here is from genome assembly GCF_014851395.1 of Micropterus salmoides. Taxonomy (NCBI): domain Eukaryota; kingdom Metazoa; phylum Chordata; class Actinopteri; order Centrarchiformes; family Centrarchidae; genus Micropterus; species Micropterus salmoides. The sequence goes on from NW_024041039.1 coordinate 33,105,097, forward strand.
AGCGCCTACGGTTTGCCAGCAGAGACCGATAAAGTTCGCTCCGCTAAACTACACTCTTCTTCGGCTCTCATACCTCGTGACACAAACGAAACTAAAGACCGCAGCCGACCTCACCAAGATGGCGGCCCGCCAGACGATCTCTGTGGGCACAAAGCGCCGCAGTTTTTGGACGGAAAACAGCTAGAACAGCAAAAATTGATTACGTACCCGATACCGGGTCAGTCCGTTCCCATTACGTTAAAACCTTACAAATTAAATAAATAAACAAAAATAATAATCAAAAAATGACAGTATTTGAGAACCATATTACAGAGAAGGGTACTTATTGGTTTATCCCAGATGGGCGTAGCCATTTTAGGGAGAGCTGGCCCCTCATCACTAGCTGAGTCAAATCCTCAGGTAGGTAATTAAGCAGAGGAGCCCACATGTCTCTGAAAGACCCCTCATTACCTTTCGCAACTGCACGGAGTCTTTCATGGGGGAGGGCCCTGAATATTTCCCATTATGGGACAGGTGGTTTATTGTTGATCCAATGAATTAAAATACATTTTCTAGCCAGTAATAACTGTAAATGGGTTAGAGTCACTTCCCTTGAGGAGAGGCCGAGAATGAAAAGGATTTTTTTGCATGGAATATGCCACTTAGTTCCCGTGAGATCATACTCAAAAATCTTTTTATCAGTTTACATTGCCAGAAGTAATGATAATATGTTCCAATCTCTCTATGACACTTGTTACACAAAGGTGAAACCTGACGTACCATCTTATTTAGTATGTAAGGAATTATGTGTAGACGGTGTAGTATTTCATACTGTAAGGTGGATTTAAATACTCATCCTCAATATACTCTGTGTCGAGATCTTTGTCCCACTTTTGTGCAATGCTTATAATACCACCTGGACTAAGACAGTATAGCAGTGCATAGAAGGAAGAGATAAAGCAGGTGATGCCTCCTACAAAGAACCTCTCTACATCACTGTACATGACTGGATCAGGAGTAAGGTCTTGGGGGTAAGGTCTTAGATCCAATGAAGTGCCTGACCTGGAGAGAACCATAGTAGTGTACATTGGGGATACTAAATTTGGACTGCAGTTTGAAAGTCATTAATATCCTGTCGTGGTACAAATCTCCAATCCCCATTGCCATCCAGGTTCCTTGTTATAGGGGTTAAGAATGAGGCATCGCTTCCTCTTCCTAGGTATTTACAGATTTCCTGCCACACTCTAATTGTGTTGTATATAATCGGGTTATTCTTGATATCCCTGTGCAGTCTGCTCTTATCACTCAGGACCAGGCTCCATAGCGAGGATGGCAAAGAGGACCATAAATCTAGACCGGGGTTGAACTCAAGATGAGCATGTAACCATTCCCACAGAAAGCCAGCGTGGCACGCCCAGTTGTAAAGAATTATGTTTGGCAGGCCCAAGCCTCCCCTGTCAGAGGGCAGCTGTAGTATTTTCATTTTCTGTCTGGGTCTTTTGACGTGCCATATGAATCTAGAGAACGCTCTTTCTACATCAAGAGCAACCTTCTTGGAGATCCACAAGGGTTGCATTTGTAAAGAATATAATAACCTGGGGAATACATTCATTTTGATTAAGCTGACGCGCCCCATAAGGGATAGAGGGAGATTGTGCAATCTAAGTCCTACTTTATTTTAGTTACTATTGGAGGGAAGTTGAGCTTCCATAGCTCCGTCAAGTTTGGTGAAACTTTTATCCCAAGGAAGGTGAAACCTGTGGGAGACAGTTTAAAGGTAGATGAAGACAGATCAGTCAGGCCACCGAATGGCATGGCCTCAAATTTGCTATAGTTGATCTTGTAGCCTGTAAAGGAGCCAAACTCTTGAATCTTAGTGAGGATAGTTGGTATTGATATGTCAGGTTTTGTCAGAAACAACAGGATGTCATCAGCATAAAGTGCTATCCATACCAATAAGGCTAATTGGTCTATATGAGCCACAGATATCCGGTGGCTTATCTTTCTTAAGGATTAGTGTGATGTTGGCTAGATTAAGTGTTGCGAGGAGGTGACCAATCTTAGAGGAATCTGAGAACATGTCAGTAAAATTGTAAAATTCCAGGCAGAACCCATCAGGTCCTGGTGCATTTCCACCCCTGAGGGAGGCTATGGCCGCACGGACCTCCTCCTCAATTACAGGTACATTTAGTTTTTCCTTTTGTTCCCCCAACTGTCACGCTCTGCCGGTTGGCCATCCTTTGTGTTGCACTTTTGAGTTTAGTATCTGCCTTAGTATGTTGAGTTTTGGGTTCTGTCCTGTCTAGTGTCCAGTATCTGCTATATAGTCTGCTTGTCATGTCAAGTCTCTCTGTTTTCCTCTGCTCTCTCTCTCTGCCTCGTTAGTCTCATGTCTGTCACCTGTGTTGCTCCTGCCCTGCTCGTTAGTCCCTGTGTATATATACATGGTGTTTCTGTCTTGTCCTTGTCCGGTCATTGTTCATGTTACCCCCCAGTCTGTTGTGTGTGTACTCTCTGCCTGCCTGTAACCAGCCTTGCTTGTCTTGTCTCCCTGTACTCTTGGATTTTGGATTTCTGTTATTCAGCCACTCACCTGTAAGTTTGCTCGCTTTTGGTTATATTAAAACCCTTCGTTGAACTATACCTGCTCCGCTCTGGGTCCTGCAACCTGCCTCCACACCACGATCGTGACACCAACAGGGATGGAAGGGACACCCTATCGAGAAACTTCAGATGAATAAAGCTTTAGGTAAAATTGCCTCCATTATTGTATTGATATCCTTCGTTTTGTAATGTCTGACCTGATTGTCATCTAGCAGTGACGGTATCGTATTTGCCTCCATTCTGCCTCTTGCCAGTCTTGCTAAGAGACGCCCAGGTTTGTTTCCTGACTCATAAAGCCTTCTTGGAGTTATCTTTGATCAGGACATGTCGTTTAAGTCTCACATTAAGCAAATTTCAAGGACCGCCTTTTTTCACCTACGTAATATTGCGAAAATCAGGAACATCCTGTCTAAAAATGATGCAGAAAAACTTGTCCATGCATTTGTTACTTCTAGGCTGGATTACTGCAATTCCTTATTATCAGGCTGCTCGAAAAAGTCCATTAAGACTCTATAGCTGATCCAGAATGCTGCAGTACGTGTTCTGACAGGAACCAGGAAAAGAGATCACATTTCTCCTGTCTTAGCTTCTTTGCATTGGCTTCCAGTAAAATCCAGAATAAAATTTGAGATCATTCTTGTTACCTACAAAGCTCTTAATGGTCAGGCACCATCTTATCTTAAAGGGGTCATAGTACCTTACTACCCCACCAGGGCACTGCGCTCTCAGAATGCAGGGTTACTTGTGGTTCCTAGAGTCTCCAAAAGTAGACTAGGAGCCAGAGTGTTCAGCTATCAAGCTCCTCTCCTGTGGAACCAGGTTCGAGTTTGGGTTCAGGAGGCAGACACCATCTCCACATTTAAGAGTAGGCTTAAGACTTTCCTCTTTGATAAACTTTATAGTTAGGGCTGGCTCAGGTTAGTCCTGAACCATCCCTTATGCTGCTATAGGCCTAGACTGCCGGGGGATTTCCTATGATGCACTGAGCTCCTCTCCCTCTGTATGCAAGGAAGTCTTTCCTTGCCTCTTTCGCCTAGTGCTTGCTCTTGGTGGGAATTGTTGGGCTTCTGTAAATAACATCATAGAGTATGGTCTAGACCTTCTCTTTTATGAAAAGCGCTGTGAGATAACTGTTGTTGTGATTTGGCGCTATATAAATAAAATTGAATTGAATGCTTAGCAAAGAAGATGGCCGATTCAGCCTTTCTAGTTCACAGCTGGTTCCAATTTTTGGGAGGTTTCAGAGATATGATGGCATAAAGCCACGAAAAAGACAGGCCATCACGAACAAAGTATTCAACCCCAAATGATAAAAACCCAACCAATGCCCAAAAGCAGTAACCCCAAAACAGCCCCCATCCCCACCTCATATCCCCCATATCCCATTATAGACCAGCAGTGTGGCACGTGGAACCGAGCAAAAACATCACTGAAAGAGAGAAAGTGAAAAAAGGGGAAACAAAAAAACTCTCCATTCCCCCCGCTCACTACGAGCAGAAATGATCACAACCATCTCATAGTAACATATTTATATTTTAATAACCTGCTCAACATGAACCAATCATTAGCCTTTGTTGTAGCGTACTAAAGCGGAATGAGAAGAAAAAGAGAGGTAATAAAAAAATTAAATAAGAATTAGCTTTTCCACACAGTTTAACTAGCATTATACATGCCTTTGCACAAGTTATCAGCAGTGTCTGCAAACAGTGAGGCATCACGTGTTATTAAAATGTCACATCACCTCCAGTTTACGTCAGTCCAAGAAGGCAAGTGCATCCTTTGGTGAGTGAAAAGAGTAACGTTTCCCTCCGTGGGAGAAACTCAGAGTAGCGGGGAAGCGCATGGAGTATGTTCATTTTAATAAGTTGTTGGCACACACCATTAAGTCTGTCCCTCATGTGTCAGCGGTCCTTTCTCCTTGGCCGCAGCGAGGATCCTCATCTTGTTCCTCGGGTTGTGCAGCTTGATGATCACTGCGTGGGGAAAGTAAGGCTTTGGCGGGCCGAGGGTCCTGTGGGCACGGTCAATTTTAATGAGACCTTGCTTGGTCTACTGGGCCTAGCAGAGTGGGTAACCAGTTCTAAAAAAACAAAACAACTGGCTGTAGGCCCGCCGCCTTTTCCTTGAGGTTGTAGATTAAAATGTTGTCTCTGCGGCTACGTCCCTCAATATCAATGCTCCTCTCCATGAGGACGAGCACTTTGGACTCCAGGCCCTTTAACCGGGACTCCATGGTCGATATGTTATCCTCCACCGCTGACACACAACTCTCAGCTTCCGTAATGCATTTTGTGTTGGACTCCAGTCGTGTTGTGATATTGTCCAGTTTAGCTGAGAGATCTTCAAATTTCCTCTCCATCCTAACGACGCTCTGGGAAATTTCAGTAGTGAGGGTCCCAGAATCCGCATTAGGAGGTTTAGCATTCTTTTTCACTTCTGGCTCCTCAGCGGGCTTGTTTGCCACAGGTTTAGAGGCTTTAGTGTTAGGCATGTTGTCTGGATATTGTTTAGCAAACTTTTAAGGTTGTAACTTTCCTTTAAAGTTAAGTAAATCATAAGGTATAGCTCGGTAGCAGCGGGAGCTCTGCAACGGTTGACTGCTCAGTGTGACAGCATCATGTGACGCCGACATCCTGCAACATCTTATTTATTAGCTAGTAAAACAAAATAAGTCAGGGCCAAAGTCTTTTTTCCGGTGTTGGACATTAGGATGTGATTTAAGCTGAGATAGATGTCACCCGATCTACTATCCTAACAATAGAGACAATTTTAAGTATCTGAGAAATAAAAAGGCTTTTGAACTATAAAATAAAACATTTGCCAAAAGACTTCAAGTCGTGTACATGAAACGCAGAGTTTTTCCTGACCTGAGAACGTTTATGAAATGGCTGTTAGGGAGACTGATGGTTTTGATTTTAGACTACAACATCCTTTTAGTCTAATTGTGTCAGGTCCTTCAAACAGCGGTAAAACATATTTTGTGAATGCCGACGAACTCATTTCAAAACAGATTGAAAATGTTGTATATATTTTTTCGTGTTGGCAACCATTATATGACCAGTTATTGAAAATTAGAAATGTGAATTTCGTTGAAGGCTTGCCATCGTCTTTATGTGATGATACATTGTTGCCTGTAGATAAAAACAATTTGTTGATTATTGATGATTTAACGAATGATGCTAGCAATAACATTGAGGTCCAAAATGTGTTTACAAAATATGTGCATCATAGAAATTTAAGTTGTTTATACCTAGTTCAGAATTTGTTTTTTCAAGGCAAAGTTAGCCGTACTATTAATTTAAATACCAATTATCTTGTTTTGTTTAAAAATCCCAGAGATAAATACCAAGTCAGACAAATGTTTCCTGGGAAGAGAATTTTTTTATGGATTGTTTTGACCAGAGATGCTCACAAGTCTTTGAGCTAGAGTCCAAGTCAAATCTCAAGTCTCTCGTGGTTATTACGAATGTTGTATCACCTGCTGCGTTCAATCCAGGTTGCAAATAAAACTTCATAGCTATAAGGAAAACTGAGAGCACAACCATGTAATGTGCAATGCAATTAATGACAGCTTATTAAATACTGTAAGTCAAAAAAACTGTGACATTGCATAATCAACAATAAATCTGTCTGTTTTAAACTTACAGAGTGCAACCATGTAATGTGTAATGTAGTTAATGACAGCTTATAAACTACTGTAAGTCAACACATCCCCCACAATCTCAAAACAATAAACTGTAACCAGTTTTTCACAGAGCACAACTATAATGTGCAATGCAATCAATGACAGCTTAAACTACTGTAAGTCAGCACACCCTGCAGACTCTCAAACCAGAGTAATGTTATAACTAAATAAAACTGTAAGGTTACATGATCAATAATAAACCTGTAACCTCTTTCCAGCCAACGGTAATAATTAAGGTGATAGCAGCCAGTGGGACGTAAATGATTGCGTTAATCGACCACCACAAGTTTGGCAAGTAAATAAACGCTTGTTCATCTTTTCATAACGAACGACAGTCAGAGTAAACCTCCTGTAGCTGAAGCAAGAAGCAAGTTAACGTTAAATGGCCAATGCTGAGCTAAACATGTTCACTCACCACATATTTGCGTTCAGCGCTTCTTTGATTGGGTCTTGTTGTATGAAGTTTAAAGCCAAAGTTTATGATAAATGGCACAGCAGCTGCCAGTGTTTGTTGTCCTTTCTCACGTGCGGCCGTGCGCAGCAGATGTTACATGTTACGTAGGCAGGTTATAGGTAACGTAGGGAGGGAACAACGGCAAGCTCATCAGACATGTCCTAAAAAATAAACATTGTTCACGAGTCCCGCGCCTCGAGTCCGAGTCGAGTCTGATGTCTTTTCCTCAAAAGACTTGAGTCTCAAGTCGAGTCTTAAGTCACTGTGTTTCCGAGTCTCTAACTCGAGTCCCCATCTCTGGTTTCGACGACGCCACAAGTGTTCCTTACGGTTACTTGATGATTGATTTTAAAGCTAAGACACCTGATGATTTCAGACTCAGAACTGACTTGCTTTCAGACCTGCCTGTTGTGTATGTGCTTAACAGAAAGTAAATAAACATGTCTGATCGCAAAAGAAACCTGTCTTTACTGCAAACTATGCAGGGAGTATCTCCATCTCAGAGAGTAAATATTATTAAATCAGCATCACCAGACTTTTTGGTATCATTATGCGAAATAGCTTACAATGTTTTAAAAGGTAAAATTCCTTTAAATAAGACACAGTATCACAAATTTAAAAAGAAGAAGGCGGGAATTAGACTACCCACCAATAAAAAGGTTTGCGCTTCAAAGAAAAAGAAGACGATGCTTAAATAGTCTGGCAGTTTTCTTCTCCCCCTCCTGAGTATCGCTGTGCCTTTTATAACGAGACTATGGAGTATGCACAAAATTTTTTTCTGGTACCAAAAAAAACGGCTTGATCTTTTAAGAAGACCTCCGGCACACAAGTCTATTCGAGAAACTTTTGAAAATTACCTGGATCGTACTATAAAAGACTTTCTAGATCAAAAGACTGAAGATCTTCATGAAAAAGCAAAAAAATATTCCATAGCATTGCAGAGATTTCTCACCATGGTAAAACAAGGAGAAAAAGACCAGAACGCACTAACTTTGTCAATGCCGGTTGCAGAGGATTTTCACTCTTCAGAGCAGAAGAATCAAGAAGGAAGAGATTTTGTTTTTGAACTAGTTTTAAAAAACATGCCAAAAAACAGCAGGAATAAAGCTCAGCATATTTTGGATAAAATGTCCTCCTCAAAATACATATCTGCATGGACTGAACGGGAGTTTGATGAAAAGATGAAAAGTTGTGCTATTTGCGAGTTTTCGTCAATGGGTGTGTCCGTGGCGTCAAAGATCAAGTCTTCGCCATGACACAGGAAGTTGTTGTAACTTCAGTGTACATGCTCACATCTGAATCAAACTTTACGTGCTTGATAACTCTCCCACCCCGCTATGGAGGACCGATCCTGACACAGTCAGAAATAAATAAATGCTCAATAAATAAATAAGCATCCAATTAAATACACAAAAAAATAAAGTAAGTCATCTTCTCTGCTATTGGTGGACCAGTCAGACAGGAGAGCTCTAGGCCTACTCTGCCTGCAGACATCAACGATCTTGCCCCTCACACAGTCAGATGGCTTCCTTCAGTGCGCTGAGGTGTTTAACAACTCTGAAGACAATACTACCAGCAATGTCTTCCTTCTCTTTTCATGTAGACGCTCCGACAGACAGTGCTTTCAGTTTGATGCATGCATGGACACAGAACTGCGGTATAGGGAGAAGCACACGGTCAGCTAGCTGCAGCTAAATCTGGAGTGCACTCGTATTCAATTCTGTCTGGTAAATTCAGTTTTAACGGAGCAGAGCGAGCTGACAGGCAGAGTTAGAGACTTTTTCTGTCTGTTTCTCTCTTTACAAAGACGCATGTTGCAGTCAGAGTCTTCTCTGAGATGTGATGCGAGCACGACATACAACACAATTTATCAAATTACACAACGGATATACAGTATGAAAATAAGATTGATTGGATTATACTCACAGGAAGTATAAAACCTGTTACATGCGTTATTAAAAGTAAAGTAACACAAAAATGTCAGGGAAATTACTTTACTTAGATTTAAGTACTGCAGTTGTACATTTGAAATACCTTCCTACCTTTCTGATAGGAAGCCTTCTTGAGGTGGTATAAAACATTTCTTCTTATATTCTGATTTGAGTTGTGGACAACTATGACCACATGAATTAAAAAATATTAAACATTTCACTGCCCATGTCAGCTATAACACAAGTCTTGTTCATCAGACTACATGCTGTGGACAGATTTTGTCCCAGGATTTATTATGCATTTCTTCTTCTTCGTTGTATGATTTAGAATAATAAGGTGAGAAATGGGTCTATTCTGAGTTCATCCTGCACTGCAGCAGCTAATAAAGTCCATTTAATCCCAAAAACGCTTTTCTTTTAGGCAGGCTGGAGCAGAAAACAACTCACCTTTCTCAAGTTGTACAGTAATGTCACATGTGTATGAAGGTGGATCAAACAAGCTAATCTTAAATGTCAAAGTAGAGAGGAGCCTAGTAGGCCTATTTATTTTCATTCATTACACAATATGAATAAGCTATGCAGACAGTTGTAAAGAAAGAACATCTTTTTCTTCTGTTCTCTACTTGTTATAGTTACACAGTATTAGGGGTGTGGGCTGTATTAAAAGTATCCACTGTTCTCCCATGCTCTAACACACAGTAACGATGAAATGTGTGCTGTTCTCACATTCTTCCTCTGTATGTACACATAAACAACAAGGCAGGGAAATATAAAAGGAATTTATTTTATTGTTTGGGTAGATTATTGTTCAGTGCCCTGATGCCCCATAGAGATAACTCTCTATGGTCTAGTTGGTAAACTTTCACTGTCTGCTCTGTCTTTGATGGTGTACAAATTTGATCAACTGCTATGAAGGCACAGATTTTTAGTCTTTACATCAAAGCCAGTACAGTTCCCTACATTGCTTTATGGATCAGCATGCTAAGACTCCCTGTTGTTTCTGAGAAAGTACAAAGGTGTAGGAGAGTACCACAAGCTTGGAAAGAATATGATTGGAGCTAGACTAATTTATTATATTGTCATGTGGTATGATGATCATCCCACAATGATTGTTACTGGTATTAAACACTGTGTTAGTGCTAGTGAGATCATATTTCTAAGCATTTGTACTGATCAAAGATCATGTACATGACTCCCACATAAAACAGACATGCAAACATCCTGTCAAAAATTTTGCAGAAAAACTAGTCCATGCATTTGTTACTTCTAAGATGGATTACTGCAGTTCCTTCTTATCAGGCTGAAGAAATCTCTTAATACTCTTCAGCTGATCTAGAATGCAGCATGTGTTCTGACAGGTCCCAGGAAAATAGATCATATTTCTCCTGTCTTAGCTTCTCTGCTATGGCTTCTTTTAAAATCCAGAATAGAATTGAAAATCCTTCTCCTCACCCACAAAGCTCTTAATGGACAGGCACCACCATATCTTAAGGGGCTTTCACACCTGCCTCATTAAGTTTGGTTGAATCGCACTAGAGTTTTTTCCCCCTTTGGGCAAGTGTGAATGTAGCAATCACACTCGGATGCACACCAAAACCTAGCCATACAAGCGTAACGAGACCTCCTCAAAGAGGTCCCGAACGATTCCAAGCAAACTCTGGTGTGTTTAAGGTGTGAACATGGCCGACCTTGATCCGACCCAACTGAATAAAGCACATTGCCTTTTTTGGAGTTAATAGGCAGTGAATGAGCCAATAAATAAAGATTCTTACTTGCATTCATCGTGTCCTATGTTTAATATGTTTTACTGCATTGTCTCCATTAAAAGTGTACACATAAAAAAAACATTCCCCAGGTGGAGAGAAGTGTTGTGGATAACTCCAAGTTCACCATCAGATCTTGAATCATAGCATCACAGGCAGAAAGACCCCTCTGAGGGTTTCGGCTAGAGCAGATGAGCACTCCGGCCCCAGATTCAGCTGTCCAACTGCTAGAAACAGTCTGACACAAAGGCATGTGACCCCGGCGGTGGACGAACAGCTTACTGATGCAACTGAAGAAAACAAAGACCCTCTAAATACAAATAAACCTCTGTAACATCTGCAGAAAAGAAAAAGGGGAGACTAACTGCTTCTGCCTGAGCCGGTGTGACTGAGAGGAGAACATGTGACCATAGAGTAAATAAAGCCAACAGCATGATGTGAAGATGCAGCGTGGGGTTTGGACCCCTCAGGCAGACGGATGCTCTGGCCTCCACAGTTGAGGTATGGCCTGTCAGAGGACTAGACATCCACAGCTGTGTTTTCACTGTTTGTTCCTGAGGCTTCAATAACCAGAAACTCCTAAGACGACTGTTCCAATTCACACACACACACACACACACACACACACACTCTGCTAAAACTACAGCTATGTGGCTGATTCACTCTGTCTATAGAAGAATGAATGTGTGGCTATGATCTTAGAATTACTGACAATGTACATAATGGCTACGTTACTTTGCTATTGCTTAACTCACCTGACTAAGTGTTTTTCCAATTTGTGATATGTTTATACTGAACAGAAGTCACATGGTGGCAGAAAAATCACAGGACTTTAATACTACAGACTGGGGCTCACATTCTGTGCCACGTGTTATTAGGTTTAGGCTACTAAAACACTTGGTTAAAGGAAAGATGGTGTTTTTGTTTAATATTGAAAATGTCCTGTTGTGTGCATTGACTTTTTAGTAGGAAGGCTGTGATTTTCCTATATTTTTAGTTATTTAAACACAACCATTGACATCTTTATGTTTTATATAGGAGTTGATATTGTGGTTTACAACCTAAAAAAACTGCAGCCTCTTCTATTTGTTATAGTGTACCGTGCTTGTGGTCCATATTGTGAATTTCTATCTGTTTCTGTGACCGTTTATTTCATTATTAGATTCATTGAGAGTGTTCATAAACCCACTCACTGTTTTAACCACACCCTCTCTGGCATTATCACATTGAAGTTGAACATTTAATAGTGTTCCCACAGAATCCCATTTTACCCAACCACTATTTAATAACTTTTGTGTTCCTATTGCTGGACTACACACCATTAGGCAGAAATTCCTACACTAGATGTCAATCTGATAGTATACTGTAGCTAAATGTAAGGAAAAGATTCCATCAGCATTAAATTTAATACCATGTCTCAAAATAACAGAGGACTCCTATGCTAATTTCAGCCCACCCCAGATTTATTATCTTATTGATAGTACTGCAGGCTCACTGCGAACACTCGATTCTGTGGTTAGCTCCATGGTATTAAGCAAACATTGCGGAAACTGTTCTGAAGTAATTGTAGATGAGCTATATTCTTTTTAGGAAGACCAGAAAGGAGAGCATTACAAGTCAATCCAGATAATAAAGGCACGCATTAGTGTCTCTATTTTCGCTTGAAAGAGAAACAATCACACTTTGGAAATTTTCTGAAGATGATAAAATGCATTCTTAGTTATGTTTCTAATGTGAGGTTCAAAATTACGATCTGATTCAAAGACAACTTTTAGGATTTTTACTTGTTGACAGGGTTTTAATGCCAGTGCTTGCGGTTTCACAGTAAGTATTGAGCTTCACCAATAACCAAGATTTCAGGTTTGTCCTGATTGAACTGTAGAAAATGATCATGGTCATCTTAAATGCAGTTAAAAAGAGAATCTATGGCCCTGGGTTATCAGGAGACATGACAATGAAAAGTTGTGTGTCATCAGCAATGCTATGGAAATTTATGCCGTGCCTCCTGATGACATTTCCAAGTGGCAGTACGTAGAGGTAAAAAATGTAGGACCTAAAATTAGACCTTGAGAAACCCCACAAATCATTTTATAGCTTGAAGATATTGTAGAATCCATGCTTACAAAAAATTCTCTGTCATAAAGATATGATTTGAACCAATAAAAACAGTACTAGAGAGGCCAATCAGACTGTGAAGAACTCAACGGATCTATTCTATCAAACTTGCACTCAAGTAGTAAGTTTTTTCAGATCCAGATTTGATCTGAGGTTATTTACAGTCTAGACTGGTGTAGTTTTCGGAGCTATGATTAGCCCTAAAATCAGATTATTTTTCAAAAATATTGTGGGAGTTTATTAAGTCATTTAACTGATTAAAAACAAGCTTCTCTGAAATGTGTTTTCAAATGGCAGTTTAGATACTGGTCTGTAGATAATAAGACGCGAGGCATCTAAATTGTTTAATTTGGGAAGAAGATATTAGAAGAAACCAAGACTCCTCGACACAGTCAAGCGATAATTTGAAGCTAAAGGGCCAAGGGTACTTACATCAAGCAATTCAGGGTCCAAACATTATGACCTTGTCCTTGTCTCCGTTTAGGTTGAGGAAGTTTAGGCTAATCCATTTTTTGATGTCCTTGAGGCAGTCAAGCAGGGGCTGCAGTGAGCCCTTTGTTTTTAAATTCAAGGGCAAATATATGGAATCATTTGTGCCATTGTAGTCAAACAAGACTTCTTAAGTATCAAACAAAAATAAGAATTTGAGAGAGAATAAAACTAACTAAGCAAAAAAAGGCAAGTAAAAGCAAAAGTAAAACTTACATTTTTGATAATATATTGTTTGGTTTGCAGCTCCCTCTGCTGCTTTCTCACTGATCAGACTTTTGCTCTCCCTGTCAGCTTCGCGCTCACGTCCATCTCTCTCGTTTGCCTGACTTTTTGTTTGCAGTTCTGAAACAAACGTCTCGCGTAGGGCAGGCTTTCTCAGGGGTGCATCGCCATTGGCCGGTGAGTTTTTGAGTGACAGCTCAGTGTCCCGGATGTTGTTCAGTGCAAGTTTTGGCGGACAGAGACACCTATACTATTGGATTGCTACAAGATTAAGAAGGTGTAAGGGCCCGTGTCCACCAAAGCGTTTTTTTCTGACACCAGCATCTTTTTTTCAATTCATTCCAATGGGAGCGCCACGTTTTTACAAGCTGGTAAAAACAGCGTGACGAGGCACTGAGCGTTTTTCTGGTCACCGAGAGTTGAAAAATGATTAACTTTGGGAAAAACGCTGCGCTCGTCACTGTCACTTTTTACCCAGTTGTCCAATCACAGTGCAGGAGGGGCGGGACAAATACCACACTGTAGCAACGGTTACTATTCTGGAACCGGGCTTCGTCCTCTTGGACCAAACGGTGGTACTCGCCGAGATGTTTCCTCACCCACAAAATCATAAACCCACATATGGCCAGTCCGTACTCTCTCTCTGCCTGCTTCAGCCTTCCCTTCATACAGAACAAGAGCCAGAGCAAGTACTCTGCTCTGTGCTTTTACATTTTACATCCAGTAAAGTTAGGTAGACCTACTTGCAACTACAGATTTTATGTATCATAGCAACCAAAGCGGGAGGAAGAAACACTGTGCCTCAAAAACGCTCGCTTGCGCTACCAGAGGTCGCACGCCTCTGGAGCAACTAGGGGTGAAGTGTCTTGCTCAGGGATACATTGGTGTCTCACAGTGGATTTGAACCCAGGTCTCTCACACCAAAGGCATGTGTCTTATCCACTGTTCTATCACCACCCCTCGTTAGTTAGAAGTTAGAAGTAAAGATATGACTTGCTATTTAAGTTCGCTTTTACCTAACTAATTACAATAACTAATGATTGCTAGCTAAAACGTCTGACTGTGTGTGTGTGTGTGTGTGTGTGTGTGTGTGCGTGCCTGCCAGCCAGCCAGCCAGCCAGCCAGCCAGCCAAACAGATGTGTGCAAGTGCATGGATGTTAGCCTTTCTTCAAAAGCAGACTTGGCAATGTCTGGTTCTGCAGGAGCAAATATTTGGATTCAAGCAAGATTAAGCTTGATTCTCAGGAACTCTTGATTATCTCCTGGATGTAGCTCAACAAGGGGTCTCCTTGGCTACAATGGCATCACATCACCTAAACATCCCACTGGAGCTCATTAACAGTTTACAGGAGTTGATCAACACCCTTAGCATGTCTGTTCAATCTGCTGAAGAAGCATCAGTTAATGTCAGACATTGTAACAGCCACTGTGGGTAAGCTGGAATGGTCATGCCTGGAAATTGATGCTGATGATCTTAAGTCTCATATGGCATATGGTGAAGGCTACTATGGAGCTGGAATTTTGGCCAGGATGATACAACTTGGTTTTGTAGCTCGCAGAAGCTATTGCGTTCCTGCACCATTGTCCTTACTTCATGTAGACACCAACCATAAATTAATAAGGTATGTGTTTTTATTTTGCTGTCTCTCTTTCTCTCACTTACACATACAAACAAAAAGTAATTCTTTTCAATTACTCTGTAATTTCCGAAAATGTGACCCACGTGAATCATGCAAAGCAGTCATGTTAAGTTGATAGAAAGTCTAAACAGAATGCTTTGTGGGCATTCTGGTTTACTAGCTAGGCAGGACCAGTCTGCTAACTTAGGCTATATGCAACTGCTGTATGAATAACCGCTTCTCAGTTCATTGTTATGTAAAACATCAGCCTGCTCCTCCTATAACATTCTTTATATTTTAATACAATAGTGGAAACCATTAAGTGTGTGAGTTTTCTCGCTGCTTTCTGTATCTTCTGTCATGCTACAATTATTGTTACTAGTCCTATTGTTGTTATAATCATTAACATTACAATAATTAACATTAACACTACTGTAAATATCTGTACCATTTTTCATTCAGTCTATAGCAACATCACCTTTACTGTCTGTACTGTCACTGTCTCTGTGTGCATATTGTGTAGGCTGCCTCCCTCCCCTCTCTCTCTTCTTCCATCTCTCTCTCTCTCCCCTTCACCCCCATCCGGTCGAGGCAGATGGCCGCCCACCCTGAGTCATGGTTCTGCTCGAGGTTTCTGCCTCTTAAAAGGAAGTTTTTCCTTGTCACCTAGTGCTGCTCTTGGTGGGAACTGTTGGGTTTCTGTAAATATCGTCACAGAGCACAGTCTAGACCTGCTCTTTTATGAAAAAGCGCTGTGAGATAACGGTTGTTGTGATTTGGCGCTATATAAATTGAATTGAATTAATGGACAATTCATGCCACTGATATGCAAAATGCTGGAGAAGTTGTTGATGAAGCCAGTGTCCATCTAGTGGTCATGAAGGTGGCCTTTTTTGTTCACTGGAATTAATTTGTTCAGTGGAAGTATAGGAAAGTTAAGGCAAGAATTTGCATTTGACCATTGTAAGAGTTGTACTTCCCTATGTGATTTAAATCAAATAGACCAACAATATCAATGCAACGAATACAGTTTATTCTGAAGAATAACTAAAGATAGATAATGAGGGCTGATATATAAACCAGTAAGATGTTAAACAGCGTCAGTGCTCCTACACACATATTTTCTTGTAATTTAGTCCTAATACCCAATTGTATGTCTGAATAAATATTTATGTAGTTTCTTCCCCTCAGATTTATTATTGTGATATTTGGAGGGATTGATGGTTTCTCAAGAAGGGTATGCTGAAGTCTTGACAAAGGAAAAATAAATGTGTCACAGTGATGTGACCTAATGGTATACTGTAGAATTCTATCTCGCCAATCCTTTTCACATAGATCCTATATCTTGATGATGCTGCCAACAACAAACCCTCAACTGCATTCTCCTTCTGCTTGGATGGTGTCCGCAAACATGGAAGGCCCTCAAGGTAGGAAGTACAAGAAAGTACTGGAGTCTTTGTTCTAAGTGGTATGGGCTACCCCCTCTAGTGAGTTTTATGAATGGCTAATCCCCTGCGCCACAACCCTGCACAATGCATGATGACTGCTTAAATTCTTTTAGAGTACGTGGTGACCAGGGGGTGGAAAAGGTGGACATTACACGATGCATGTTTTCTGTACGAGGAACAGGACGTGGAAGCTTCATTGCTCACAAAAGTGTCCCCAATCATAGGTAAAAGCCACCACTATCACTATCTAACTCACATATGGACTTGAACCTTTGTAGACATGTTTGTGCAGTACGTGATCATTTTGATTTATTTTTATTTTTATCCATAGAGAGACTGTGGTGTGACGTGTGGTCAGCTGTCACCTGTAACTACTATGATGTACTTCATACAATGGAAGAAGAGTGACTGATTGACCTCTCAGATGAGATGCAACTGTTTTGTGTGCATTATGAGTTTCTCCCATGGCTGACCTGCTGTGCCTCCTGGGTAGCTGGAATAGACATCCTATCAGAACTCAAGGAAACCTCTTTTTAGATAAGCTGTGGTACGTTGGTATGCTCCAAACACCTGTGCCTGAGCCAGATGTAGATGTGCACTTGAATAAATGTATAAAACACTGTATGCTCCTTAAAGTTCTGTCTTAAGAAAATGTTACTAGTTCTGGGCAGTGTTAACGCATTACTTAATTATTTTATTGCACTTTAAATTAGTTTTTAATATTATTATTTTGGTAACACTTTATAATAATGGTGCAGGAATAAGCGCTCATTAAGACGCCTTTCTAGTATTTTCGACCACTCAAAGCACTTTTACACTAGTTCCCCTTCGAGGGAACTCTAACTGCGTCGGTGACGACACTATGGGAACGCCTCTGGGCGTGGCAGGGCTGAACTATGAATGAAACTACTCCAATCCTATTGGTGTTACTAGAATGGTAGTGTGTGACGGCGTAACCGGACATAGGACACATTAGTTTCTTTCTATTCAGCAGGCACTCTGGCTATGTTTGGAAGCTTCATCATCCTACCTGAAGTCGAGACGAAGCAGATCATGTCGAAGCGATTCCGACACTGTGTCTTTCTACAACGCACTTGGCTCTCCATGTGACCAAGGAAACGGCCCGTTCCATCGGCCAATCCATGGAGGCTTTGGTGGCTATGGAGCGCCATCTGTGGCTCAACCTCTTGGACATCCAGGGGAAGGAGAGGGCTTTTCTCCTGGATGCGCCCCTCTCGCCTTCTGGCCTGTTTGGGGAAGCAGTGGATGCTGTCGTCAACAGGTTCCAGCACGCCAAAACTCAGGGAGAGGCGTTTGAGCGATATCTCCCCCACTGGTCAGACTCCAGGACTGTGCCGGCTTAGGAAAGGCTCCAGGGCATCCGCATACCGAACTACATCGACGACTGGCTCGTCCTGGCCCAGTCTCGAGAGTTAGTGGTTCGGCATTGGATGCCATGGTGCAGACATGGCCAAGGCCCCGTCTGTATGCGTTTCCCCCAGTCGCTCTGCTTCCGTCCACCAGGACGGTGTCAGTCTACTACTAGTAGCCCCGTTTTGGCCGGCACAAGTGTGATTCTCGGACTTAATATCGCTCCTCGAGGGGAGGAGAGACCTGCTGTCCCAGGCAGAGGGCCGGATCTCCGCCCTGTGGCAGCTATGGGTCTGGCCCCTGAGGGGGCGCAGTTCCTAGAGGCAGACCTGACGACAGGAGCAGTCGAGACGCTGCTCAGCTCCAGAGCCCCGTCCACGAGAAGGATGTACGGCCTAAAGTGGAATGTGTTCAGCACCTGGTGCAGAGAACGGGCGGTGGACCCAGTTACCTGCTCGGTAATTGTGATACTGGAGTTCCTTCAGCACCGTTTCTCCGCTGGCCTCTCCCCGTCCACGCTCAAAGTGTATGTGGCTGCCATTGCAGCATTCCACGCCCCTCTGAGTGATGGGCCCTTGGGGAGGCTTCCACTGGTCGTGCGCTTCCTCCGTGGAGCCTGGAGGATGAGACCCGTGACTCGTTCCAGGGTTCCCACCTGGGAATTGGCAGTGGTTCTCAAAGCACTGGCTGAGGCCCCCTTCGAACCCCTGGAGTCGGCTGAGGCCAAGCACCTGACCCTTAAGATGACCTTTCTGAGGAGGGTGGGGGATCTCCAGGCACTTTTGGTTTCTCCCCGATCCCTGGAGTTTGCCCCGGGGAGGGTCAGTGCCATCCTGCACCCTTGTCCAGGTTATGTCCCTAAGGTTCCGGCCAGACTGGCAGGGTCCACGGTGCTGCAGGCGTTTCATCCCCCACCTCATGTGACGGCAGAGGATGGGAGACTTCATCTGCTCTGCCGTGTCAGAGCACTGAGTATTTACAATCTGAGTTCTTCCCAGTTTCGGGTGTGTTTCGGATCTCCCAAGGCTGGGCTCTCCGCTTCTAAACACACTATCAGCAAGTGGATTGTTCAGACTATTTCCCTGGCCTATCAGGTGCACGGTTTGCCTTCACCTAAGGCCGTAAGAGCGAACTCTACTCGAAGCATGGCGGCTTCTAGGGCCCTCCTCGCAGGGGCGTCACTCCAGGATTTGTGTGAGGCAGCTGGCTGGGCCACTCCTCACACTTTCATCAGGTTTTACAGTCTGGACCTTCCTTCTGCACCAGGCAGCCGTGCGCTCTCCTCTTGGTCGTGCCTACGGGTTACTGCACGCTGGGGGGCAGGCGGAGGCTTCGGTGTGGAATAGTGGGCATTCTCGTTCCCATAGTGTCGTCACCGACGCAGTTCGAGTTCCCTCGACAGGGAACGTCTCGGGTTACGTATGTAACCCTTGTTCCCCTTGAAGGGGAACGAGACACTGCGTCGGTGACGACACTATGGGAACGCCTCTGGGCGTGGCAGGGCTGAAATCATGAATGAAACCACTCCAATCCTATTGGCGTTGCTAGAACGGTAGCGTGTGACGGCGTAACTGGTGGCGTATATAAGCACGCCGGCACACCGGACACATTAGCTCTTTGCTATGAAGCGGACCTTACATGACTGCTTGCTCAGTTTACTAATGCCAACTGCACTAATTAGGCAAATGTTAGCTAAATTTAGCCAGCTAAAGACACCACATGGAGTTAGCAACAAGTAGCAGGATACTTTACAATGAAAGCCAAGCAAAAACCTGTCACAAATATTGTTTCTGCTTACCATACCAATCAGAACTGTATTTAGCTGGTAAATTCCACATTTTCCACTTACTTCTTCTCCTGCTCTGGCTTGCTATGACGGTCACTGGTGCAACAGTGACTTCTTTGCGCACTTCGGGCTGTTGCAGCCCTTTCCAGTCATCCTCGTCGTGCACAGAGGCCCCACTTTAAGCACACACTGGCGCTGTCCCCTAAACTGAATATGAAGCTCTGGTAGATCTAGTTCAATTCAATTATTATTATATAGCGCCAAATCACAACAACAGTTATCTCACAGCGCTTTTCATAAAAGAGCAGGTCTAGACCATACTCTATGATGCTATTTACAGAAGCCCAACAATTCCCACCAAGAGCAAGCACTAGGCGACAGAGGCAAGGAAAAACTTCCTTTTAAGAGGCAGAAACCTCGAGCAGAACCATGGCTCAGGGTGGGCGGCCATCTACCTCGACCGGTTGGGGGTGAAGGAGAGAGAGGGAGAGAGGGAGAGGGCAAGAGAGGAACAGAGAGAAAAAGAGAAGGAGAGAGAGGGGAGGGAGGCAGCCTACACAATATACACACACAGAGATACAGACAGTCAAGGTGTTGTTGCTATAGACTAAATGAAAAATGGTATAGATACCATCTATAGCTTCAGCTTTTTCTGACGTTAATGCAATAACTGTGTTTAAGGGTAACATTAAATAAATATACGTATAACAGAATAAACAACAAATATGATTTGTAAAAAAACCTCAAGTGTATTTAAAATTGTTTTTTAGTAATGTTATTGTGTGAATGAGAGGTTTCATCATTTTTTTTTCTAGCCAATCTTTAGTTTTCTTAAAAAAATTTTAAAAAAAAGTCTCGTAAGTCTAATATTAAATTGGAATAATCACAGAAAATACATTGTATGTGGAAATTTTGTTTAGTGTGAACTGGGACGAAAACATCTGGCAACTTTATCGGGACATCCATCAACCTCTTGTCAATTATAACTCATTTGAAAGCCTTGTTCTTAGTCTTTCACACCCAAGTTGGAAATCACTGCAACCAATTCTTTTTGTTATAGTGTACCGAGCACCGGGTCTGTCTGAATTCTTATCTGAATTATCTGAGTTTTTGTCAACTTCAGTCCTTAAAACAGACAAAGTTATTATTGTAGGGGATTTTAATATTCATGTGGACGTTGAGAATGACAGCTTTAGTACTGGTTTATCTCTCTGTTAGATTCCATTGGCTTCTCTCAGTGTTCATGAACCGACTCACTGTTTTAACCACACCCTCGACCTTGTTCTGGTATATGGTATTGAAATTGAACATTTAATAGTGTTCCCACAGAATCCCTCTTTATCTGATTGATTAACTAACTGATTGATAACTTTTTAGTTAGTTTGTATTGCTGAACTGCACGCCATTGTGCAAATTTTTTAATACAAGATGTCTGTCTGATAGCACTGTAGCTAAATTTAAGGATGTGATTCAATCAGCTCTAAATTCATTTATCGGCAGTCCGTCGTGTATCAACAATGTAAGTTTGGGTTCAGGAGGCAGACACCATCTCCTCATTTAAGAGTAGGCTTAAGACTCTCCTCTTTGATAAAGCTTATAGTTAAGGCTGGCTCAGGTGAGTCCTGAACCATCCCTTAGTTATGCTGCTATAGGCCTAGACTGCCAGGGGACTTCCCATGATGCACTGAACTCCTCTGTCGTCTACTTTCTCTCCCTCTATGCAACCTCATCCCATTAATGCATGTTACTAACTCGACTTCTCCCCTTTCCCGTAGTCTTGTGCTTTCTTGTCCCTCTCCTCTCTCCTCCTATCACTTCTGGCTCTGGAGCTGTGGAGTCTGGATCTGTGGTTGCGAGTCACCTGCTGCCCCCGTGTTCCTGCTTGACACCCTCTGCTACAATTATTTTTACTAGTCCTATTGTTATTACTATTGTTATTAATGTCATTAACATTACGATTATTATCATTAACACTACTGTAAATATCTGTACCATTTTTCATTCAGTCTATAGCAACATTACCTTCACTGTCCTGTACTGGCGCTATATAAATAAAATTGAACACACCATAACCAGCAGAAGTGTGGTCTGATTATCCAAGAAAACCGATTTATCAGAACTATTAAAACTTTAAACTTGTACAATCAACTAACTAACTTCTTCTGTCTTACTGCTTCAGCTGCTGACACGTCTCTCTGTCTCTATCACAGAGCACCATTTCTCTCGTTGCTCTGGAGACGAGTCCCACTATGTTTTGAACGATTAAAAAGGGGAGGGGGGTTACGGTAGGTTGTTGTCTTAAAAGTTACTGGCACACTGCTCATAAAACATTTTTCTTATTGCACGTAAGCTTATCTGTTTTTAGGGGCACATGTGAGAGCCCGGTGTGGGTGGAGATAATGAGCAGACTTCAGCGCACAAAGAAGAGAGCGTCACAAACACCTTGTTTTGTTTTATAAAAATCGCACACTTTTTGCAGTTATGTAATCGCACATGACGACATCGCGATTGCAATTAGATTAATCATGCAGCCCTACTAAGACTTTTACTTAATGAAACATGCATATTTGATCCAGTGTGCTGTATGTTGTTCCTAGTCATTAAATTCCTGATTGATTTAAAAACAGAAAGTTATGATGCTATACATTCATTACAAAAAAAAGTTATGTTAATTTAAAGGTGTAGCCCTTTGAACTAACATTATTGCTGAAAAAACACCCATGGGTCTGCCCATACTTTGATATTATAGATCTAACTGGTCGAAAGTGTCCAGGATGTTAGCAGACTTCTGCCGCGTTGCTCCTCCTTTCGCACAGATTATCTTGACTAGTTGACTTGTGTAGTGGTCTAACTGGGCCATGAATTTCTGCTCAAGACGAATAGCCAAGAGCCTGGAACTCTGCATTGATCTGGAACAAGAATCCATCCATCCATCGTCAACCACTTATCCTGCATACAGGGTTGCGGCGGGCTGAAGCCAATCACAGCTGACATCGTGTGAAAGGGGGGGTACACCCTGGACAGGTCACTAGTCCATCGCAGGGCCACACATAGACGAACAACCACTCACGCTCAGACCTAAGGACAATTTAGGGTCACCAATTAACCTAGTCCGCATGTCTTTGGATGTTGGGAGGAAGCCGGAGGACCCAGAGAGAACCCATGCAGACATGGGGAGAACGTGCAAACCCACAACCTTCTTGCTGTGAGGTGGCAGTGCTAACCACTGCACCACCGTGCCGCCCGCTTGGAACAAGAATGACGGGGGATATTGTAGTGTGACTTTAAGAAAATGCCAATGGCCTTGTTCAGTACACAGTCTCACAAAGTAACCACTGAAGCATATTTGTAGAACATCACTTCATTCTGTTGGAACAGTGCTCTCCCCTAAAATCACCTTCAGTCTTGTAGGCATCAAAACAGCCATGGCGATCTGAGAAGCGACCACAGGGAATGTTAGTGATGTTTAACATGTGAGGTTAAACACTAGCACTATCACTGACTAGATATTTGAATGGGGTGTCTACTACCCTGAAGAAAATTAGTGCGGGGGATAATTTTTTGTAAGGCTGTTTTTTCTACTTTAGTATTGGCAAACAAATAACCTGTTAGCAACCAACTTCACGAGATTATTAAAAGGGATAGTTTGGATCTTTTGATGTGGGGTTGTATAAAATACTTATCCCTAGTAAGTATATTACTTGCAGTAAGGGTGAAGAAGGGGAGAGCTGACTGATCATCTACTGCAGGTAATACACTTACTAGGGACAAGCACCCCGTCCAACCCCACATCAAAT
Organism: Micropterus salmoides; assembly: GCF_014851395.1. Classification (NCBI taxonomy): domain Eukaryota; kingdom Metazoa; phylum Chordata; class Actinopteri; order Centrarchiformes; family Centrarchidae; genus Micropterus; species Micropterus salmoides. The sequence continues at coordinate 33,128,364 of NW_024041039.1, forward strand.
TAATCAAACTATCCCTTTTAAAACTCAGGCCTAAACTATTTATAATTGTTTTTAGGGCACACAAAAACAAATGTATGGATCTGACCCTATCCGTAATGCTTACGATGATGTTGATGATGATGATGATGCAGTTTGTAGTGCTTGAGGAGTTCAGATCTTCTTGTAACTGCCACCCCACAGTCTCTGCACATGCAATTTAAAACTGGGAAACAAATAGATGGGCTTTACTAGGCATATTTTAGTAGTTCAAAATAATTTGGGGAAAAGTTGGATCCAGTTGTTTAAACACAAAGAGAAGCAAAAGTAGTGTCATCCATATGACAACATTTTTTACAATAAAAGATTTTTTATGTTGCTGCTTCATGTACAGCATAGATTTCAAAAGCAGAAGGTAAATAAAACATGTACATATACATGACAGGCAGTGAAAAATGTAATTTCAGGCATCAGAAAATTTAGAAAGTTGGTGGCTACAAGTTGGAAAGTTGGATAGGGGAGGTAACATGATTTGTCAAACTGAGACTGCAAATGTTTATTTGTAGTGGTCATGACAGGTGGCCCGGTGTGTGATGGTGTGTTGTGTGAGGACGGGATTTTTTTGACTTCGACTGTGTGTATTATGAGGTGACAATTACATGTCTTGTTTGGAAAAGTTGTAATTGTATAAGTTCTTTTCTCTTTATTGTGTGTTTCACTGCTAGCTGACATTTAACCAGGTGCAGCTGGGTCAGTTTCAGTCTCAATCTTAAACGGGAAGTGTATTAAACATGAAAACACTTGTGGTTTATTTGCACTTAATTTCTTAATTTTTTTCCTTTCATACAATGAAGTTTAACAATTAGATACTTTTAGTGCCTACCTCTTTCAACATCTGTTATAACTAAGGGTGCTCTGATCGATCGGTTACCGATCATAATCGGCCGATAATGGCTTTAACTAGTTTGATCGGTGGTCGCTAAAAAGGCCGATATGAAAAGCCGATCAGATGATGCAATACTCGGCAGACAAATTTTCAACAGCAGCTAAAATGTTTCACTACGCTGTGTGAGCGGTTTTCAAAGCTAGCTAACACCAAAGTTCTTCTTCTTAGACAAGAAGGGATTAACTCGCCCACATAATCATTTACAATTAGAGTTGAACAGCAATCACACAAGTGGAGCAAAACGCAGGAGCGATCATGTGAAAGGCAGGTGTGGCAGGCTGACGAGGTGGCTGATGAGATGCAGGTGCAGGTAGTTGGCTGGGCTCAGGAGCAGAGGGAGAGAGAGCACACAGGGGAGAAAACACAGGGAGGCAGGCAGGGAACAGAAAACCAAGGAAAAACTGATAAAAAGGAGAAAAAACCAGGACACTCACCGTCAGCCGGGCTGCCACCACAACAATGTAGACTGTGCTTCTTGCACAAGGATAAAAAATGAAAACAATCCACTGAAATGATATAAGGCCTATAGCCTACAATGGTAAATATGAAATTTTATATGAATATAGTAGCCTATGTAATATTAAAAATTTACTGTATAATATGGATTTTACATTGTAGCCTATTTTTATTTATTTAAGTTTTCCTTATTTTCATATGTCACTGAAGGCAGTTTGACTCCTCTCTGTAGCCCTTCTCCCTCTCTCTCTCCTAAAGCCCACAGAACCTGCCTGAGCTTTCCAGAACAAAAAGCGGCTACTTCAGAGTTTATCATCGACTCATGATGCCTGTGCTCCTTATCTCCTAAATATTTTGGCTACAGCCTCTTTTGTTGCAGTTTTTATGGTTTTGGTAAATTTATAAAGATGCTGTTTTTCTGTTTTTGTAGTTTATTCCACAGTAAAGCTATATTTGTTAAGCTATAAGATGTTCACAGTAACCAGGCAAAGGCTGCTAAGGTTTAAGTCTCTAACACAGATTGAGCGGAATTTGTTGCCCATGTTTCCTGGCAATAAAATAAACAGTTGTCATTTCATGATACTTTATCATCTGTTAACTTTAACACTTAATACGTTGTTTTAGGACCAATTAAATAAATATACAGTACACTGTATAATGCTACATGATAAATAAAAGGCTCCAAATAGACCCAGTGATTGGTGATCGGCCCAAAAAATCCTGATCTGAGCATCTCTAGTTATAACTAATAGGTTGCTGAACATGAAATGTGTTTAAACAGTGCATGAAAATGAGATATGTCTGAAAAAGCATGTTTAGTTGCGGGAAGTGCCTATGAGATGATACATACAAAATTAAGTTTTATAAACTAGATTCGGGAACGAAGACCACGCCTCGAACTCATCCAATTTCCACACACCAAGTACTTAAGCACACCTTTTCTGTTCACCTCCCCATGACTTAGCTTTCTCATGAGCTTGACAAACAAACGAAATCAACCTCCAACGACAGATTCAGAAGTTGTTCCCAATCTTTCAGACAGCGACATGTTCAACGAGCAAACAACTTTGTCTGAAACGTCGGCTGCATTCATCTACTTATATTCCCCCACGATCTCAGCCTACAATATCCGACAATTCGAATATTGTCGGGCCGGAGAAACATCTCCTTCCAGCACTCCGACAATAAAGCGAAACTTTTTCAACCGTACAAGGATTCGCACACAAGGCCAGGTCATATCAAATCCAGTTGCACCCCAATCTCTTTCTCATCCCTTCTCTACTTCTCAAGCGTCACTATGAACCTGAGCACATGCATCCCTCCATCCAAGGAGGATAGCCTTCCACCAGTGCTTCAAAGTGTTTCCCATTCACCCCGACTACTGGCACCTTTTCAGCGTTCTCTGGAAGGGCGCTTACTACTAGAGCAAAAAATAAAATAAAATAAATAAATAATAAAATATTCAATTCAATTAATTAACATATATTGAATAATATATATTGAACATACATTAACGTCATAGATGACTTCCTCACCCTTTTGCCACCCTCTACGCCACCATCTTATGGCCTCAACATCTCGTCTTCCGCATCCCACAAACTCAGAGTCCCTCTCTCCCCATGACCACATTAAACTAGACGTCACATGCAAATGGAGCTTAAACGTGGTTACATTTCTTTTCACCTTGGAACGGCATCTCCTTCCACAACAACCACATCACAAAGCCAGAAGACATACAGCTCTTCACAGACACTGCCCCTTCTGTCGGCTTCGGCAGCTACTACGGCGGTAGTGGGTTCGCAGCGGATTGACCACCTGAATTTTCAGCCCTCTCTCCTTCCCCTACCATCTACAACACGTACTTAGTCTTAGCGCAGCGATTCTTTGGGGGTCTGAATAGTCCAAGAAAACTATCGCAATATACTCAGACATAGTGCAGTGGTAGACATTTTCAGAGGACGGTCCCATTTTCCAGACATAATGCAATTCATGCAGAGGCTCACCTTGGTTTTCAGCATAGCACCGATCATCATCCGAGCCTCCCATATCCCAGGCCACAAAAACACTATTGCTGACTCTCTTTCTGGCTCAGATCGGGTTATCTGACTCCATAGAGAGAGAGAGTCCTAGAATCCATGTTCCCACTGGCATTTTCGGCTTTTCGCACTGCTCGGAGTTTATCACCTCCAGCCTCCACCACCATCCGAGTCTACGCCCCACCATGGCCCGACATTTCCATACAATCCGCAGACACACTCATTTATCACCTCAAACGCAGCGAAACCAACCAATCCGGTCTACCGCAACCCTCCTGATCCTCTCTTTGTTGCAGAGACAGGGAAGTAGTCACACTCTTCTGGTTTCACCAACACCTCCGCCAAATTCTATCCAAATCCGTCATATCCCCCAAACTCTACTTTGGGCATCCGTTCCGCATCTGAGCTGCCAACACCGTCTCCAGGAAGGGAATCCCAGACAACATAATCAAATCCTTGGCCACTGGTCCTCACCAGCATACCTAACTTACACTCACAACATATCAGAAACGCTCATGCACACCTTTCCATCTGAAGTTTGGACAAAGAGACAGCTCCCCCATCCAGAGTCTCGACTTCACCTCCCCTTGACTCAGCTTTCTCATCCCTACCACTCAAATCCCTTTCTTTTTCTCTCTCTCTCCCTCTGCTCTCTTCTCTCTCTTTGTCTGCATACAGGAATCGAGGGGTTTCTGCACGTCAGCGGACTAAGGGACGGCTGCCCCACCCAGAGTCTCGACTTCACCGGTTCCCGTATACCTTCTTGTCAGCAGACACCGGTCTGCTCTTCACTCATGCATCCATCAGCGCGGATCCGACTCCTCCCCTTCATCCCTCACCTGTCTTCCCTTCCACCCTTCATCCATCACATCTCAACCCCTACCCTTCATCTTTCGACCCTCTCCCCCATCCCTACATCCCTCAGCCCACCCTCTGGGCACTCGATCCGTTCTTGTTGTACAATCTATCACAGCTCCATTGCAAGCAATACACCATTTTAAATCTACTATGTTCGTAGGCGTGGTCTTTTAGTGAACTACACTCTTGTGTTTGATTTTATATTGGGATGTTTGTGTCTATGCAAAAGTTGACTTTCTTCCCCCTTTGTTCCCCTTTAACAGTTTTGAAAAATATTCTACAGTAATGTTAAGAGAACATGAAGATTTCTATACTGCACAACAAAATGAATCATGATTTTCTTTCTTTTGCTTTAATATACTACCGAACAACATTTTAGGCAGTGCAAATACCCTTTTAGAAAATTTTTTTTTCCCTTGAATTCACAGTGATTCACACAATGTGCAGTGGAAAATGTGATGGTATGTGTGCATGCGCTAACAAGTCGATAACAAATGGTGTGGTTTGGCATCCATTCCAAACACGTGTGGTCAAAGTGGACAGTGATCTTAAAAGTTTCTCTCTCTGAAAGAAGTAGCTGCTTGTGTGACTGTCCAGTCAACCATTGCATCACTTCTGGGACAGAAAGTGCATCCTCATGCTCGGCAGTTCCATCTGGGGAAATTCAAAATAAGAAATGTCTAAATAGCTGAATACAACTGGACAAGACCAAACAAAGACATTACAGATATTACTTTGCAGCATCTATTTTGGGTCTGCAAAATGACAATATCCTGCTTACAGTTTCTATTATCAGCTGTAAAAAGTAAGTAATGTATGCAAATGTTTCCAGTATTTCCGTTAATCGGAAGGTCGGCGCTTCAATCCCTGGCTCCCCCTGGTTGCTTGTCGAAGTGTCCTTGGGCAAGATACTGAACCCCGAATTGTCCCTGGCGGCTGTTCCACCAGTGTATGAATAAGTGTGAATGTTAGTTTCCGTTTGAGCACTTAGGCTCAGTGTATGAATGTGTATGACTGGTGAATGCAGATGTAGTGTAAAAGCGCTTTGAGTGGTCGAAAAGACTAGAAAGGCGCTATACAAATACGGAGCATTTTACATTTACAATTTGTTAAAGTGGTTAACAAAGTAATAGTAGTAACAGTTATCAGCAGCAGCAGAACTAATGTTATGATGGTGGCAGTAGTAGTTGTAACGGTACTGGAAGTAGTAGGCTTTGATAGGTTAAAATATTCAAATACATAGTGCAACATATAGGTGTATAGTGTATAAACATGAACTGTGAACAAAGCACAGTAATTAAAAATGTATATGTAAAAAAAAAGTAACTAGTGTGCAACTGCTTTGACAAAACACACTTACACCCCCCTCCCCAACACCAAATATTGCCTGTCCTGTATATTCTTCAGACAAATGATTGTATAAGTCTTAATAAAGACAAATGTATCTCCTAATTTCTGCTGATGCTGTAAACAACACTGACCCTCAAGCTTATGCAGAAAATCCTGCAAGTTATTTAGGCTATTGCATGCTTCTGTGTACCACATTCGCTCATCTTTGGGGCCAAGTGTGACACAGTGTAGTGTGAGTATCAAGGAAAATATTAGTCCAATATAATATGACTGATTGAGAATTTTTATTAGGGCCTGAGCATGAAACATGCAAGTCCCCTATTGAAACTGAAGGGATTATTTTTAGGTTCAAATCTCAAAGAACTCTTCTGTTTTGGTGTGGTTTAGTTATTATTATTAGGGTTCAAACCGCATAGCGGTAGAACCCTTCTGTGTTTGTCTTTTTTAGTTATTATTAGGGTTCATACCGCAAAGCGGTAGAAAAGATGATCTTTCAAAGTTGTAAATGTTTAGTTTAAAAGCTGTGTCCTTCCAAAGTGAAGGGTTTTACAGCTTTTACCAGACTTTACCAGTGTGTCATGTGATCAGTTAGAGTGGACAGGATGCTTTGGCAGACCACAATTTTTTTGTAAACTGCTGCCAGTCACGTATCTTTATCTCCAAAAGCACAAAAAAGGCACCCAAATGTAGCCACATGCCTTTTCTCCCTCAAAGTTGCAAAATCTTGCTCAGTGGAGGTTTAGTTTGTTATCTCTCAGTATATGTATCCATGCATTTGTGGACATGGATAGATAAAAATTTGAGAAACACATTTTTGACATCTCCTCTTAGACCGTAAATCCAATACCACCAAATTTTCATCATTGGATCAAGCCTATTAAAAGTTGTAAAAAGCATGTCGATATCTCAATTACTTTTCAAGATATGGACCAATGAACTTTGAAAGGGGCGTCGCTCTAGATATAAATGAACACAATCATCACAAAACTCACAGGATATGTTCAGATAAGTGCCCCAGATATACCTTGCCAGTTTGATGTACATATGCAACTAGGGGGCACTACAAGCATAAGAAAGGTGCTTAGCATTACACAAATTTCATTATAAATCACATATTCATTCTCCAATCATCAAAAATCTCATAGGATATGTCCTCATAACATGCCCTGAAAGTTTCATTCAAATTGAACACCAAACAAACTGCAGGTGAAATAACCCAAATCAGGCTACAAATTGCAAAATGTTTGTCCGATCAACACAAAACTTTTACATAAGGACCTCACACATACACCGCAAGTCTCATTAAAATCCACCACTAGGAGAAGCTCTGAATGCATAATAACTGGATGTGGTATTATTAACTGAAGCTATTGATCGGAAAATGCCTACATTAAACCATCTCGGTAGTGCGAAAAAAGCTTTGAACCCGCAAATTGAAACTGAAGGGATTTTTTCTTTTTTTCTGCAAAGTAACCTCAATTTTGGGGGGCTAAACTAGCTCAAACTAACTCACACTTTGTTTGACATATCAACTTCAAAACTGTCCTAGGACACCCTTAACACATTGATGAGGCCAAGTTGTAAAACTTGTGAATTTAAGTTAATGGCTTGGCAGGGGCGTGGCGGCGAAGTGCCATGACACAGGTGACAAGTTGTTGTACTGTTTACTGGACATGCTCAGGTCTGTACGAAATTTTACACATTTAATAAAAGTCCCGCCCTGAACACATGTACATGCCGACATTCACCCACAGTCATAGCGCCACCTGCTGGCAACAGGAAGTTGGCCATTTTGAATTTTACAGCAATTTTTTTTCCGTCAATGGGCGTGTCCGTGGCGTCAAAGATCAACTCTTCGCCATGACACAGGAAGTTGTGTACTTGCTCACATCTGTTGCTCACAACAAAACTTTATCTGCTTGATAACTGTCCCACCTCGAAGACATTCACACGCTAATATTAATTTATATTCATAGCGCCAAGTGCTATGTAGCGCCACAAAGGGGACACGGGAAGTGATAATATAACACCTTCATGCAGCGTCCGAAGTGCGTAGCAAATTCACAGCCGCACCGGCAGAGCTGCAGAATATGTAACACGGCCCATCGCTGCTTGCAGCTTAATTTTTAGGGCCCAAGCACGAACCATGCGAGGTCCCTATTGAAACTGTAAGGATTGTTTTTTATTTATTTATTTTTGTTTCCTGCAAAGTAAGCTCAATTTTGGGGGCCTAAACATACTCGAAAACTCACCAAACTGCACACATGTCAGAAGTGGTGAAAAATTTCGTATTTTATGGGTTTCACGAATGGGCGCCAACACAACGCTGCTTGCAACTTTAATTTCATATTTAACCATACTTTAATATTAAAATATTGACACTGCATTTGTCATTGATAAGCTAAAGCAAGTTGAATAGAAAGATATACAAGCCTTATCTAACTAAGCTCTCTACACTTCATAACAGTTGTTCTTCTCCTTGTCTCCCTAAACCAGCCCAGGCCCCTGTACTGCAGGATAAATTTGAGTGTTCCTGTGCTGGACAGGTTTTTTTAACCAGCAGGGCACACGGCGGGATTTCCGGTTGAGCAGGGAGGCCCTGGGAGTGTTACTGGGCCTCGTAAACCCGGAACGGAGACACGGATGGGGTGAAACGATTGTTTCTCTTCTGGCTGGCAAGTGACACCAGGGTTTTTATTGTGGCAGCCCATCCAGGTCCAGCAGCATCACCAGGGTCTCCCTGCTCAGTGGAATAAATGTTGTCAATATGTTGTAAATAGTTATTAGTTATAGTGTATAGTTAAGACCACAGAAAATAAAAAAACTTGCAATCCTAAGGCACAGGAAATCAATCATGGTAAATAACAACAGCAGAAAAACAAATTTCAGCAACTGTGTTTCTTAACGTGCATGACTGAAATGAATATACAATGTACGTACGTAAGGTAAATGTATGTATTATATTATAACAGTGTTGTAAGATGAATGCAGTTTGTAGTTCCCTTTATGCTACACAGTGAACGATTTAAACAATTTTTTTTTTTTTAAATATACAGAATATATAAATTTAAAATCACACATCCCATACATACTTTGTTTTTGTTTTTTAAACTGTTTTAAACTTTTTTTGCTTGGAGGGAAGTCACCTTCCCCCACAGGCCCATTTTCTCCAAAACTGTCCTAATCACAGAGAAACAAAAGAAATGGTAGTTTTGTGAAGACTGGAAAAGGTGACAGGACAGAGACACAAAAACACAACAAAGGGTTGCCCCATCTACTAGTTGTCTTATTGTTAAAGGCTTTGTATAGGATGGGGGCTCATTTAACTTTAAGTACACAATGATTAAATACAGATATTACAAAAGGGCTATCCATACTTTAATGACCACCACACCACACTGGAGGAAAATCATGCCCCGGTGAAGAGGTGGTCGCTCTCCCTACTCAATTTAATAAAGAGGGCAGTTTGCTCCATGCTTTCTAAAACAAAACGACATATTCAAGTTTTTTGCTTCACATCACCAAACAAAAAGCAGCATAAATCACACAATATCCTAGTTACGTTAACCGTGTACTATATCCCAAGGTTTTTGTAACCGTTACTAACATTAACAGTCTGAAAACCAAGCAGGGTTCACAACCTGTCTAAGGTTAAATTCGTCTAACATTCCCTGGTATTTTTATGTACATAATATATAATTGATGTATAATATCGCCACAATCTCGATTTTAAGTGAAGACGTTAAAGGCTTTGCATTTAACGTTAGCACAGCAGTAACCTCAGTTAACGTTAACGTTAACTTATTCCACAATCCTATTTTTTAAACGACACATTGCTTTTATGCCTCTTGTTACATTTGTGTAGTGGCTTTTGAAGTGAGTTGAAATCCAATACTTAAATTTATAGGTAAAATCTGGGGGGCTCAACTCCACAGATTCCTCCACATTCCTACACTGGCGGAACATAAGTTAGCTGATTAAAGATCAAAGGACTGGGTCCTCTTTTCTGATTGGTGGACTTAAGTTAAGCTATTTTCTGAACACCTGTTTGTGTCCTCTTCACTGAAGACACACACACACACACACACACACACACACACACACACACACACAGAGAGCCCTCAAAGCAAACAAAAAGTCAGGCAGAGCAAACGAGAGAGCTGGCGTGAGCGCGAAGCTGACAGGGAGAGCAAAAGTCTGATCAGTGAGAAAGCAGCAGAGGGAGCTGCAAACAAAACGATATATTATCAAAAATGTAATAGACCAAGAGTTTGTTTGTAAGATAATAGTTAGAAGTTAATAATAGATAGTTTTACTTTTGCCTTTACTTGCCTTTTCTTTGCCCGAGTTGGTTTTATTCTCTCAAATTCTTATTAGGGCCCGAGCACGAACCGTTTTATGGGTTTCGCGCATGGGCGTGGCAAAATGACTCGCTAGCACCACCTAGAAAATTGGAAAAAATTAGCCCCTCGTCCACGTTCAACCTACATGCACAAAATTTTCTGGGAACATTTTCTGACATCATATCAACATCCACAAAAAAGCATGAAAAACCCACATCCTAAACTGAAAGTCGGCCATTTTGAATTTTACATTTGAATTTTTGGATGATTTACACACTCCATACCTTAACAAACTCCTCCTAGGGATTTAGTTGGACCGACTTCAGATTTGTGCTGTGCCTTCTAAAGGCATTGACAATGAAAAGTCTATCTGTTTAGTTTTCGTCAATGGGCGTGTCCGTGGCGTTGATGATTCGCCATGAAACAGGAAGTTATTATAACTTCAGTGTGCATGCTCACATCTGCACCAAACTGTACATGTAGGATGAGAGTCCCACCCTGAACACATGTACATGCCGACATTCACCCACAGTCATAGCGCCACCTGCTGGCAACAGAAAGTGACCTTTAATGAAGCAGCCCCCGCCGCACGTTTTACTTGTATGAAATTTCTGTGGCACATGTATCATGTCCAGACGTACCAAAAAGCCTCTTGGAGTGATGCCCTAAACCCAACAGGAAGTCGGCCATTTAGAATTTTACGTAAATTTTTGGATGATTTACACACTTCGTACTTTAACAAACTCCTCCTAGGGATTTATTCGGATCGACTTCAAATTTCTGCTAAAGGCACTGATGATGAAAAGTTGGCGTGCCATCAAAGATCAACTCTTGTGACACAAGAAGTTGTTGTAACTTCATTGTACATGCTCACATCTGAACAAAACTTTACGTGCTTGATAACTGTCCCATCCTGCACACATCTGCACGTCAATATTAATTTATATTCATAGTGCTAAGTGCTATGTAGCGCACTTTTTTAACTTTTGTGTGTGTAGCTAATTAATTTGTAATATAGTTTTATACCACTACTTCCTTATTTTTTTTTATGAAATATAGCAAGTTTACTAGTAGTTATAGTAGTTTACTTCACAGTGCGTGAAGTAAAAAACTGGTTAGAGCCAGCTGACGGTTTAAAAAAGAAAAAAAAAATCTCCGACAGGCAGACAGTCGCATTCTACCAAGCACCACGTCTGAACAAACCCCACGTTTACCAGAACTCTACTGGTTAATAAGTAAGTAGTACTACAAACCGAAGTAAAAAACAAACCTGAAGCTGAAGAAACCCTAAAGGTTAACGGAAAAGACCTGCGAACCTGAGTGACTGAGGGAGAGACAGAGAGAAAGCTGTTCTCTTTTCTGTGTTCTGTGTTTGAGTGAGCAGGGCCCTGTTTCAGAAAGCAGGTTCAACAAACTCTGAGTGTAAACCTGAACTCTGAGTTGAAGAACTCTGAGCTGTCAAACGCCGAGTTTTCCGTTTTAGAAAGGCCAATCAGAATAAGTTCAGTCAACTCTGAGTATGTTGAGCCTGATGGAAGCGCGTGTGCGTGGGGATGACAAAAAGTCTCATCAATGGAGCTCCGATACTACGATTCACCATGGCAACGGGTAAATAAAGTCAGAGCCTCCATTTTAATCGGGTGGAGCTAGAAATATGAACACGTGTCAACGCGGACTATGATTGGCTCTAAAATGTAAGACCTATGGCCTACGGCTATTAATGGGTTTTTTTGTAATGTAAAATGTGTCTAGGTTCAAACTGACTGTGAAGTTTCAGACGTCTATGTTACAGTAATAAAATCTTGCTCATTTCGTATTTTATGAAATGCTGTCAAAACACATTCAGACGATCAGCGGATAATGAAAAACTCACTTTTAAACTACATGTATTTGTTTCAGCTGCACCACAGTCATCCTCCCCCAGAAATATTCACATCATATCCAGCTGATAACTACGATAGGAATGTTCAATCTGTGCGACTACAATATGAAAGGTTACTATTCACTGATCAGTTTTGTACAGATTACTTTAAACTGCAGCACTGTAGCACAAGTTTTATAGCATAGTTAATAAAGTTAATAAAGGCTATTAAGTTTTTTGCCTTAATGTCCACAGAGTCACTGCGTTATAAAGAAGGACAGTGTAGCTTATAGATTTTATTCTGTGCTGAGGATAAATTTACGATGTCCAGCTCTCTGTCCATACATCAATGACAGATTGATCATAAAAGCGTCATTTTCAAGATCATGGTTCGGTAAAAAAAACCAACCAAATAGCCTATTTAACCGTGATTTTGATGTTTCTTAAGACGTAATTGTGTTCCAATATGTGCTTTGATATCGACAGTATAATTGAGGAAATGACACGGTGTGTGAGACAGCCGCTTTAAGCTCCACAGGATGGGAAGAGTCAGAGAGAAACTCAGGGTTTGTTGAAGTAAACCTCCTCCCGAGCAGGTTAGGTTCGCAGCCTATGTTGCCGGGGTTACAGACCTAGAGTTTATCTGATCTCGCTCTCTGAAACCGAAAACCCAGAGTTTCCCTCATCTCGGGCTCTACTTACTCAGAGTTTTCACTAAACCCGCTTTCTGAAACAGGGCCCAGAGCGGGACACAGCAACACAATAAATCTAAATCTGTATGTGTGTAGGGGAGGGGCACTGTGACTAGCCTATCACAGAACGCAGACACAGTCAGCTACCCATTGAGGATTTTTATTCAATCCGAGCACAGATATTGACTCGTATTACTCGTATAATACTCGTGCTTGGCAAAAGTGCTTTATCCGTACTCAACTCTACTTAAGACTTTCCTCTTTGATAAAGCTTATAGGCTCAGGTGAGTCCTGAACCATCCCTTAGTTATGCTGCTATAGGCCTCTCTCCCTCTCTCTCTTGCCCTCTATCACCCCCTACCGGTCGATTCAGATGGCCGTCGACCCTGAGCCACGGTTCTGCTCAAGGTTTCTGCCTCTTAAAGGAAGTTTTTCCTTGCCTCTGTCGCCTAGTGCTGCTCTTGGTGGGAATTGTTGGGCTTCTGTAAATAACATCACAGAATACGGTCTAGACCTGCTCTTTTATGGAAAGCGCTGTGAGATAACTGTTGTGATTTGGCGCTAAATAAATAAAATTGAATTGAATTGAACTTTATCACTGAACCAAAATAGTTTGGTTTGTATTTACCCAACTGTGGAAATTGTTGTGGAAATTGTTGACATAATAATAATAATTTAGTAAGTCCATTTAAATTGACTAGCATTATAACAATGAAAACTGTTACGTTAAGTAAAACTAAATCCAGTGGTTGCCACAATTATGTAAGTCAGTTAAATTGGAACTACAAAGTACAGTTCAGTTGGTTTTACTAAATGCAGTTGAGTAATGGATGTCCAACAGTTAAGTTAGATTTACATAAGTGAGTTAAGTCAGTATAATGAAATATCTTTATATTGGCATTAATCATCACAGTTAAGTAAAGCAAAAGAAACAGCATTTTGTTGAATTTATGTTGGTCAGTGTGATGGAGTGATGGGGTGATGGTGGTGATGGGGCGGTGGATAAGACACAGGCCTTTGGTGTGAGAGACCCAGGTTTAAATCCATTGTGAGACACCAATGTGTCCCTAAGCAAGACTCTTAAGCCCTCAGTGCTCCAGAGGCGTGCGACCTCTGACATATATAGCTATTGTAAGTCGCTGTGGATAAAAGTGTCAGCTAAATGTTAATGTAGCAGTGTAGTTAGCTGGACGCTGACTTATTAATTAAGTTGACCAGATAATGTTGGTTGTACATAAGTCAGTTATTGACATCTTAATAATATTTAAATCTAACACAACTCAGTTGTTAGGTGTAAATTGTTGACATAACTCGATTAAGTAAATCCAACAAATTATTTTGTTTGAGTGCACACTATAGGCAATATCAAAAAGTTTAAAGCATTAAAATCTGTTTTTCACAATTGTTATTTAAATCTGTTGTCACCGAATGTTATTGAATTCTCTTATTTCATTCAGTTACCCCCCTTTTGCCCATGGGTTCTCTTGGGAGACACATGGGTAACCTTCTGGACCATGTTTTGAAAGGGTTAACAACAACATTTAACAACATGGAATCAGCGGACTGCATCATTTCTTGCTTTTCTCGTGGTATCTCTGCATTGCACATAACATTTTATCATTGAAATGGTAGCAAATGGTAGCAAACAGACAAACATCTAGTTCAGTATAATAAATAATAATAAAATAAGAAACAGGACATCAGTGGCCTTTACTACGAAGGGAGTTCAACCTACTCAGAGTTAAATCAGGGTTATCAAGCAGACTCAGGGGTGACAAACTCTGACTTACATTGTAGTTAAACTACAATGGTGAATAAGATTTTAGTTGAGTTGGTGCGCGTTGCTCTGTATTTTCTGTAGAACAATGCATGTTGAGTGTCAGGATAGGAGTAGTTTAAAGACATGTTAACACCTAAATCTAATATCGTGGCCGCCAACAAAGCCAGGGAGACTTGCTGGCAGAGCATTGACTAAATTTGTAATTATCTTCAGTGTTCTTATTGTAGGCTGATTCTCTATAGTGTATTTTATGGAGTCTTCTTTTATGTCGGGGGGGAGACAACAAGGAAGGCAAAGCAGTCTGGACAAATATTTGGTTTTACAGCTGCTTCTAAGGTTTAAGTTTAGTGATAAGTTGGTGCCAGTTGAGGGAAGATCTTGGTGAATTTTTGTTTCTAATAGTTAGAATTCTATCATTAAAGAAGCTCATGAAGGCGTAACTACTGAGAGCTATGGGAATCAATAGAGTTGTGACTCTCTGTCAGCCTGGCTACAGTGCTGAAAAGAAACCTGGGGTTGTTCCTATTTTCCTCTATTAATGACGAGTAGTACGCTGCTCTGGCATTACGGAGGGCCTTCCTATAAGTTTTAAGACTATCTTGCCAAATTAAACGAGAATTTTCCACTTTGGTGGAACGCCAATTCCTCTCAAGTTTCCGCGATATTTGCTTTAATTTGCGAGTTTCAGTATTATACCATGGAGCTAATCGTCTTTGTTTTAGATTTTTCGTTTTTAGAGGGGCAACAGAGTCGAGTGTCATTCGCAGCGAGCCTGCAGCACTATCAACAAGATGATCGATTTGGGAGGGACTGAAATTAGCATAGGAGTCCTCTGTTACTTTGTGACTTGATAATGAATTTAGAACTGATGGAATCGCACCCTTAAATTTAGCTACAGCACTATCAGACAGACATCTTGTATAGAGATTTTTGTCTAGTGGCATGTAGTTCAGCAATACAAACTCAAAAGTTAAAAGTACACAAAAATAGTGGTCAGATAAAAAGGGATTCTGTGGGAACACTATTAAATGTTCAATATCAAGACCATATACCAGAACAAGGTCGAGGGTGTGGTTAAAACAGTGAGTCAGTTTATGAACTCTCTGAGAGAAGCCAATGGAATCTAACAGAAAGTTAAACGCAGTACTGAAGCTGTCATTCTCAACGTCCACATGAATATTAAAATCCCCTACAATAATAACTTTGTCTGTTTTAAAGACTAAAGTTGACAAAAACTCTGCAAATTCAGATAAGAATTCAGAGTACGGACCAGGATCTATATATTATTATTATATATTATATATATTAAGTTTTTCAAAATGGAGCTGCCAATGATCAGAGTTGGTTTCCCACCGGGGTGGGGAAAATCAGTCACCCAGCCACCCTTTCCTGGCTGCTCAGGAGATTCCGGCGGACAGGGGTGCAGCGACTACCGGCCCTCTCACACCAAAGGCATGTGCCTAATCCACTGCCCCATCACCATTCTGATATTTATTAACTATGCTATATTCTGACCAACTTAAATTTCTGCATTCATTGGCTGTAAGAAATTAAATAAATATATAGATGCTGCCTAAATCTAGAGTAGACTATAAATGAGCATATACCAACAGATATACACACATGAAAATATAATAAAATGAAAGCAATCATTCATACATCCATACATATAGTAATCATTAATCCAAATCTTTTATTCCTTCTGCCATCAGGTTATTAAATTCAGACAGTAGCCACTTTAAATAGTATCCTTATCAACAGCTTACATGAGAAAGTATAACACTCTGATTGAACCAATCTACACTGCAGTAATTAGTGTAATTAGATTTCATTCTTTGGACCTGCATATTATCTAATAGAGAGAGGAATTAGACATGGTATTCCTTAATCACACATTTACATGAGCAGCTGGATAGCATTTAAGTCACATCCTACAGAAGGACTAACATTACAGTAACTTTTGTTCAACAGAGGAGAAATGGAAGAAGAGAATATGTGACTTTTTACTTGTCAACATCTTGTCTTCTTCACTGGTTGTTGACATAAGTGTAGTTCTAATACAGTAACAAAAGATGCGAGTGCCCTCCCTGTCTTTCAATCCTAGTTACGTCCCGGTTGACAATGCACCCGATTCCACTCACACATTCTAAACTATATACTGAACAGTATATTCATTTGGTTCCTGTCAGGGCTGCACTCTCACCATGACGCATTTGGTCCTGGGATCCATGTTGCATACCTCAGGCCCTTGTCTAAACAGGAAAAGAAGTTTGAATCAGTAGTCCTTTGTAGTAACTTTGACGGGCAGTCGGCCAACTCTGAGGGCGCGGGGGGGGGGGCTGAGATTCAACTTGTGGATCCTGATCTAATGATGGGTTGCTTCACTAGCTCTGTTTACATGTGCTGAGGATTCTGTTCTCAGCCGGTTTTCGGACTCATGCAATCAGAGGTAGGTTCGGGCTAACCCCACTGACCCCCACACAGGGTAAAAACACTGTGTGGACATTGTTCAGAATGTACTTACTACTTACTTGACACATCAAGACACAAGGGGCATTTCATCTGGGTACTGTGTATTTTAAGGAGAAATGGGTCAGAATGGATTATCTATGAAGAAGTGTTCATTCATATGTGAATGTTAACATTCAGTTAGTGTTATTTTAGTCAACCTTGAAATTGTTCCTAATCCTACTCTTGAGGATGTTAAATCAGAGCTTTGTGCTGTGTGGTATAATATATGAATATTACAGAATGTAATATAATAGAACTTAAAAAATGTTGGATCCCAAATCTGCTTGCAATCTGTCTTGTTTTTCTACATCCAAATCAGAGTAGGATCCACTCAGAACCAGAAGGTGGTGGTAATGCACCAGTTTTTTGGTATCACAAAAAAAAGAATACACACTAAACACATCGTGCATGTGGTTATGTACTCGCTTGGACAATTACGCTGAAGACAAGTTTTATCATCTTCATGCTGTTTCTCATTCCACTTCCTCACACACACAGATCGTTTGATAGTTGGACTATGGATGGAAGACACTATAAAATGTTTCACATTCAAATTTCTGGTGCTGCTTTCTTCCTGTTGCTTCATATGGACTATTTTCATTTGACATTGACTGACTCACTGTACATCTTGAAGAGAGGGCTGCACCTGCAGAGATCAGATTTCAACCCATCTCTATTGTTTCTTGGTTGTAGTTATACTTTTTTTATTGATATCACATAGCTGTCTGATCTGGCAGAGACACCTGCAGTGACTACAGTAAATGTAAATGTCTGTTTGAAATGGATACAAGGCTGCTGGAAATCAATTTGTGACAAGAGTGACACCTGCACAGCAACTGTAATCCACATTTATTCAGCCTTATGGAGTTTGTCTCATGACTGTATCTTCATCAACGCTGGAGTTACAGTACATTATTCTATATCATGCCTGGCTCGGAAGACTAATTACTTCCATATTAATCAGGCTCTGTAATGTGCTCACTATTTTCTATAAACAAATAATTAGAATAAGATGGGGAGGAATCAACAAGTAGCTACATATTTATCATATATCACTTCTCTACTTTTTTTGGAAGACTTTAGGCAAAAAACATGGAATTCAATCACAAGATATTAACATCACACAGAAACAGTGTAGGTTGACTGAGTCTTACAGCAAAGTATTTAGAGGATAATTCTTCAGGCAAATTTTGACATACACAGGTTCTGGCAAAAGAAGACACTTGTGGAATATCCGGCAGTTTCCTTCTCCAAACCCCTTGTGTTTTGACAAGAAATTCTTTCTGTAAGCCACTGTTTGAAATGTGGGACTATGTACACAATGTACGGCTGACAGCCTGCCCCTCTCGGCTGCTGCACTCGCAGTGTAGTCATGTGTGTCTTGTAGTTGTCAGTTGGTTACTGTTGTAAATTTTAATTTGATATGGAAATGATTGTGTGAGAATGGCATTAACTTCATTAAGTCATGTTATCATCTCTTTGTGTTTGCTGAGTACAGTGGCTTATCAGAGCTGCAGTGCCTTGTCATGAATGATAAATAAAACTATTCAGTGAGCAAGCAAAATCATTCTTCTTCTGCTATGTGTCTGATTTGATAAATGGAACAAAGGGAAGAAATGTACTTCAGCAGGGGATCACTTTGTCCATAAGTGAAAGCTGTTCCACTGTTTCCAAACAAAGAAAATACTTTAAACAAACCTCTTTCTTGGACCTCAGTCTGTATTGTATTATTGTATAATCCTTCTAATTAGAAACAGGACATGTGGTTTGTGCTTACAAAATCAAAGGATTTGTAAGCTCACATTTTTGTTGTACACGATGAGGAATACATCATAATTCCATAGCAGACTATGTAAATCACATGGGCATTGTCAATGTTGCCCTAAGTGAGCTGTTATGGGCTATTTTGAGCTCATATCACAATGATAATAAAATGATTTATGGGACAAAAATAAAAATGAGAGAGGAGGGGACTGGTGTTAATAAACCATATTTCCAATACGGGTAGGGAAATGCTGCAGATAATGTACCACTTCAGTATCACACACTGATATTATATTACTTTATTGTTCACAACATCACTTTCTCACCTCAAATGGTCCAAAAAACCTTAAAGGGGCAATATGTAGTTTTCAGCGGTTTAAGATTGCAACCAGGTGTGTGCACGTAGACATGCTCAAACTCATGAGTGAGCATAACCTGACACAGGGACAGACTCACCAGGACACAGCTGCGCACAGCATGCTGGAAACTCGTGAAAACTCCAAAGAAACAATTCAGTAATATTTTTATCAGCTTGACTTTGAATTAATCCATGCTCGTTACATGACAACCTTACTTTAATTCAATTCAGTTTTATTTATATATAGCGCCAAATCACAACAACAGTTATCTCACAGCACTTTTCATAAAAGAGCAAGACTAGACCGTACTCTATGATGTTATTTACAGAAGCCCAACAATTCCCACCAAGAGCAAGCACTAGGCGACAGAGGCAAGGAAAAACGTCCTTTTAAGAGGCAGAAAGGCTCAGGGTGGGTGGTGCTGCAGCATTCTGAATCAGCTGAAGAGTCTGAATGGACTTTTTTGAACAGCCTGATAATAAGGAATTGCAGTAATCCAGCCTAGAAGTAACAAATGCATGGACTAGTTTCTCTGCACTATTTATAGACAGGATGTTCCTGATTTTTGCATTATTACGTGGGTGAAAAAAGGCGGTCCTTGAAATTTGCTTAATGTGGGAGTAAAAGTACATGTCCTGATCAAAGAGAACTCCAAGATTCCTCACAGTGGTGCTGGAGGCCAGGGCGATGCCATCCAGGGAAACTATATCATCAGATAATACGTCACGGAGGTGCTTTGGCCCCAGAACTATAACTTCAGTTTTATCTGAGTTTAACATTAGAAAATTACAGGTCATCCAGGTTTTAACATCCTGAAGGCACATTTGAAGTTTCATCTGGCTTGATTGAGAGATATAATTGAGTATCATCTGCATAACAATGAAGGTTTATGGAGTGTTTTCTGATAATATTGCCTAACGGAAGCATATATAAAGTGAAGAGGATTGGTCCGAGCACAGATCCTTGTGGAACTCCATAACTAACTTTGCGTGCATGGAGGACTCATCGTTAACATTTACAAACTGAGAGAGAAATGGAAGGTTAGATATAGGTCTATAGTTTGCAAAAACATCTAGGTGGGGCTTTTTCAGAAGAGGTTTAATACAGTGACTTTAAATTACTGTGGTACATAGTCTGTTAATAAAGGCAGACTGATCATATCTAGTAAAGAAGTGCTGACTAAGGGTAAAACCTCTTTAAGCAGCCTAGTTCTGGGGGCTAAGAGACAGGTTGATGGTTTAGATCAGAGGTCACTAATAGGCGGACCGCAGTCCGGACCGCAGTCCTAACCCTAACCCTAACCCCTAAGGAAAAACGTCCTTTTAAGAGGCAGAAAGGCTCAGGGTGGGTGGTGCTGCAGCATTCTGAATCAGCTGAAGAGTCTGAATGGACTTTTTTGAACAGCCTGATAATAAGGAATTGCAGTAATCCAGCCTAGAAGTAACAAATGCATGGACTAGTTTCTCTGCACTATTTATAGACAGGATGTTCCTGATTTTTGCATTATTACGTGGGTGAAAAAAGGCGGTCCTTGAAATTTGCTTAATGTGGGAGTAGAAGTACATGTCCTGATCAAAGAGAACTCCAAGATTCCTCACAGTGGTGCTGGAGGCCAGGGCGATGCCATCCAGGGAAACTATATCATCAGATAATACGTCACGGAGGTGCTTTGGCCCCAGAACTATAACTTCAGTTTTATCTGAGTTTAACATTAGAAAATTACAGGTCATCCAGGTTTTAACATCCTGAAGGCACATTTGAAGTTTCATCTGGCTTGATTGAGAGATATAATTGAGTATCATCTGCATAACAATGAAGGTTTATGGAGTGTTTTCTGATAATATTGCCTAACGGAAGCATATATAAAGTGAAGAGGATTGGTCCGAGCACAGATCCTTGTGGAACTCCATAACTAACTTTGCGTGCATGGAGGACTCATCGTTAACATTTACAAACTGAGAGAGAAATGGAAGGTTAGATATAGGTCTATAGTTTGCAAAAACATCTAGGTGGGGCTTTTTCAGAAGAGGTTTAATACAGTGACTTTAAATTACTGTGGTACATAGTCTGTTAATAAAGGCAGACTGATCATATCTAGTAAAGAAGTGCTGACTAAGGGTAAAACCTCTTTAAGCAGCCTAGTTCTGGGGGCTAAGAGACAGGTTGATGGTTTAGATCAGAGGTCACTAATAGGCGGACCGCAGTCCGGACCGCTGACCTACAGCCGATTTACTATTTAGACTTTCTATTTTAACCCGCGCAACTTTTCTAGCATTTACTGTACTGGTTTAGCGGAGCAGGAAACTCACAGACAGACTCAGAGCATGTGCTCCAATCGTCTCATGTTACTCTGCTCAGACAATCAAATCTGTGCATTCCGATGCTTGCGAGTTCAGTCCGCGAGATTCACCAGAGACATTTTGGAAACGCACATGAATTGAGGAGACGAAAATGAAAAGAGATTTCACAAGGCTTTTAATCAAGAATGTACAGATTCTTACATGTACATTCCTCCCACGGGCAGTTGCGAACCAGAATATCTCATAGAACTCCAATGCTAGCTGGCAGGAGAAACTAGAGCTCACGTTTCTCACTGAACAAGAGAAAGTAGGAGTGGTAGCTCTATAAGAGGGAATGAAAGAGAAGAGGAGGCATTACAGCTGTTCATTTGTTATGATGTGTTGAGTGTTTATTATAAAATTGGTTAAGACTACACTTCACATCACTTCAAGCTACACTTTTTATTTATTTTTTTCTAAAAATTAGGCACTTTATTTTAGTTTACTTAAATTTAGAATTTATTAGAGTAGGTATTATTTATTATCCCTTCAGTTCGATGTGAAAACTGATTGAAATATTATTTGATTTGACAGTCGTTACTACTGAGAGCTATGGGAATACTTGGCTCAATAGTAGTAGTACGCTGCTCTGGCATTACAGAGGGCCTTCCTATCAGTTTTAAGACTATCTTACCAAATTAAACGAGAATTTTCCAGTTTGGTGGAACGCCAGTTCCTCTCAAGTTTCCGCGATATTTGCTTTAATTTGCGAGTTTCAATGACATGTTGTATAGAAATTTTTGCCTAATGGTGTGTAGTTCAGCAATACAAACTCAAAAGAAAAACAGTGGTCAGATAAAAAGGGGTTCTGTGGGAACACTATTAAATGTTGAGTCGGTTTATGAACATTTTGAGAGAAGCCAACTGAATCTAATAGAGATAAATGCAGTACTAAGGCTGTCATTCTCAATGTCCACATCAATATTAAAATCCCCTGCAATAATAACTTTGTCTGTTTTAAGGACTAAAGTTTTCAGAAAAGAATTCAGAGTACGGTTGCAGTGATTTCCAACTTGGGTGTGAAAGACTAAGAACAAGACTTTCAAATGAGTAATAATTTAGTTTAAGTTTAGCGCTGATTAGTAGGCTAGAGTCGAAGGTAGCTGCAACTCCACTTCCTCGGCCTGCTCAAACAGAAACTAACATTCACACACATTCATACACTGGCGCCAGGGGAAATTCGGGGTTCAGTATCTTGCACACTTCGACATGCAGCCTGGGGGAGCCGGGATTGAACCGCCGACCTTCCTATTAACGGCCAACCCGCTCTACCCCCTGAGCCACAGCCGCCCATATATATATTGAGAATAATATAGGTCCAAGGACTGAACCTTGTTGAACTCCATGGGTGACTCTGCTGTGCAGAGGGGACTTATCGCCCCAGCTTAAAGCAGTTCCTTGTTCAAGTTTCTGTAATAAAATATGGTGATCAATTGTATCAAATGCCGCACTTAAATCTAACAAGACCAATACAGAGACTAGACCCTCATCTGATTCGGTTAAAAGATCATTAGAGATTTTTACCAGTGCTGTCTCTCCACTATGATGCATTCTGAAACCTGACTGAAATTTTTTGTATAAGTTGTTGATATGCAAAATCACAGAGTTGATTTGCCTCAAGGATCTTGGATATGAAAGGAAGGTTAGATATCGTCTCGGGTTACGTATGTAACCCTTGTTCCCCGAGAAGGCGTGCGGGAGACAGGTGGGCCTGCATCTTCGTTGAGTCCCACACCACCTCTAGGAACGTAGTCCGCTGGGCGGGCGTCAGCACGCTCTTCTTCGCGTTGAGCCGCAGCCCCAGCGCTGAAGGTGGGCGAGGACGACATCTCGATGCCAAACCGCTAACTCCCGAGACTGGGCCAGGATGAGCCAGTCGTCGATATAGTTTGAAATGCGGATGCCCTGGAGCCTCAGCGAGGGGGTGGTAGTGGATCCCCCTACTCGAAGCCTCAGGACCTCTTCCCCCGGACCCGCCGAGACAGAAGGACGGTCCTCAGATACATCTTCCCGGGGGGCTGTGGGCAAGAGCGCCGCTCTGCCTCTGGCTGCGGCGGTAGGCGCTCGACGAGGGGTGCGCCAGCCTCTCCTGAGCTGTCGCCGTCCTGGAGCTTGACTGGTGGGGGAGATACTGCTCAGAGCTAAGTCTGTAGCTCTACGGAGCTCGGTCAGGTCCTCCTCAGAGGGACCCCCCCCCACCCCCCAGGTCACAGTCCCGAAGAAGATTGGCCTGGTATGCCTGCAAGATGGCCATCGTGTGCAGGCTGGCACCAGCACGACCTGCTGCCATGTAGGCCTTGCCCACCAAATCGGATGTCATCCGACACAGCTTGGTGGGGAGCGCCGGCGTCCAGAGGGATGAAGCGAGGGTGGGAGAAAGGTAGCTAGCAAGCACTTCCTCTACCCACAGCATCACTCTGTAGCCATGCTGTCTTATTCCCGTTACTTTGCCATAGTCCAGCCGTGGGGACATAGACAGCCGTGCGGAGGAGGGTTTGTTCCAAGATCTGCACAACTCCTTGTCTAGATCCGGGAAAAATGGCAAGGGCCGACGCGAGGGTGGCGCTCGGTGCTGCAGAAACCGCTCATCAAGTTTTCTGCCAGCTGGAGGCTCCTCCACCGCCTGTGGCCAATCAATGTGCACCACTATCCGGGCGAGGACTGATGATGTGGGACCGGCTCCCTGAAGTCCTCTTCCAGGATGCCAAGCACGTCTAGCTCCTCAGAGTCAGACCGTGCAAGCCTCTCTGGACTCATGCCTCCAGCGGGAGAAGCAAAGAAATGGGCTCCCGACCGGGGAAGAGGGGAGGAGGATTCCGCAGATGAGGACCGGGAAAAGGCCTCAGCCATCCCGGCACCCTCGGAGATCTCACGCTGTGATCCCCAGAATTGGAGCTGCCGCAACGCCTCAGCAACCACGGGGGCTGTACCATGGGGGGAGCGTATCCGACCATCCTCCAGGAAGAGAGCTGCACAAGACCTTGCAATGGCCGCAGGCAGCCCCCTTGAGAGCTGCCTGCGCGTGCGACGTCCCCAGACAGGAAACGTACATTTTGTGGGTATCCCCCTCCGTGATGAAGGGCGGAAAAGGGAAGACACAGAAACGCTTGACGCTTGATCTGTCTCTAATCAGCCACCTGTTTACTGGTCACCACTATTTATTCATCATTCTCTATTTCAGAGCTTTTCATACTGTTCATATAGTTATATTTTCATATTGTATATACTGTATACCAAACACACCTACCTCAAGTACATTATACCTGCACATAATACTTATTTATTCCAGCATTCTTTGCACCATGCTCCATCTCACTGGGTACATGTATGCATGTATGTGGAGGTGTACCTGTATTTCACATCCATCTCCGACATGTATATAATATTAATAATAATAATTATAATAATAATTTACTCCTACATCCTTTGCACTCACTGCACAGATTTGTCAATCTGTCTATATTGTTTTTGTTTATAGTGTGTATATTTGTAGCCTGTGTCTGATTTTATTATTGTGTTATTGTATGAGTAAGCACATCGTGAGCAATGTACAATCCTGAGTCAAATTCCTTGTGTGTGTACACATAACAGGCAAATAAAGTTGATTCTGACTTTGATTTTCTAGTTGGATATATAGTGGCATAAGACATCAGAGAGGTTGCCTCCCATTTCCTCATTATTCATAGGTTGTTAACAGTAAAAGAAAACTTAAATGTGATAACAGTCAGTGGGAAACGTTAACTGCGGGGCAGCAGAGCACACATTGCATTTAACAAACGGTTGTTATAGGTTGGGGCCCTATGAAAATTGGAATCCAAGGGGCCAAGTGTCTTGCCATGCATTTATTAAAAAAGATGACTAACCCCAAACAAGAGAAATCTCTTAAAATAAGGCCACTACAGCACTGGATTAACTTGGTATCAGTGGTACTGTGTAAGCACATGCACATGTGAAAAGAGACCTTAATAACAAACAGTATGTGTGGCTTATTTGCTCTACCACTTGTTTGCTGACTCTGCCTTTCCTCCTGTTGCGGCCCTTAGCTCATATTCCCATCCAACTGGGACTCATCCTGTGCTGCACAGAGACTGCCCAAAGGAGCTTTGCCCTGGTCCTCTTTTCCACAGTAGTCTGAACATTTACTGATCCCTAGGCAGGAGGGAGAGATCGTAGAGTGAGAGGTTCATGCACCATACATGCTGTAAGGGCAGGATACATTCAGGAGGTGGCTGAAGGCTTCCTGAAGCCCAAGAGACAGCTCGGTATGAGAGAGGATGAAGCAGAGTTTAGCAAGAGAAGATAAGCCTCCCCCCCCCCCCAAAAAAAAACCACATTCCACTGTTTTCTCTAAAAACTTCTGAGACATTTGAGATAAGTTTTCACCCCAAGATGCATCACAATGTCTTCCCTGTGCTTGCCCCTCCTCAGCTCAGCGAGCAGTGGCTACAGGGAACTCCACGACCTGAGGAGATTGTGGGTGGTGGACAGTGGAGGCGCAGTAATGCGCAGGAAAAGCATCCCCAGAATCCTTGGCTGCTGCCAAAGTTAACATACACCAGGGGATTCGGTATCAAAGTTTCCAATATTTGGCTCCACAAACACAATAGCCACTACAAAAACATAAGCCAAGGAGTTCCCTGCTGGCTATAGAAATAGAAAACGTTTAATTATGAACATTTGGGAAATCAAACTGCTATGCCTAAGTACTTTGCACCAGGCTCTCTCTTGTGTTTGAAAGCATAGCTCGAAGTCTTCCACCAAGATCTAAACTGAAACCAGTTTCACCATTGTCATCCTGCTCTATAGGACAGCATTTCTTCACTTCAACTTAATTTATGTAGTTAAGATGAAGGAGAGCCTGTTGGAATTGTGAGATTTACAGCCAGAAAAAAGGAATGTTTAAGTTGTATGATGTTATTTGTCCACTTTTGATATTTGATCCTTTACTTAAGATTTATGACGGCCCCTAGCTCCCCTGACTGTTTTATCTTCCTCAACATCCAAAAGGCTTCTGACTGCCATTGTCTGAGGCTGGCTCAGCTGATTTGTAAAGGTTGAACGCTAAAGTGGGGTATTAAAGAAAAGCACTGTACACTTAGTCAGTAGGAAAACATTATGACATCCAACAAACATCCACAAGAAAATCACAGACTATTACATTTATTCATTTAGCTGACGCTTTTATTCAAAATGTTATATACTATATATGTCAGAGGTCACACGCCTCTGGAGCAACTAGGGGTTAAGTGTCTTGCTCAGGGACACAATGGTGGATGTGTCACAGTGGGGGATTGAACCTGGGTCTCTCACACCAAAGGCAAAGTCTTATCCATGCGCCATCACCACCCCGTTTAATGACAGTTTGTTGAAAGTGTTCATGACCAAATGGGTTGACAATTCATTCACAGTCCATCAGCCATTTTTTAAGTGAGTTTGATGTGTAGGTGTACAATCTGTCATGTCCTGTCACTTTTTGTTAGGTACATGTTCTCACAAAACATGCAGTCACATTTCTAATGAGCTCTACATGCTTAGCCAGTGTCTGTTACAGTCTGTTATTCCATCTCTACACTCATTTCCCTGTCTGCCAGATGCACAGAGTAACTGCTGTTTCTTTGTCAGTGGTGTATAAAGACCTTACATAATGAGCCATTTATATCTTTTTGAAAATTTTTTAAAAAATGTTATTATTTATTATTATTTTTATCAGAACAAGGTACATTGAAAGTATACAGTGACATCACACTATTAAAGAATTTGCTTTTTCAAAATTTCCACCTCCCGATTCCCATCCCAACACAACAGCCCCAACAACTAATTTCCCGACAAAAAATAATAATAAAATAAAATAAAATAAAAAGATTTAAAAAAATAATAATAACAATTTAAAGCATACATACATAACCGTATTTAGAGGGTCCTGTGTTTTGTAAAATGCTATGGTTGATCCCCTGAGAAAATATAAAATTTTTTCAGTTTTTAGAAACATCATAAGGTCACTAAGCCATGAAAACATAGTAGGTGGATTGTGTGATTTCCACTCTAGGATTATTCTTCTTCTGGCTATTAATGTGGCAAAAGCCAGGGCATTCTCTTTATTTTTTGCTATTTGGAGGTCGTCACCTCTGACTCCAAACAGAGCCATCATTGGGTTAGGGTGAATTCTTAATTTAAAAGCTGAGTTTAGAATCTCAAAGACTGAAAACCAAAATTGTCTCAGTTTAGGACAAGACCAAAACATATGGGTTAAATCTCCCTTCGAAGCATTGCAGCAGTCACACATTTCATCTATACTTGGGTACAGTTTAGCCAACTTTGTTTCTATAATGAATACGGTAGAGAACTTTCATCTGAATCAAATTGAGTCTTGCACAAGATGAAGTCCCATTTACTCAATTAACAGCTCTATCCCAGGTGTCTTCAGATATGTCGATTCCTACCTCCCCTATCCATCCTGTTTTGATCTTTTCTACTGATACATTTTGGAACGTCATGATCAGGTTGTATATTTTTGAAATAAATCCCTTAAGGTGTGAAGGGAGCTTCAGAACTAAATCTAAACGTGACTCAGAGGGCAATTGTGGAAACACAGAGCAGTGGAATTGGATAAAGTGGCAAACTTGAAGAAATCAAAAAAAATCTGAGTTTTGAAGACTACATTTTTTAACAAGATCATTGTAATTAGCAAAAGTATTATCAATAAAAAAGTCACTACACTTAACTAGGCCTAGGTGTTGCCAATGCTTGAAAGTAGGGTCTAGCTTGTCAGCCAGAAAAAGATGATTGTTACATATGGGGCTTTCCAGGGAAAAATCTGTGAGGTGAAATGCTTGTCTAAACTGGTTATATATTTTTAGAGTCGAAATTACAACTGGACTTGAGGAGAATTGCGATGGTGAGAATGGTGACTTCATTGTAATCAGCACAGCAAGCGATGTTGACCTGCATGATTTGGCTTCCGCTGCACACCAGTCTGTATGTGGAGACTGAAACCAATAAACGACTTTTTGTAAATTTGCTGCCCAATAATAATTTAAAAAATTCGGGACAGCCAATCCTCCATCTTTTTTTGGTCTCTCAAGAAGCTCTCTACGTATCCTTGTTTTTTTGCCACCCCAAATAAAGGAAGACAGCATCCTATAAGTTGACTGAAAAAATGATTTTGGCAGAAAAATTGGAAGACTCTGAAACAAATACAGTAATCTGGGTAGCACATTAATTTTAACACAATTGATTTATTGGTATGTCAGATTCAAGTTTTTTAAGTATGGGACTGTAATTTGCTTTAAGCAGACCAGTGTATGAGCGAGAAATATTAATTATCAAGTATTTAAATCCTTATTTTGATATGCAAAAGGGCAGGTCTGTATCCATGGTCTGATCTGCCATATGGTTTATAGGGAAGCATATACTTTTAGAAACGTTTAGTTTATAACCTGAAAAAAAATCTTCACAAGCGGATTAGTTATATATAATAATAAATCATCAGCATATAAAGAAACTTTGTACTCAACAATTCTTTTAATACCACTAATAGACTGTGAAGTTCTGAGTACTGATGATAGTGGCTCTATAGCTAAAATAAATAGCAAAGGGCTAAGGGTACAACCTTGCCGTGTACCTCTAGACAGAGAGAAATATTGTGAGCATATTTTATTTGTGTTTACAGCTGCCTTTGGTTGATGATAAAGCAGGACTGAATCCAAATTTGTCTAACAAAGCAAATAGTATATATTGAATAGTTCAATTCAACTCTATCAAATGCTTTCTCTGCGTCCAGAGAGATAATCACTTCAGGACTACCCTCCGACGCAGAGGAATGTACAACATTAAGAAGTTTACGAATATTAATGAAAGAGTGATGTCCCTTAATGAAGCCCATCTGGTCTTGTGAGATAACTTCTGGAATTAGATGCAGAACTGAAGAAGTCCTTTGGATGAGGGACGAAACGTCTTCCAGTATCTTCAACCAAGTCCAGTTGCCCTTGATTTTAACCTTTGTTGGATATTTTGAAGAGAACATTTATAGAACTGGATGGGAAATCCGTCTGGTCCTGGGGCTTTACCGCTCTGCATGGCTTTGATTGAATCTTCTATCTCTTGAAGTTGTAAGGCTTTATCCAGGTTACTCTGTTGATCTTGTTTAATTGAGGGTAAGTTTACATTAGCCAGGAATGCTGACTTAAGAGTGTCATCCTGTGGAAATTCGGAAGTATACAAATCTGAAAAGACTTTTTGAAAAGTAGAATTAATTTCTTGAGGATCCACTGTAATTTCTTGACATGTTTTCCTAATCTTGGGAATAAGCTGGGATGCTGATTAAATTTTTAACTGTTGGGCAAGTAGATGACCTGCCTTTTCTCCATGTTCATAAAACCTAGCACGGGCAAAAACCAAATCACCCTCTGTTTTTTCTGTCGATTATAAATCATATCTTGTCTTAAAGCTCAGTTTTTCACAATGTAGTGCTAGTGTTGGAGCTATAGAATATTGGTGATCATTTTCCGTATAGATTCAATAAGTTTCTCTTGTGTTTGTTTCTTTACTTTATTATGTGAGGCAGAGTGCGATATTATTTCTCCCAACAGAAATTAAAGTTTTGTTCAGTCTCCACACAGGCTGCGATGGGTAGTTATAAGAGAAACAAATATCAAGAATGATGGGGGCATGGTCTGATTCAACAATAGCAGAGTATTCTATCTTTCTTATTGAGGGGATAAGCCTTAGAATTATAAGCCATAATTCTTTTTTATCGGGAAATAAAAACCTCCATGGATCCACACAACCAATCTGCGTCATATAACCCGCAAGTGTCTGAGACATTTTTAAGAGGGGTACCGTTTTAGGGTTGGAATGATCCATAACTGTATCCATCACACAATTCATATCGCCGCCAAATATAAGGTGGTAAGTGTTTAAATCCGGTAACAAGGAAAATATTTTTTTAACAAAGTTAACGTCATCCCAATTGGGTGCGTAAACACTGACCAAGACTACTGGAATATTGAAGAGATGACCAGATACAATAATGTACTGCCCTTGGGGATCTGAAATCGTTCCAGATGCAGTAAACTGTATTCTTTTGTGAATAATGATTGCTGCACCCCTAGCCCTATGGTTAAAGCTGGAGTGGTAGACCTGGCTGACCCAATTTTTTCCTCAGCCGGTTATGATCTTCAGCACGTAGGTGCGTTTCCTGTGGAAAGGCTATTTCTGTATTCAGTCTCTTCAAATGCGTAAATATGCGAGTTCTTTTCACTGGTCCGTTTAAGACTCTAACATTCCAACTAATAAAGCGCACAGCTGACCCTTCAGTACTTGTCACCTTATCACCAGTGTCTACCATTATTTATCAATAGTTGTCTGTGTGCCCAAATATTGTATACCCCCATAAAGATGTATCCACTGTCTGTGGCTGACCTCCCATGGAAAATGTAGAAGAACAAAAAAAACAAACAGACCAAAAAAAACAGCAAATGGTACATTTTAACAAACCCAACCAAACTATAATACAGTCTAGATTTGTCTGTTGAACAAAGACAAACCGCAGCTCACAACTATCTCTCAACTTCCGACGATCCAAGCCCATATCCTTTTCAGTTATTTCCCAGGGCTCCCGACATCATGTCTATCCAGAAAAACGTTAAGCATAAAATGTAAAATCAAGCCTACCCATGAGTGTATAAACGGACCACAGGCACCATTACCAGACACAGCATTGCATTAATAATGTCGTATAAACATGAATGTAAGAGGAAAAAATAAATAAATAAAGGAGGCCAATCAACGGTAAAGGTATTCATCATCATTACAGAATAACCTGTTAATCAGCGCAGCTAAATAAAGTGCATTATGTAATAGACCTAGAACAGACCTGCCACATTAAGGCGTTTTAAACCTGATATCAAATGTAGGATCCATAACTTAGAACTACTAAATGAGTTGTGAAATAAGTGCATTGCAATTGTCAACTCCGGGGCAGAACATTAACCAACTTAGTCAACATTCCTCTTCTGTAACTTGCAACATTGCTGCCATAATATCAAGGTTTATTCACGCCTGGCAATCCGCTGGTCGTAGAACTGCTGAGCCTCATCAGGCGTATTGAAAAGTAGTGTTTTGTCCCCAAAACGAACTCGTAGTCGTGCTGGATGGAGCAACTGGAATTGTACCTCCTTCTGATACAGCAACTGTTTTTACGTTTTTAAAAGTGCCGCGTTTTCTGACGAGATCGGCAGAGATGTCAGGATAAATCCTCAAAGTAGAGTCCTTATACTTTGCCTCATGTTGTCTGGCCCATCTTAGCGCTTTTTCCGTCTCCTGGAATCTGTGAAAACACACAACCAGTGGGCGAGGATGCCGACCTTCCTGTGGTTTTGGCCCCAAAGATCGGTGTGCTCGTTCCAATTCAGGTGGTTTTTCAAAAACTTCGGGACCCATGACTTCCATTAACATCTCGGACATGAACTTGATTGTGGATTGGCCTTTCTCGCTGTTCCCTGGGACGTTTAAGATTCTAAGATTTGCTCTCCGCGACCGGTTTTCCAAGTCATCAACTCGGTCCAGAAGTGTCGCGTTTTGCTCTTTCAAAATCTTTATAGTTGTATCAGCCGCAGCCAGTGCAGCAAAGTTATCGCTGGAAACTTGCCAAAGTCTCTGTTAAAGCATTCACCGATGCCTGAAGCAGCGCCATCGACTCTTGGATCAGAGCTGAGATGTCCTCTTCTATCGAAGCTCGTTGCTTTGTTAGCTCTGTTACTAGCTGGCTCACGGAGACACCGTCATTATCTGACAGAGATCCTTCAGACTTCCCTGCGCTAGCCATCGTGGCTAACTTGCAAGCTAAACTGGTTCTCGTCGTTGGTGGGGCATTTGCTGCCGTTTGGTTCTTATTCATCTTGCTGTATCAATGCGATTGTCGAAAGCATCACTTCAACCCTTATAAAGACGATTAGGACTGCTTAACTTGCGCTATTAAAGTGTACTTCATCAGAAACTGTCGGGAGCTCTGCTGACACGCGTCTGCACCTCACATTGCCAAACCCCATTTATTTCTACATAACGGCGGATCTCCCTTACATGGATGTCGCCATGTTTCTACAGTAGCCCAAAATGGACAAACAGCGCTACAGAGCACGTTTCTTCTTCTTGTAGGATTCTGGCAGTGTAGACACTCATCACCAAAAACTCCCCGACTGAACATTTCAATATCAATCTTTAGCAATATTTACATCAATGTTTCTTTTTAAACTAAATTCAAATTAATTAAGCTAATTTATCATTAAGGTGAAAAGGTACCACATGCACAAAGACTTTAGGATACTTCAGGCATGTCTGCATGTATGTAGACTCAGCTGGGATTAAATTAAATGAGAAAAGTTGAGAAACATATCTGACATCAATACAGAATGCCTCAAAGGAGTAACAAAAGATTTTATTGAATTTTGCAACAGAATGGATGACATGTTTCAGCAGAGCAGAGTGGTGAGCACATAGGGGGGTTTGTCCAGGCGGGGTGTGAGCAGAGTACGGCATTCAGCAGGGTCTCCAGAGGAAAAGTGATCCTGAGCGCAGAGACACACAGGGTTAATCCAAGTAGCACACAAAAAGCACAAAGAATCTTACTTGAGTTGATGGTATGCATGTACCACATGTGGTTAACTGACGATGTAGCGAAGAATGGTGAGGAGGACTGGGGTTGACTGCAGGAGTTTGATTAGTTTTTAATGTTGTTCAAAAATTTTCAGAGTAATAGCTCTCATTTCAATTTGAAGTAAAGCATTGCTGCAAAAAACCTTCTCACGCTTTTATTTTGCAGAGAAAACCACTAAAGAGGAAGTGATTATGTGAGCAACTGTTGCTGTCATGACTGAGATCTGTTTCAGCACCGCTATCAAAGTATTTATTTATCTATATTTTTCAGATATTATAGCTGGCGGGCAGTTTTGGCGAGGGTCCATAATCACAGAGAGAAGGTTTCCCTTGTCAATGTTTGCATAAACTTCATCTATTATGTGGTTTATAATGGACTGTCGCAGAAGACCACACTTTTTGTCCTGTGTCAGCCACGCACACATGTTACTGCACATTATGTGCAGTAGAAAGAAGTAGTAGTAGTAGTAGTAGTAGTAGGGAGTATTGTATTTAAATAATATCCTTTAAATATAACAATCAATATATGAAACAATTAAATTGTTTTGTTTGTATGCATTTTCCCCCGGCAGGGCAAATTCACAAAGAATGGATTGCAACCACTGATAGCACCATGAATTGCACTTTTTTAATCAGACCTGTCTCAAGTCAGCCCCCATCACTATAGGCTAAGGTTAGCATAAACATACTGCTGCTCCACATTTTCTTTGCACCTTTACATTATTTCTTGCAGGCTAAAATCAACACTTTGATATAATACCTGTGGCACAGGATAGTAATATCGATCGCATTAGCTGGAGAAGTAATTTGGAAAGCCATACAACTATAGTATTTTGCACTGGATAATGCTAGAAACTGGTTAGCCTACAAAAAAGCCTCTGGGAGCAATGCCCTAAACCCAACAGGAAGTCAGCCATTTTGAATTTAATAGCCATTTTTGACGATTCATAAGTTACTTTAACAAACTTCTCCTAGGGAATTGATCTGATCAACTTAAAATTTTAGCTGTACAATCTAAAGGCATTCAATTCATTTCAATTCAGTTTTATTTATATAGCGCCAAATCACAACAACTCAGAGCGCTTTTCATAAAGAGCAGGTCTAGACTGTACTCTGTGATGTTATTTACAGAAACCCAACAGTTCCCACCAAGAGCAAGCACTAGGCGACAGAGGCAAGGAAAAGAGGCAGAAACCTCAAGCAGAACCATGGCTCAGGGTGGGCGGCCATCTGCCTCGACCGGTTGGGGGTGAAGGAGAAGAGAGAGAGGGAGAGAGAGAGGGAGAGAGGGCAAGAGAGGAACAGAGAGAAAGAGAGAGAGGTATGGAAGAAGATCACTCAAAGTTCTATTAAAAAAATCCTTGTTTTACAGCAGCAGCAGCAGGGCATGGTGCAAAAAATATGAAAAGACACCCATAAATAAATATAAGTGAAAAGAATAAATAGACCTATGAGCATAATGTGAGCATGCAATACCTACAGTATTGCATGCTCACATTATTGCACAATTTATCGGTCCTGGTGTATGCGTGATTTGTCCATGTGGTCTACTGTGAGCAGTGCTGATTGTAAAGTCTGACAGTCCGTAGGAAATGGCTGGTGCCACCACAAAGTCAAAAAATGTCAGTCTCAGTACAGCCACCTCCATCCTAAAGAACCTGAGTCTCCTTAGCAGATACAATCTTCTCTGACATTTTATCTTAACATTATCATTCAGATCTACCCATATACTTAGGTTAAGAATACTTAAATTATTACATTTGATAAACTGGAAAATGTGAGTTCTTATAAATTGAAAACATGCATGCAACGGCACTGCATATTTGCAGAGAGAACCTTACTTTTATCTTAAATGCTTGTTACAACTGCACTCAAAACAGCATCTTAAGTTTACACGTTTTCCACATTTGTGGAAGAGTCAATACTAAAAGAAACCAAATGTCTTAATTAGTTATTTAAGGATAATTAACAGAGCTCTTCCTAGATTTTATTTAGAAAGTTTATTTTTTTGCTAGCCCAGCCAGGCTAAGGGAATACAATTGCCGATTGTCGCAAATTCGTATCACACCTCTTCCTTTCAGAGCAGCTGAAAGCTATTTCAAACGCTAGTTTGTATTCCCCAAATGCCTGTTTGTGCATATTCGATACGTACCTGGGAACCTTTTGCAAGCACTGGTTTCTCAATTATGCCTGTTGTTGCTAATTTGTATCATACCTACATACCAATCATACCTGAATATATATTTTCTACTACTTTCTACTTTTCTATGTTCTATAGACAAATGAACAATTTCCACCTAATTTAATATCAACCTGAAAGCACATGAAAACAGAGATAATTAAAAAAAAAAAATTTATTGGAAATAAATTCAGGCATCAATGGGTTAACTTAATGTAAGTTGGCACAATGTCAGCCATAGAAGCGAAATTTGGCCACACAGGTTGTTGATTTTTCTGCCCATATTTCCCTCCTACCTGTAGATGTCAAAATACTCGCAAAGGCCCTAGCTTGCAGAATGGAGTTTGTCATGCATTAAATTATATAGGAGGATCAGACGGGATTAATAAGGGAGAGACACTTGTTCGAGGTTGAGGTTAAGATATGACAACCTACAGAGGTTGTATAAAATTACTAATGACCTCCTAACAGCTAAACTCCAAATGTGCCTTCAGGATGTTAAAACCTGGATGACCTGTAATTTTTCTAATGTTATTCTAAGTTATTGTACTGGGGCCCAAGAGCTCATAGTATCTTACTACCTCACCAGAGCACTGTGCTCCCAGAATGCAGTGTTACTTGTGGTTCCTAGAGTCTCCAAAGGCAGAATGGGAGCCAGAGTGTTCAGCTATCAAGCTCCTCTCCTGTGGAACCAGGTTCAGTTCAGTTTGGGTTCAGGAGGCAGACACCATCTCCACATTTAAGAGCAGGCTTAAGACTTTCCTCTTTGATAAAGCTTATAGTTAGGGCTGGCTCAGGTGAGTCCTGAACCATCCCTTAGTCTATAGCTTACTGCTATAGACCAATGGTGTGTTCCATTTACCTCAGAAGTAGGAGGTCGGAGTTGGGAATGACGTCACACCTGAGTTAACGGTGTCCGTTGTTGTGCAGTATTTACTTACACTAAACGCTGTAGCAACATGTCCACAGAAAGCAGTTGGACAGCACTTTGCGTATGAACATTTCTATGAGACACACGTACACAGAAGTACTACTAAACAGTATAAACTACAGCTTGTTGATACAACCGTTGATATTTGATGGAGCCATCTTGGATACAAAGTCGGGGTAGTGTGGTTCTTCCAACTTTCCAAGTCTGAAATCCGACTTAAGGGGGCGTTCCCTTTAAATTTCCAACTTTGAACTTGGAAATTCCAAATTCCTATGTCAAATGGAACGCACCACTAGACTGCCAGGGGATTTCCCATGATACACTGAGCTCCTCTCTCCTCCTCTTTCTCTCCCTCTGTATGCAACCTCATCCCAGTAATGCATGTTACTAACTTGACTTCTACCCCTTTCCGGTAGTCTTGTGCTTTCTCGTCCCTCTCCTCTCTCCTCCTATCATTTCCTGCAGGTCTGGCACTGGAGCTGTGGAGTCTGGATCTGTGGTTGCGAGTCACCTGCTGCCCCCGTGTTCCTGCTGGACACCCTCTGCCACAATTGTTATTACTAGAACTATTGTTATTATTATTGTTATAATTATCATAGACACTAGACTATAAATATCTGTACTATCATTCATTCAGGCTGTACTAACATTACCTTTCCTGTTTGCACTTCTGTGTGGATATTGTGTGGGCTGCTCCCAACCATCATTCTCTCCCTCTTTATGGCTCTCTCTCTCTCTCTCCCTCACCCCCAACCGGGCGAGGCAGATGGCCGCCCAGCCTGAGCCATGGTTCTGTTTCTTTGCTTCTGTCGCTCTTGGTGTGAATTGTTGGGTCTTTTTAAATAATATCACAGAGTTTGGTTTAGAC
Organism: Micropterus salmoides; assembly: GCF_014851395.1. Lineage (NCBI taxonomy): Eukaryota > Metazoa > Chordata > Actinopteri > Centrarchiformes > Centrarchidae > Micropterus > Micropterus salmoides. The sequence continues at coordinate 33,165,265 of NW_024041039.1, forward strand.
CTGCTCTTATATGAAAAGCAGTGGTTAGCACTGTCGCCTCACATCAAAAAGGTTGCGGGTTCAAACCTTGGTCGTCCCAGGTGTTTCTGTTTGGAGTTTGCATGTTCTCCTCACGTCTGCATGGGTTCTCTTCGGGTGGTCCAGCTTCCTCCCACTGTCCAAAGACATGCAGACTAGGTTGATTGGTAATAATGAATTACATTTATTTAGCGCTTTATCATTGAAAGTCAAAGCGCTTCACAGTGAAGTGGGGGGGACTCACCTCAACCACCACCAATGTGTAGCCATTTTAGCACCAGAACTCTCACCACAAATCAGCTTCAGGCAGAGAGGGAGGCAAACATTGAGCCAATTGCTATCGGGGATGATTAGATGGCCAGAGCCAGGTTGGGAATTTTGCCATGGCACCAGGGAACCCCCTATTCTTTGCGACAAGTGCCATGGGATCTTTAATGAACACAGTGAGTCAGGACCTCGGTTCAATGTCTCACCCGAAGGACGGCATCTCCTACAGTGTCTCCATCACTGCACTGGGGCCTTATTATTAGGACCAGAGGGAAGCCTGCCCCCTACTGGCCCACCAACACCACTTCCAGCAGCAACTTAGTTTTCCCAGGAGATATCCGATCCAGATACTGGTCAAGCCCAAATATGCTTAGCTTCAGTCAATCAGCAGTAGCAGGGTTTACATTGGTATGGCTGCTGGCACAATTGGTGACCCTAAATTGTCCTTAGGTGTGAGTGTGAGCGTGACCGGTGGTTTGTCTGTGTGGCTCCGCGATGGATTGGTGACCTGTCCAGGGTGTACCCTGCCTATCGCCTGATGGCAGCTGGGATTGGCTCCAGCCCCCCGTGACCCTGTATGCAGGATAAGCGGTTGACGATGAATGGATGGATGGATGGATGTCTGGACGTACATCTTGCATGTCGAAAGAAACAAGGTAGATATGGACTGTAAACAAAATAAACATCTCCATACATCTCAGTTAATGTTCTACCAGCAGGGTGCACCGCAGAAATGTCAAATTTCTTCAAAACAGGGGAAGCTTCAGGTATTGCAATGTTTGAACCAATATCTGAACCATTGCAAGCATATGTGTGCGTTAGGCATTGATGTACATTGTGACCCGATGGGTTTTAAGATAATGTGCTTGGTCAACTGGTCTATATCCCAGTCTTCTTTTTGGGAGTGATCAGCATTTTTCCTGGAACATTTCTCATAGACCTGAAGTTGTTAAAAGGAGGGATGTTGAATACTGTAAATAGATTGTGGTGCACAACAGGGTTTACAACTTTTGATTAACTTTTGTAAAAACTGAGTAATTTGTGCTAATAATGTTGGCAGAAGTATACCAATGCCATTTTCTGCCCATCCAAAACCCAAAGGAACTTTCGAGTATTGCCTTCTGATTGTTGATATGTTCTAACGTTGGATAGAATGTTTCCCATGTAGGCATGCAACGACTTATTCCATGATGGGGGCTTTTTACTGTCTACATACATTTGCATGTCTGATGATCCCAGGAAGAGGTTAGGACTGTACGGTCAATGCCAGACGAAATCAACATTCGTCTGAAATTACCATCTGCTGTTTCTTTTTGTATTTGAGAGAATATAAGGGGAGAGATTTCTGAATATCAGGAGAAAACAACATTCTGTGTCTTCTCTCTGTGCAGCATGAGGAAAGGACTTGATTCACCACACAGTTGATTCTATTATATTTTAAGTTTTCACATTTAGCTGACGCTTTTATCCAAAGCGACTTACAATTGCTATACATGTCAAAGGTCCCACATCTCTGGAGCAACTAGAGGTTAATTGTCATACTCAGGGACAAAATGGTGGATTGAACCAAGGTCTCTCACACCAAAGGCATGTGTCTTATCCATTGTGCCATCACCACGCAACAGCAGTACAGACTCATTTTAGTCATTCGCCTCAAAAGGCACCGACATAGTGCTACCTTTTATTGATTTTTGTGTGTTATTTTGTTTACCTTTTTGGACATTGCGGGCCAGATTGACATGGGCCACATGCCAAGTCCGACCCTGGGGCTGTATTTTGTCCATGTCAGGTATAGATGCTCTGAATTTGACCATTAAAAATATTTTCTTTTGATAAAAGGACTCCACTTTCTGTGGTGTGTTAGAGAAACTAACTGGGAATTCCCTAATTAAAACTGAGTAGCCACCTTATACTTTCTTTGGGGGAGTTGCTCAGTGTTTGGATTAGAGTTAAGTAGGAACAACATGCACATTTCTAAACGGAGAATGAAGGTAAGGTGGCAGAAGCAATGGGAGGAAGAGAGGAAAGGACGGTGGTTTTTGTGCAGAGGAAAGTTGGAGAATTGAGATGTACAGGAAAGAAGAGGAGAGACGAGACAATCAGAATCAGAAAGCTTTATTGCAAAGTAGTATTTTACACATACAAGGAATTTGCTATGGTAATTATGTGCTAGACATAGACACACAGTTGACATAAGTAAATGTAAAAATATATAAATATGAAATAAACAGATGTGCAAGTTAAGTTTTCAATCATATCCATTGTTGGGCAAGTTACTTCCAAAATGTAATACATTATACATTACTAGTTACTAGTCATTTGAGAGTAATTAGTTAATATACAATATTACTGTCTCTGAATTGTGATGCTTTACATTACTTTTGTGTTACTTTGAGTTCCTTTCACTGCTATTTAATGGGGCATTATTCTGTGCCTGCATGAATTCTAGTGATGTGCAGAGTTATATTCGCGGATCAGGGGCGCCATATGGGGGGGGGGGAAGTTAATTCCAAGGTCCCCTGAGTGACAGGGGCCCCAAGAAATAGGTAAAAACTAATATCAAATTATATTTATATAAACCATCATCATTGAGTATTTTAAATATAATAATACAATTAATGATCTCTTTGTTTTTGAAGTTAAATATCCCCATTGACCAAAAAGTAAACCTCCATATTGACCGACCACCCCCCTGTATCTGCATGAAATGGTTTGGTCCTGCCTTAGCGCACTCATCAGTGACGTGTTTAGTTGCAGTCAGTAGAAACACAGTGATCGCGATGTTGCCTAGGAAACCAAACTCTGGTTTTCAAAAAAGATAAGAGACGAAAGACCAAGGAAAAGATGTAACTCTGTAACCCAGTTTTTCACCAAGAAAATTGGGTAGCCTTTAGTCTGTGAGTGGTGGAGTCGCCTAGTGCTTGCTCTTGGTGGGAACTGTTGGGCTTCTGTAAATAGCATCATAGAGTACGGTCTAGACCTGCTCTTTTATGAAAAGCGCTGTGAGATAACTGTTGTTGTGATTTGGCGCTATATAAATAAAATTGAATTGAATTGAATTGAATTGGTGTTAACCTGTTGGCTTAATGTCCACAGTGAAATAAGCTAGCTAGCTACAGACTAGTGTTAGCCTACATTTCATCAACATTTAATCACTGCAGGGAAACTTTTAGCTAAATATTCATATTAAATCAATGTCCCTGCCCCTTTTAGCAGACTAACAACAGATGAGTCAGCAGCACCCCAGTCTTCCCATAACTGTAGCCTCCCTGTCCCAGTGAAGAAGGGGAGCAGCATGGTGTTAATGACATGCCAGTTAGCATTATTGTGGGGATTTTTCTGTCTCTCTTGCTCTTTTTACCATAACAAAAAAATACAATTAAATATTTATTAATGACAGAAATTCAAACAAATTATTTTCTCACATAATGATGATTTTGAAATAAATACAACCTTCTGTTTGTACTGGATGCTCAACAGCTGGAAACAGTGAGTAGCTTACCTCAGCCTGCATGTAAGTTACAGACAATATTAAAATAATGTAGTTTGATACGTTCATTTAGATTTAATTATGGCCGTTAAATGACATCTGTAGATAGTTAATTTTACTATAAAAATACACTGAGACTCTAAAAGACAGCCTTAAGGATATTTCTGTGGTGGCTTTTCATCTTGCATCAAATAGTGAACTGCATAGGGGAGAGCCAGGATGATTGAAACGCAGGGCGAATGAAACACAGCGATTTTCTCGGAGCCCATGCAAGTCTGATATGCCAAACTACCTCAGCACATACAGAACACAGTACTTAACAGAACCGGGAAAAATCAGGTGGATACGTCACACTTTCATGGAGTTATATGAAAGAAGCTTTCAAGTTCAGTTTTCAATCATGGAAAGTAAATTCACTCAAGCGATCATTTTTTTGAATGACAAGTTGTGTTTATTGTTCCATGTGCCAGGGTCATGATCACATAAAAGATTAGTTAGGACTTTAACACATCCCGAAGTTTTAAATGTCAAAGTTTAGAAGCAAGTGAAGTTTAAACGTCAGGAGTCACTGTCGCAGCCATGCTACCTTATTTAGATAAAGTGGGAGGGGGGCAGAGTCTACTAGGCTGCAGGCTGGACCACCAGGATACTCACAGCCAAATAACAGGGTCTTCACAATAGACCAGGAAAACAGGCTGCAGATGTACATAAAAAGGGCAGCCAATATCTAATCCAAATGCGCATTAGCTAGTTAGCAAGCTAAGTTATATATTTACTATTTTATATAGAAAAAGGACATAATGAATTTGCAATTACATATTAAGAAGGGCAAAATGTCCTGTGTTTGAAAATGCCTTTGGAATGCCTCTTTAATCTGCAATAATAGCGCCACCTATGGGCATATTTGGGTCAAATTTGATGCGTGTAGTAAGGGCACCATGCTGAACAATTCGGCTGTGGTTTCATGTGAATGTGACTTGTGTTTATAGAGGAACAATTTTTTTGGGATTCAGTAGCACCACCTAGGGGGTAGTTGCACATTACTGGTCCAAATTTGGTGTCCAAACTGAAGATATGACCTCACTTCCTGTTAGTAGCGTTTTTTGCAAACATTTGTTAGCCTATAATTGGGACATTTTTAGTTGGATCAAAATTTCCTCTACAAACTTTTATCAGCCTTGCCCAGAGATTATCCGTGCCAAGTTTGGTGTCGACGGCGGTGGTAGTGAAAGTAATATAGTAGTAAGTATAGTAGTAACTGCTGGGGTCTTTTAGTACTGTCTGTGTCTGGTGTTTGTCTCATGATTGCTCCAGTCTGTTTTAGATTTTGGTCTTTGGTTTCTGTTAGTTTGTTGCATGTTTCTGTTTCCTGTTCTAGCTTGTCATCAGAGTCAGTTGTCTGTGTTATCCAGCCTGTGTCCTGTCCTCCTGATTGGTCCCCTCCCCACTTGTTAGCCATGTGTGTGTATATATTGCCTGTGTTTCTGTTCATTCTTGCTGGGTCCATGTAGCTCGTCTTGCTTTGTCATGTTGTGACATGTTGTGAGATGTCTTCTGTCTGATCATTCCCCCTGCTTGTTTCTTGTGGATTTGGATTTTGATACTCTGGATTGTTTATTTTTTTGGATTGCTTGCACTCTGCCACTCCCTGCAAATGTGCTCGGTTTAGTTTAAGGGGTGGGGGTTGGGGGTTTCCTCTCTCGCTGGAGGAAGCTTGGGGGTGGAACAGCCGGTTCCCATTGGCTCTGTGTCTGTCAGTTCCCTGTGTGTCCATCCTGCCACCCTCCGACTCACCTTGCCGGTCGGAAACCATAAACCTGTCAGTGGCTCAGAGTGACATCTACTGTGTGAAGCACCACCTTATCCCCTTCATGAACTCCCTAAATCATTGCGTTAAGACAGTAGCAGTGAATGACATTTCCATCATACCCAGGATACACAAAGATAAAGCCAAGGCCAGTGGCTTCAGTATGTGCCGAGAATATGTGGAATATTTTGTGTAATTCCTGATTTATAAACTTAGTGACAATTGTTTGCATCTAGTGTTCTAATTAAAAAAAGAGGCCGGTTCATTTACATTTTATTTATATAGCAATAATTCATAACAGATGTTATCTCATTGCAAGTTCCACATAGAGATACAAAATAATAGCAATGGTGGAGATGATAATACAAATATCAAAATAATAAGAATAATAATACAAATAATAAGAATAATTAAAGCTGCAAGCGTTGGGCGGGCCCTTGCACGTGTAACGCATCGGGGTGTGAGGCGGCCACGTTGCATATTTCGGAGCTATACCGGTGCATCTGTGAATTTGCTACGCGCTTTGGACGCTGCATGAAGGTGTTATACGTCACTTCCTGTGTCCCCTTTGTGGCGCTACATAGCACTTAACGCTATGAATATAAATTAATATTGGCATGTAGATGTGTTCGGTGTGGGACAGTTATCAAACACGTAAAGTTTGGTGCAGATGTGAGCATGTACACTGAAGTTACAACTTCCTGTGTCATGGTGAAGAGTTGATATTTGACGCCACGCCATGGACACGCCCATTGACGAAAACTCACAGATAGCACAATTTTTCTTACTTTGCAGGAAAAAAAAAAATTGGTTCGTGCTCAGGCCCTAATAATAATCCTTACAGTTTCAATAGGGACCTCGCTCGGTTAGTGCTCGGGCCCTAATTATTATTATTAGTAGTAGTTGTAGTAGTATTATTAGTAGTATTATTATTAAAGCTGCAAGTAGTGTTGCCTGGGGTGGAGCGACAGCTGGGGTCTCTACAAGGCAGGCCAGCTGACACTGTTCTGAATTTTACACTGCACATATCACACAGGTGAAGTGTGGAAAATATTTGACAATATGTGGTCGAAGTGTTAGTTACTTGTTATGTTCAAAATGGATGACTTTGACCTGACGTGCGTATTGACTCATTTCCGTTTTCGTTGACTGTGTGTTGGGAGCATGTTTTGCTGCCCTTGTTAAATACATAGACTGTATATAAAAAAGGACTTACCGTACGTGATGTCACCCATTAGTTTCTGAAGAGCCGTTTTGAAGCTCAAAATTGGTGGAGCTGGCTGGCGACAACTTGGCTGCGCGTCACCGCGCGTCACTCCCGGATAACCAAAAATGGGTGGGTCGTGGGTGGAGCTGAGGTAACGTGTTGCTGAAACCACTCCCGCCTAGCTCGATGTGACCGAGTTAGCTCATGCTAAAGAGCTAATGCTGTATGCTACTCTGCGTTATCAGAGGTAGCTTCTGCACTCCCGGTGTTGTATGGTGGAGGTTGGAACCTGTGGCCGTGTTTATGTTCGTTACCAGCTTACAATCAAGGTAAGACTCCGGAAAATATTAAGATAACTCGCATATCTGTTATTGACATTATACTTCACAAGGTTGTAAATGCTTTTTAACATATAAATGTGGTAACGTTATTTTGCAACACTAACATTAGATTTTGTTAATGTTAACTGTTAACTATGAATCAGTTATTAATTACATTGACATTTACTTACAGCTCAAACAAAAATTTGAAGCAAATCAATTATCCCTTTTACATAACGTTAGTTACAAGTCGTTTATTTGGATGTCACCTGATTATGTTACTTGTAATAAATGTAATAAGCTAGCTGTAGAGTCCTTAGTTACATAATGTAAGCTATATAACTTAACTATAACGTTTGAGTAATGTTGCTGCTGTCGGCAGGGCTCTGTAGGATTATTATCTGGAATGGGACACTTGATAGAGAAAGGTACTTTTTATATTTGTCACAAGATTTTAGTGATCGGTTCTTGCTGAGGACCTGATGCCTCCATGTCTGCTACTCAAAGCTTAAACTTTGAGTCTAAAATAACGTTAGTCTTTGCCACTTGACATTTGACAGCAAATTGTCTTAAAAGAACAACACAAATAGATTTAGAGACTTTCTCCCTTGTTCCATTTTCACCCACGTATGTGACATAATAGTGCTGTCGACATTAAAACACCTAGGCATCTTTTAGAGGAGCATCTAAAAAAATAAGAATACTGTGGAAAAGTTCATTGCGAGCACCAGAACCAGACTGAGAGATTAAAGGCTTCAGAAACCTTTGCAGTTGTTTTGAGTTCATTAGCTGATTAGAGAGCTCTTCTCCAGTTGACATTTCTGTATAATTTATAATACAGAAAGGTATTTAGACTATTCTAAAATGTCTATACATTTTGAGATACTGGAGTTTTTATTTCCATCAGCTGTAAACCATAATCAAGATCAAAACAAAAAAAGGGTTTGAAATGCTTCACTTTGTGAAATGAATCTACAATATATCAAAGTTTCACTTTTTGAATTAAATTATGTTAGAAAATTAACTTTTCCATAATATTCTATTTTTTAAAGACTCATCTGTATCGTTTGCTTTTTTCATATTTTTCATCACCTGAAGCATTTATTACATACACATGTTCCTCCTCACTGTGGACAGATGTCCCACCTGGTGCCAGAGAGCTGCAGAGACCTTATTGTCGTGGAAGTCTGTATCTTATGGCGTGGACTGACGTGGAAAGTCCTTTTCTCCTTCTGTTTACTTTGAGTTTTAAATATTGTCCATATTTGTATTATAGGTCAATTGAAAGAGTGAAAATACTCCCAAACATGTTTCACATGAAATGTTGAAAAGTAATTATGCAGTGTATTTCTGCATCTGCAGGAGTATTTTTACTTTCCAAATTATACGGCAAATAAGGAGCCATATGCATAGTAACAGAGCCTGTAGTTTCTGTAGAGTGCCTTGTTTGCTGCTCTGATATAAGTCTAGTTTAAAGCCAGAATAATGTGAACACATCCAAACCATCCTGTGGTTAAGTGTGGAAACAAAGAATGATCTGTATAGATTAATTATGAATCCCACTAGGTGGTATTTATTGTCACATTGCAAACTCATATTGTTAATTTAATAGTAAACTGTAAGTTTGATAATATGTTTATTATGTTGGGCGGCTGTGGCTCAGGAGTTAGAGCGGGTTGGCCGTTAATCGGAAGGTCGGCGGTTCAATCCCTGGCTCCCCCTGGTTGCGTGTCGAAGTGTCCTTGGGCAAGATACTGAACCCCGATTTGCTCCTGGCGGCTGTTCCGCCAGCGTGTGAATGCTAGTTTCCGTTTGAGCACTTAGGCTCAGTGTATGAATGTGTATGACTGGTGAATGCAGATGTAGTGTAAAAGCGCTTTGAGTGGTCGAAAAGACTAGAAAGGCGCTATACAAGTACGGAGCATTTACATATGTTACTATATTCAATATAATTTCATATAATAGTATAACTTACGAGATTACGGTCGGTTGTACTCGTAAATCATTTTCTGGTTAGCACGGATCTATTTTTTGGAGCTTTTAAGAGTGAAATAGGCGCACGGTAGATCCCTGCGCCTAACGTTACAGAAACGAATCACACAGTTGCTACTCACTGCCTGTCTAGTATTTTTGGCTGCATCATAAATATATATGTTCACCTATACTTTTAGCAAACAAACTTTTGGACAAACAGGATTTTCGCATTGAAAAAAATATCTTGTTAAATGGCGATTGAGACTTTTTAATACTTTTTAATGGCCTTAATTTTCGCAAAATTGATTTATTACCTTTTAAGACTTATTTTGGACTCCGCGGACACCCTGAACAATAGGCAGACAGTTAAGCAGCTTCTTCCAAAGTGCCATAAAGCTACTGAACTCTGAGATAGCCTCTGCATGAAAACTTCTCTGGCATATAACAGTAATTAGGGGTGGCAATGTGAAATACACTGTTTACTAATATTCAATTCAATTCAATTTTATTTATATAGTGCCAAATCGCAACAACAGTTATCTCACAGTGCTTTTCATGAAAGAGCAGGTCTAGACCGTACTCTGTGATGTTTTTTACAGAAACCCAACAGTTCCCACCAAGCGCAAGCACTAGGCGACAGAGGCAAGGAAAAACTTCCTTTTAAGAGGCAGAAACCTCGAGCAGAACCATGGCTCAGGGTGGGCGGCCATCTTGGGAGTGAAGGAGAGAGAGAGAGAGGGCAAGAGAGGAACAGAGAGAAAGAGAGAGAGGGATGGAAGGAGAGAGAGAGGGATGGAAGGAGAGAGAGAGGGGAGGGAGGCAGCCTACACAATATACACACAGAGGTACAGACAGTAAAGGTGATGTTGCTATAGACTAAATGAAAAATGGTACAGATATTTATAGTAGTGTTAATGGTAACAGTCGTAATGTTAATGATTATAATAACAATAAGACTAGCAACAATAGTCGTTGCAGCGGAGGGTGTCGAGCAGGAACACGGGGGCAGCAGGTGACCCGCAGCCACAGATCCAGACTCCACAGCTCCAGAGCCAGAAACACCTGCAGGAAGTGATAGGAGGAGAGAGGAGAGGGACGAGAAAGCACAGGACTACCGGATGTTATGTGCAACGGTTTGTTGATCTTATTTTATATTTCTTATTGAACTGTGCTACCTTTTTAGGCAAATTCTAATCCACCAACCAAACTCAGAGGCGGCTCTCACACACCAAATTTCTCGCCTTAACTAAACCATCGCCCTAGTTACAGCCCAGCTATCTGATTATATGCTGACAAAAAAGGTGGATGTAAATCTCTGCAGGTAGCCTACCACATCTGTTCTGCCGAATAATGCATCCATCAGAAACGTTGCTGATCAAATGCAGTTATCACCCCAGATTGTTTGCTGAATCTCAAGGAATGCTACATCTACTGAGTGTAATAACTTATTGATGACTCAAAATGTCCTTCAATATGTTCAATATGTACTTTGAATCAATCATCCCCACTGATGAACCCCATAAAGAATATTTAAGAATAAGAATATTTTAGGCATAACTCCACTGCAGCCGCCCCCCACCTCTGCTCTCTGTCTTTAAACCCTTCAAGTCCATCGGGTTCAGGTGCAGCCCCTTATCATAGTATCTGCCAAATCTGACCAGTGATGACATGTATAGCCGCATGTCGTCATTCCGCCGCTGGTTGTCGAGGTGGTGTTCAGCAAACGATGTGGGCTTTGTTGATCATTGGCAGACTTTCTGGGGAAGACCTGGTCTGATCTGGAGAGACGGCATCCATCCCACTTGGGAAGGAGCAGCTCTCATTTCTAGAAATCTGGCCAAGTTTATTAGTGGACCAAATCCATGACAACCCAGAGTTGAGACCAGGAGGCAGAGTCGCAGTTTAACACACTTCTCTGCCCTTCTTTTTCAGCAGTTACCCACCCAAAACCCTACGCAGAGTTGCAGTCTAACACACTTCTCTGCTCCTCCATTTCAGGAGTTACTTAGTGAAAATCCTATAGTGAGACGGTGTCTGTCCCCGACCATCGAAATTATTTAAAAAGGTAAACAGAAGAGGAGCTGTGCATAAAAACCTCATAAAAATTAAAACCACAAGAGCAATAGTGCAAATGAATAGGAGAGTTAAATGTGGACTCTTAAACATCAGATCTCTCTCTTCTAAAGGTGTACTAGTAAATGAACTAATATCAGATTATGATATTGATTTATTTTGTCTTACTGAAACCTGGCTGGGTGATGGAGAATTTGTTAGCCTAAATGAATCCACCCCTCCCAGTCATATTAATACTCACATTCCTCGAGGCACAGGCCGAGGAGGTGGAGTTGCAGCTATCTTCGACTCTAGCCTACTAATCAGCTCTAAACCTAAACCAAACTATAACTCATTTGAAAGTCTTGTTCTTAGTCTTTCGCACCCAAGTTGGAAATCACTGCAACCAATTCTCATCGTTATAGTGTACCGAGCACCTGGCCCGTATTCTGAATTCTTATCTGAATTTGCAGAGTTTTTGTCAACTTTAGTCCTTAAAAAACGGAAAGAATGACAGCTTTAGTACTGCGTTTATCTCTCTGTTAGATTCCATTGGCTTCTCTCAGAGTGTTCATGAACCGACTCACTGTTTTAACCACACCCTCGACCTTGTTTTGGTGTATGGTATTGAAATAGAACATTTAGTGGTGTTCCCACAGAATCCCTCTTTGTCTGACCACTGTTTGATAACTTTTGAGTTTGTATTGCTGAACTACTCACCATTGGGCAAAAATTTCTATACAAGATGTCTGTCTGATAGTGCTATAGCTAAATTTAAGGATGCGATTCCATCAGCTCTAGATACACTGTCTAGTCACAAAGTAACAGAGGACTCCTATGCTAGTTTCAGTCCCTCCCAAATTGATCATCTTGTTGATAGTGCTGCAGGCTCGCTGCGAATGACACTCGACTCTGTAGCCCCTCTAAAAAAGAAAATACTAAAACAAAGATGGTTAGCTCCATGGTATAATACTGAAACTCACAAATTAAAGCAAATATCGCGGAAACTTGAGAGGAATTGGCGTTCCACCAAAGTGGAAAATTCTCGTTTAATTTGGCAAGATAGTCTTCTAACTTATAGGAAGGCCCTCCGTAATGCCAGAGCAGCGTACTACTCGTCATTAATAGAGGAAAATAGGAACAACCCCAGGTTTCTTTTCAGCACTGTAGCCAGGCTGACAGAGAGTCACAGCTCTATTGAGCCAAGTATTCCCATAGCTCTCAGTAGTTATGATTTCATGAGCTTCTTTAATGATAAAATTCTAGCTATTAGAGACAAAATTCACCAAGACCTGCCCTCAACTGGCACCGACTTATCTCTTAACTCAGGAACCTTAGAAACAGCTGTAGAACCAGTTACATGTTTAGACTGTTTTGCTTCCCTCAATCTTTACCAACTAACTTCAATAATTTCTTCATCTAAACCATCAACCTGCCTCTTAGACCCCATCCCGACTAGGCTGCTTAAAGATTTTTTACCCTTAGTCAGCACCTCTATACTAGATATGATCAATCTATCTTTATCAACAGGCTATGTACCACAGTACTTTAAAGTAGCTGTAATTTAACCTTTTCTGAAAAAGCCCAAACTTGATCCGGATGTTTTAGCCAACTATAGACCTATATCTAACCTTCCATTTCTCTCTAAGGTTCTGGAGAAAGCAGTTGCTAAACAGCTGTGTGACTTTCTACAGAGCAATAGTTTATTTGAGGATTTTCAGTCAGGATTTAGAGCTCATCATAGCACAGAGACAGCACTGGTGAAAATTACTAACGACCTCCTTATTGCATCAGACAAAGGACTTGTCTCTGTACTGGTTTTATTAGATCTTAGTGCTGCATTTGATACCATTGACCATCAGATCCTATTGCAGAGACTGGAACATTTCATTGGCATTAAAGGAACCGCTCTAAGCTGGTTTAAGTCCTATTTATCAGATCGATTTCAGTTTGTACATGTTAACGATGAGTCCTCCGTGCACGCCAAAGTTACTCATGGAGTTCCTCAAGGATCTGTCCTTGGACCAATCCTCTTCACTTTATATATGCTTCCTTTAGGCAATATTATCAGGAAACATTCCATAAGCTTTCATTGTTATGCAGATGATATTTAGTTATATCTATCAGCCAGATGAAACTCATCAGTTAGCTAAACTTCAAATGTGCCTTCAGGATGTTAAAACCTGGATGACCTGTAATTTTCTCATGTTAAACTCAGATAAAACTGAAGTTATTGCTCTGGGGCCTAAGCACCTCCGTGACGCATTATCTAAAGATATAGTTTCCCTGGATGGCATCGCCCTGGCCTCCAGCACCACTGTGAGGAATCTTGGAGTTATCTTTGATCAGGACATGTCGTTTAAGTCTCACATTAAGCAAATTTCAAGGACCACCTTTTTTCACCTACGTAATATTGCGAAAATCAGGAACATCCTGTCTAAAAATGATGCAGAAAAACTAGTCCATGCATTTGTTACTTCTAGGCTGGATTACTGCAATTCCTTATTATCAGGCTGCTCGAAAAAGTCCATTAAGACTCTTCAGCTGATCCAGAATGCTGCAGCACGTGTTCTGACAGGAACCAGGAAAAGAGATCACATTTCTCCTGTTTTAGCTTCTTTGCATTGGCTTCCAGTAAAATCCAGAATAGAATTTAAAATCATTCTTCTTACCTACAAAGCTCTTAATGGTCAGGCACCATCTTATCTTAAAGAGCTCATAGTACCTTACTACCCCACCAGAGCACTGCGCTCCCAGAATGCAGGGTTACTTGTGGTTCCTAGAGTCTTCAAAAGTAGACTGGGAGCCAGAGCGTTCAGCTATCAAGCTCCTCTCCTGTGGAACTAGGTTCCAGTTTGGGTTCAGGAGGCAGACACCATCTCCACCTTTAAGACTAAGCTTAAGACTTTCCTCTTTGATAAAGCTTATAGTCTCCCTCTGTATGCAACATCCCATTATTGCATGTTACTAATACAACTTCTCCCCTTTTCCCGTAGTCTTGTGCTTTCTCGTCCCTCTCCTCTCTCCTCCTATCACTTCTTGCAGGTTTTCTGGCTCTGGAGCTGTGCAGTCTGGATCTGTGGTTGCGAGTCACCTGCTGCTCCCGTGTTCCTGCTCGATACCTTCTTCTACAATTATTACTAGTCCTATTATTATTATTGTTATCATTAACATTACGATTATTATCATAAACATTACTGTATATCTGTACCATTTTTCATTTAGTCTATAGCAAACCTTTACTGTCTGTACCTCTGTGTGTATATTGTGTAGGCTGCCTCCCTCTCCTTTCTCTCTCCTTCCATCCCTCTCTCTCTCTCTTTCTCTCTGTTCCTCTCTTCCCCTCTGTCGCCTAGTGCTTGCTCTTGGTGGGAATTGTTGGGCTTCTGTAAATAACATCACAGAGTACGGTCTAGACCTGATCTTTTATGATGCGCTGTGAGATAACTGTTGTCGTGATTTGGCGCTATATAAATAAAATTGAATTGATTTGAACTGAAACATTTGTGACAGCGATACCACAGTATAAAGGCGAATAAGCCCTGAATTATTACTGTACATGTCCTGTTTTTACATTATTATTCATAATAGGCAATGCGATAGAGCTGACATATCATTACTAATCAAGTTTATTATAAATCATCACTTCATGAGCTCTTTGCAATACTGATCAGAAGCGTCAAAGTTCTGCACAAACGTCTGTCAGTCACCGGAGTTTGATCTCCTCATGTGGGTCCTGATGATGCAGGATGACAATCGCCAAAGCTGTCAACAAGTCTTTGTAACGTCGCGGTTACTTGGTTCATTTGTAAACTCTGGTTCGTTTGTAAAACTGCAGTGTGAACATGAACCGGACGAGAACTAAAATGCAATAGTGTATCATTTGTTTCACTTGGTCCGGACCAAATGAACCGAACTACAGGTATGAAAGCATCCTAAAAAAGCTTTGCAATTAACATCGCAAGGATCTTAAGATTGTGCTGCCCACATTTGAAGGTGATCAGATTAATTCTCTAGGAGGAGTTTGTTAACGTACAGAGCGCGTAAACGGATTTTTCAATTCAAACCAGCCGACTTCCAGTTGGGTTTAGGTTATGGCTCCAAGAGGGTTATTTTTAAGTGTAGAGATTATATATCAGCCCCCCACATTTTGTACAGCTAGGTAAAACATACGGCAGGGCTGCTTCATTGAAATTTTGTAGGGGGCGCTATTGAGCCATATTTCCACAATGACGCTGTGCAACCATATTAGACAGACAAAGGACACCCCTTCTGACATGTGTACCAAGTTATGTAAGGTTTTGAGTATCCCTAATCATGTGAAAGCTAAAAGTCTCACTATGGACAATATTAATGAGGCATAAGAGGTAAGTAGTAAGTTTGAAACATGTCCTTTCCTGTTGCCAGTAGGTGGCGCTATCACTATGACCGGATATTGACATGCAAGTCTCTAAGGAGTTGACCTGAATTTTAGGACAGCTCTGACCATGTCTAGTCTAGTCCTGTTGTGTTTAGGGTATGGCTCCAAGAGGGTTATTTTTAAGTCCATTGTTCATTGTTATAAAACACACTACCTCTGCTTGATCATCGTTGCTCCTTACCCGGTGCCAACATTCAAGCTCGCACGTATTTTGCATCCTTTCTATTTCCCTGTACTTTGTCTCCGCTGTGTCTGAGCCTGTTTGTCTGTCTGTCTCTCCCCAGGTTCACTCACCCTCGTCTTCAGTCAGTCAGCTGGGCTCGTTCACCTGCCCTTTCCCCCTCGGACTACCCCCACGGCATTCTCCCTGTTCTCTTGTTCCTCCTCTCTTCCTTGGCCCCAGTGTCCCCCGACTCTCTGGTCCCTGTCTCCTCGGTTCCCCATGCCTCCGTTTCCCCGGCATCCACCTCACCCTCAACTCGAGTCCCTCAACCCCTTCTTTCCCCTAATAAAACCTGTCAAACCTGAGCGTTGCATTTGGGTCCACTCTGTCCGCACACCACACCAACAGAACGATCAAGCCAAACATGGACCCAGCAACCTCACTCCCCTTCGCCAACCCTGTGTCCACGCCATGCTCCACACCCTGCTCTGCTAGCGCCGCTAGCCCCCAGCCTGTTCCCCGGCCTGCTAGCGTCGCTAGCCCTTAGCGTGTTCCCCAGCCTGCGAGCACTGCTGGCCCCCAGCCTGATCCCCAGCCTGCCAGCGCAGCTAGCCCCCAGCCTGCCTGTCATCTGAACGTCTGTTCGAGGGAACCCGCCTGGCCATCTTCTCAGGGTTCCATGGTGGCCAGCAGAGGAGAGGTGGCCATCACGGCTCCCGCCAACACCCACCACTTTCCCTTGGTCCTCTGCTTGCTAGCGCCGCTAGCCTCCAGCCTGTCCCTTCTGATCCACAGCCAGCTAGCCCCCAGTCTAGTCTTGATCCCCAGCCCGCTAGCGCTGCTAGCCCCCAGCCTGATCCTTGGCCTGCTAGCACCGCTAGCCTCCAGCCTGTCCCTCCTGATCCCCAGCCAGCTAACCCCCAGTCTGGTCCTGATCCCCAGCCCGCTATCGCCGCTAGCCTCCAGCCTGTCCCTGGGGACCGATCGACACCAGTCCCTTCGGTGGTCCGGCCGACTCCCGCTCCTCGTACCCTATTGGCGGACCGATCGGCTTCAGCCCCGTCGGTGGTCCGCCCGACTCCTGTTCCTCGTGCCTTGTTGGCGGATCGATCGACATCAGCCCCGCTCCTCGCACCAAGGCCCTCAGCCCAGCAGTCCCATCCCTGAATCCCCCTGCTGCTGTCTCGCTGCTGGCCTTTAGCCCAACTCCCCGGCCTCTGGAGAGGTCTCGCCCGGCTCCCCGGCCTCCAGAGGGGTCTCGCCCTCATCCCACTCGCCCCTTAGCCTGACCTCCGGAGAGGTTACTACTTCTCAGTTGGCCTCCTGGAGCCTCTGGCCCCTACCCGTCGACCCTCGGCTCGGTCCCCTGACCTCAGCTCAGGCTTTCGACCTCCTGACCTTCCCGGTTCCCTCTCCGCCCTGCCCCTGGGAAGCCCGCCTCAGGTTCGCTCTCCGCCCTGCCCCTGGGAAGCCCTCCTCAGGACCCATGTTCCCTCTTTGCCCTGCCTCCGAGCCGTCCTCCTGAGGTCTCATGTTCCCTTTCTGTCCTGCCCCTGGGACGTCCGTCCGAGGCTCCTTGCCCCATCTCGGTCCCGCCACCCGCCTGAACTTCTTGGTTCCCCTGGTCCGCGCTCGGACCACCCGCCTGAACTCCCTGGTTCTCCTGGTCTGCCCTCGGGCCGCCCGCCTGAACTCCCTTGCTCCTCTGCTTTGCCCTCGGGACGTCCGCCTGAACCCTCTGGTCCCTCTGCTTTGCCCTCGGGATGTCCGCCTTAACCCTCTGGTCCATCTGCTCTGCCCTCAGGCACCCTGTCTGGCCCTATTTCCTCAGTTCTGCCCTGCCCGTCCGCCTGACCCTTCCCAGCCCTGACCCCCTCTCTGAAGCTTCTGTGTCTCGGGCTCTAATAATGATAGTAATTAGCTGGCAGGGCTCTGAATTGGACACTGCACTTATTAATCATGTAAAGTGTGGAAAAGATCTGACAATGTGTGGTCGAGGTGGCAAAGTTACTTACTTCCGAACGCTGAATACACACTTACTTATTTTGGTAAATCGGATTGTCAATATTCGCTGCATTTGATTGATTGCTTAAAAATATAGCATCACAGAGGTCATTAGGTTGCATTGCCCAAGTTTGAAGTCGATTGGATTAATTGTCTAGAGGGAGTTTGGTAAAGCACGGCGCATGAAATAATGGAGAATTTCATTTTCAATTCAAAATGGCTGACTTCCTTCTTGGATTGGGGTGATGGCTCCATGAGGCCTTATGTAAAGGTTTCTGCTTACTCACCCACCAAACGGCTCGCAGCCTGCCTGTCCCCCAGAGTCCTCATGGTGTATGCAGTGAGATATAACCACAGGGGGAAGATGGAAGAGCTCATAGGCTAGGCAGGAATGGTCCTCCCCACTGGGGCCAGGTTCCTGACTGGGCCCAGCATTCAGCAAACAAACCACAGGGCAAAAGCTAACGTTGCTATGTGACTGTGTTTTAATGGTTTAATGAGCCGGTCCATTTGTTTTGGAGAGGAGACGACCTCAGAGGTAACTCAGCTCCCGGTAGAACTCTGTCAGTGCTCTGAAGTGGATGGGACCCAGAACAACACTAGCAGGACTAAAGTTACGGTGCAGCTGTGTTAAAACTATAACTTAGCACAACATAACTGTGCTGTAATAACGTTATGCTTTATTAAATGTAACAAAAGTAACAAAATAGATTTTAGATATATGTCTGTCCATATGCCTCTCATTCCCCGGTGCTGGCAGTAAGTCAGCCTGCCGAGTGAAGACAGACTCCGAGGAGTACATATGTGAGCGCTGAATGATTAGTTAATTCCTGCTCCACAGTACCCGAGATGTCACGTGACAAATGAACGACTCAAACCCAGAGACCCACAGTTATGAGTTGTGAACTAATCTATTCTGTTTCCTGTGCTGCCTGCTAAGTACAGCCTGTGGCCAGCTGTCACGTGACAAATGAACGATTCAAACCCAGAGACCCACAGTTATTCAATTCAATTCAGTTTTATTTATATAGCGCCAAATCACAGTTATCTCACAGCGCTTTTCATAAAAGAGCAGGTCTAGACCATACTCTATGACAGGGGTATTCAATTAGATTTCAAAGAGGTCTAGTTAGAGAAAATTTCCTGAAGCAAAACGTCGAACTTGCGTTATCATTCAGTACTATAACCTATAGTTGTATCAACACATGATTTTAGTCAACAACGGACTGTCAAATCAAATAATATTTCAGTCAGTTTTCACATCAAACTGGAAGGATAATAAATAATAACTATTCAAATAATAAATTCTAAATTCAAGTAAACTAAAGTGCCTAATTTTATAATAAACACTCAACACATCATAACTGTAGCAGACCTAAATTTATTAGTTATGCATTTTAATAAATTTATGAGAATTGATACCCAATTATGAATTAAAATTCATAAAATCAAAATTTCCTCGTTAAGGGCACCACCGGAGTTGTTATAATCCTAGAGTCTCCGGACCTCTAGGTAGTTTTGAATAATTATACAATTATTACTAGTGATCAGTTAGTTAATAATCGCTCAATTATCTTAAATCAGTCAGTCAGTCTCATATCTAAAGGGTCAATTCTCTTGGCAGGAACTATAAATAGGCAACACACGCAGCTCTTGGTTATATTACAGTGAATTTATTCTCTAACTAAAGGTGATAAAAAGATGGTTGGATACAGGGAACAAACATTTGCTGAACAATGAGCCTGGAGGTTCGATTGTGGGAAGCATTTGACTCATACGGCATAGAAGAGCTAATGAAAGTAAACTAATGCTATAATTTAGGAGTTAAAATGGACATCTGATCACAGGACGTGTGTTAAGTCTTACTGCTTGTCGACAGTCTGCTTTTGGCCTGTTGCTGGTCCCACTCTAGCTGCCAATCCTGGCTTTTTGCTAGGGATTCTCCAGGGTTCTCCGTGTCTGATTGAAAACGCCTCCTCCGTCTGGCAATTCGGCTGTTTTCAGGTTTCCTTCGTTGTAGCTGGCGAGACCACGTGGCTTGGTCTGACCTCGGTGAAGTTGGCTCGACGAAAAAGGCTTAAAATGGAACTTGGTCGTTCCTGAATTAGTCCAGTGTAACTTAACGGACTGATAACTTTAACAAACAAAAGAAATAAAGAAAATAAAACAAACTGAAGGCAGATCGATGTCGCGGCACTTCAGGTGTGTAGCTTCAGGCGAACAAAGGGCCTGTTTGTTTCGCTGGCCGAATCTGGGCGTTGCCTGGTGAGGCACGCTGCGCGTGCCGAAGCGTCCAGAGGGCCGAGCAGGGTGGAAGAGCCAACAGCGAAGAGAGCGAGGTCGCGTGTCGCTCTTTTGTTGCCTGGGGCGTGGTTCCCCAGGGGGTGTCTCAGGTTTCCCATGGGACTGCCTTTCTAAACTTAATGTCTAAAGAAAAGAAATCTATTTGCACGTATTATAATCAAACATTTTCCACAATCGAACCTCAATGGTTAAACGGTTGTACTGTTCTAAGCATTTGGTAACAGGAAACAATTGTCACATTATTGGTCAGGATATTTATACATTTAACGGCATTTCCGATGAGGGCATGTAATACTTATTTCGTCCACTTGGGGGAGCTCAGGTTACATGAGGAAAGCTTGGATTAAATCAAAGATCGTCTCTCCTTAGGAACCGGGGATATTGTTGGTTCATCCTTAAATTCAAGCTGGCGATTAAGAGTATAGTAAAACATTCCTTTGTCATCATTTCTAAAGAAATTTTGTAGGAAAGTATTATGAACAAGCATTGATTACATCAGATGAAGGAGTGTCTTGCTGAAAATAAAAACACTGCACAAGTAACTTTCTTTTCAGCACTAATAAACAACAGTTAACATAACTACTCAAATAGAGGCAAACATATTCAGGTAACTAAAGATTTAATTAAATGCTTTGAGTCTTTGGAGACTGCAGTCCTTTTACATGGAAAGTTCAGTGTCTGGACCATGTCACACTTAGGTGAGACAGGGGTTTTCCTTTTTGATGTGGTAATAAAACAAAGAATAAGGTCAATTGCCACGGAAACGTGTGTGGGGGGGCCAGTTTTGATAGGCTGTTCAAGGAGATGCCAATGGCTGGTTTGTGTCCCTTTGTCAGTTCAACAGTCAGGCCCCGCGTTATCAGCTTGGGAATCAAAAAGGTGCCAGTTTTATGGTCGGGATAGCACTTAGAGAAAGCAACTTTGACCCCTCCCCTTCTTCTCTGGGGAGGAGAAAGGAATTTAGGGTAGCTCCAAATTTATTCCATGTAAAATGCACAAATCCACACCGTTGTTCACTACATAACAAATGAACAGCTGTAATGCCTCCCCTTCTCTTTCATTTCCTCTTACAGAGCTACCACTTTCCTACTTTCTGTTGTTCAGTGAGAAACGTGAGCTCCAGCTAGCATATTGGAGATCTATGAGATATTCTGGTTTTGAACTGCCCGTGGGAGGAATGTACATGTAAAAATCTGTACATTCTTGATTAAAAGTCATGTGAAATCTCTTTTATCTTTCGTCTCCTCAATTCGGGTGTGTTTCCAAAACGTCTCTGGTGAATCTCGCGGACTCGACTCGCAAGCATCGGTATCCACAGATTTGATTGGCTGAACAGCGTCACATGAGACGATTGGAGCACAGGCGATTGGTCTGTGAGTTTCCTGGTCCTCTAAACCAGTACAGTAAATGCTAGAAAAGCTGCGCGGGTTAAAATAGAAACGCTCCGTCACGAGGTAGTAAGTCTCAATAATAAATGGGCTGTAGGTCGGCCTATTAGTGACCTCTGCTATAGACTAAATGACTAAATGAAAAATAGTCCAGATATTTATAGCAGTGTTAATGATAATAATCGTAATGTTAATGATTATAATAACAATAATAATAATAGGACTAGTAACAATAGTCGTTGCAGCAGAGGGTGCCGAGCAGGAACACGGGGGCAGCAGGTGACCCGCAGCCACAGATCCAGACTCCACAGCTCCAGAGCCAGAAACACCTGCAGGAAGTGATAGGAGGAGAGTGGAGAGGGATGAGAAAGCACAAGACTACCGGAAAGGGGAGAAGTTGTGTTAGTAACATGCAATAATGGGATGAGGTTGCATACAGAGCGAGAGGAGAGAGGAGCTCAGTGCATCATAGGAAATCCCCCGGCAGTCTAGGCCTATAGCAGCATAACTAAGGGATGGTTCAGGACTCACCTGAGCCAGCCCTAACTATAAGCTTTATCAAAGAGGAAAGTCTTAAGCCTACTCTTAAATGTGGAGATGGTGTCTGCCTCCTGAACCCAAACTGGAACCTGGTTCCACAGGAGAGGAGCTTGATAGCTGAACGCTCTGGCTCCTGGTCTACTTTTGGAGACTCTAGGAACCACAAGTAACCCTGCATTCTGGGAGCGCAGTGCTCTGGTGGGGTAGTAACCCAGATAGCAAAAATCATGCGGCCCAGATCTGGCCCAGATCCTTCATAAGTTCTGGGCCAGATCTGTAAAACGGACCCGGGCCGGTGTCCTTTAGCACAACGGGCCAATGCCGGTTCGGATCCGGTTTTCACATCTGGGCCGGCACTGGTCCAGCTCCAGAACGGATGACAATTATTATGTAGTCATTTGGCCCAAATGTGGGCCAGATCTGGACCAGTTCCATACTGGATCTGGCCCAGAGTCTCTAAGATACTGTTGAGGATCCGGTTTTCACATCTGGACTGGCACTGGGCCGGCACTGGGCCAGCTCCATTTATTAGTTCTGGCCTGGATTCACACCACCTCTGGCCTCTTTCATAACCTTGATCTATACCCACAAAACATATACAAAAATATGATTTTTTTTGTTAAAGGGATAGTTAAAATTTTTTCCATCAGATGTTGTGCATGACTCACCAAGTGCTATGGATCCTACTACTAGATAACAGTGAAGGTATACCCTTTCTGTCTGAGAAGCCAAAGGGTTACTGGGATAGTTTCAACCACAGAACTTATGGCAGGAGCTGGTCTATATAATGTATAACAAATAGTGACTTGTATATCACTAAGGTACACTAAGATTTCTTGTTTTACTTTCGTTTTCATTTTCCTTGCATTTTAAACTCGATTACTTTTTTCTTTTGAATTTAAAAAGCATGGACAGTCAAAACTACTGTTACACTCTGTTACAAAGACTGTTTCTATTGTCTTACACAGAATTTCAACAAAGAAAGTGATAGAACGGATGAGTGACACATTTGAAATTTTGTTTAAAATACACATTTGAAATTTTATTTGAAATGTTTGAGATAAAAAGAGAGGACAGAAACTTAAAACAAAGTAGATAATTGCCAAACTAACATTCAATCTAATAAACACATTTTACAGCTCATTTCTGTCTTACAAGACAACAACTGTAGGAACAAGAAACTTGCAGGTGACAATTAGTTTCTAGTAACCGTACAGTAACCACACACCTATGACACAGGTGTTATTTTTAAATGAATGCAGAAGTATTAAACTCTAAAAAACTAAATAATAGCAACAGTGTGGCTTAGTTAAAAAGCTCAATACATTGACATTGCTATCAGTCTTGCCTAGTGTAGTGTACCATTAGTAATGATGATAGTAAGAAAGTAAGATTTGCTTTCTCCCTGAGAGATGAGAAGATTTATACCACACTCATGATACCATACTCTACATATAAAGCTAAAGCCAGGAGACACACGAGATTCTACGGCCTAAACACACAAGATAACGTTTTAATTAGCGACAAGCGATAAGTTTGTCTTGATAGATGATTACTGCCAGCCATTTATATTTTAACCATTTTCCATGACCATGGTATAAATAACAAAGATTTTATAGCCAAAATGCAATATCCAACACCAACTAGTCATGTGAAACCCAGAAAAAACAGTAAAATGTTCATACACATTGTTTTGGTGGCTTTACGGGAAACATTGACGAGGCAAGTGGAGAAGTGGGAATGCCATAACCCTCACATGACACCCAACAAATCATCTGTAGTGGAGTGGGGGATGGCCGATGTGTTCATTTCTGCAAAGGATAAAAGAATGGGTGATTACTCAACTGATAATGGCAATCACAAATTACATAAAATCCACAGAGATTAGTAATTTTAAAGGGGGGCTGGACTAGACTAGGGCTGGAAGATTTGACCTAAAATCAAAATCCCAATTAAGTGAAAATTTTTCCGCGATTACAACTAATGAATGATTATTTAGATTTTTTGCCCTCCTAGTTCATCTACTAGTCACCTCCACATATAATACGTATACTAAAATACTTACTTATCAACAGAGTTCTTGTCAGCATTTCTTTAAAATATTTCTTTTCCCTTTACTCCTTTCCAATTAATCTGTTTGGCCACTGTGTTTGAGAAAACCATTGAATGTATATTCCAAGATTGAACAGTAAATACTATTAACAGAATGTTATCTGTGAAAGTTGCTAAAATAAGGATGAAAGAGCACTGTATGCAGATCAGTGGTGAAGTTACTAGTACAGCAGAGCTGACCGGAAGTCAGACAAAATGTAAAAAGTAGTCAAAACACACAAAACATTTTATAAATTTGACAGTTATGTGTACAGTTACCTGTATCTATATAATCATATGAAAAGGACAACAAAAAAATTAAAACCTCTGTAAATAAATGTAAGAGACTTATTTTGAGAATATTAAATTCAGTGAGTTTTTTAATTATTTTAAGACCCAGTGGGTAAAGTTACCCTGCATGACAAATGACCCCAGGAGCTCAGCTCTGCTAATTTTACAGGTTTGCACTGCATTGTGATTTTGGAACAAACCCCAGCGGTAGTAACGTTATGTACAAAGCCTGCAACAAAAAAATGTGACGCAAATTAAAAAGAATGAGTAATGCTGATTGTACCACTGCCAGCCATCTCAGTGTACTGATATCATGAACCTCATTGTAATTTTTAACTGTAAAATTTGATGAATTACTGAGAACCATCAGCCTCTAGACAAAACAAATAACATTTCTTACAGCTCCTGACAGAAATCTGAGGGTAAACACTTGGTAAGCTTAACATAGCACACTATATCCCTCGGAAAACGCCCCAAATAAATATCCAAAATGAATCAGGAACTCCTCCTCAACCATAATGTGATTTCATACAAAGTCAAAGAAAAGACACGGAGAGATGCGATTTCCCGCCCATAGACCTTATTTGTCATAATGAATTTACGTTTTCATTAATGTCAGATGAAAATTCCAACTTCTTTAGATGGCTTTGATTTGATTTGATTTGATTTGAACACTTTCATAACTTTATAACGTTATGCTCAACTATAGCCAAGATCAAATCAAAGCCGGAAAAAAATACTTACATTAACTTAACTTACCCTATTAATCCCGAGCTCTCAGCCAGGGGTGAAGAAAAGATTGAACCTAAAAAGGAGACAGGTGCTGTCAATTGGTGCTGTTGGAAACTAACGTTAAAACATCGTTGTAAGTTAACTAACGTTAACGTTAAACAGGATTAATGTTTTATGCTAGCTGCACACAAAGTTGTTTATTAATGCTAGCTAGCTTAGCTATCCGTTCATTCAGTTAATTTAGCTAACTCAGCTAAAAAGCTAACGTTAGCCAATGCTTCTTCAACAGTTTTAGCCATTTTAAGAAGTTAAAACCCGGTCAAAACATTCCGATGTGATGATGTTGACAAGCATTACACCACTATTAAAAACAATCACACTAAACTGTTTGACTGTAACATCGTTCAACTTACCGTTATAAACTCTTTCCCCAAAGCTTCCAGTCCGAACTGATCCAAAGAAAGACAAACAGTTCGTGCGCTCGTTCCACCGACTGACTTTTGGTCCGGTATGAACCGGTTCGAAATAAAAAAAAAGAAACGATTCGCGCGCTTGTTCCGATGAGTCCGGGCCAGAACTATTATGATTCCGCCGACTGATGGATGCTCACGCCCACTCCTGAGTGTACACAGACTACATGCGGGCCGTATCTGGAACTGGGCAGTAAAACTGGCGTGACTGTTACACGGATCTGCCGGTTTGGAGGCGGATTCGGCTCAGAGTCAGCTGCTATCTGGGAAGGTACTATGAGCTCTTTAAGATAAGATGGTTCCTGACCATTAAGAGCTTTGTAGGTAAGAAGAATGATTTTAAATTCTATTCTGGATTTTACTGGAAGCCAATGCAAAGAAGCTAAAACAGGAGAAATGTGATCTCTTTTCCTGGTTCCTGTCAGAACACGTGCTGCAGCATTCTGAATCAGCTGAAGAGTCTTAATGGACTTTTTCGAGCAGCCTGATAATAAGGAATTGCAGTAATCCAGCCTAGAAGTAACAAATGCATGGACTAGTTTTTCTGCATCATTTTTAGACAGGATGTTCCTGATTTTCGCAATATTACGTAGGTGAAAAAAGGTGGTCCTTGAAATTTGCTTAATGTGGGACTTAAACGACATGTCCTGATCAAAGATAACTCCAAGATTCCTCACAGTGGTGCTGGAGGCCAGGGCGATGCCATCAAGGGAAACTATATCTTTAGATAATGCGTCACGGAGGTGCTTAGGCCCCAGAACAATAACTTCAGTTTTATCTGAGTTTAACATTAGAAAATTATAGGTCATCCAGGTGAAAATCCTCAAATAAACTATTGCTCTGTAGAAAGTCACACAGCTGTTTAGCAACTGCTTTCTCCAGAACCTTAGAGAGAAATGGAAGGTTAGATATAGGTCTATAGTTGGCTAAAACATCCGGATCAAGTTTGGGCTTTTTCAGAAGAGGTTTAATTACAGCTACTTTAAAGTACTGTGGTACATAACCTGTTGATAAAGATAGATTGATCATATCTAGTATAGAAGTGCTGACTAAGGGTAAAACATCTTTAAGCAACCTAGTCGGGATGGGGTCTAAGAGGCAGGTCGATGGTTTAGATGAAGAAATTATTGAAGTTAGTTGGTAAAGACTAAAACGTCATGTCAAAGTATTGGGTGTTCCAGTTATACTGGCTGTGACTACCTTAACAAATTGAAAAGCATGACATTTGAAATTGCATTATTTTAAATTTATTTTTATTTTTCTCAGTAACTTGTAACAGATAATTAACAATAAATACAATAAGGATTTTAAATTAAGGGGAGTAAAAGTACAAACCCCCATAAAAAGAAAAAACTCAACCTCAACATTTGATGTAAGTAAAGTACTTCAGTAAAATAACCCCTAAGTGGGGTCACTAAGACAAAACTGAGAAATATCTTGGAGCTTTTTTTCTGATCCACATTCTGGACTGAAATTACACTACTGTAGAGATCTCATCTTTTGATCAGAATAAGACAGAGATGAGTTTTTTTGCTCCTGAGGCCAATATGAGAAAACTGAGACATATTTGAGAAGAATCATGAGATCCCAGGAGTCATAGCTGAGTTTTCTTTAAGCTCTTTCTCTGATCTCATGGTCCAATGTTCAGAAGAGTTAAACAAGACTTATTTAAGATCAGTTAGAGATCTCTTGTTTTGATCAGAGTCAGACATAAATGAGATTTTATATGGTTGTTTCTCCTCAGATGAATTTGATAAGTGGGAGAAAAGGCCTTTGGTCTCACCTTGGTATTAAAAGCAGCTCATTTGTGTCTAGGAGAAAAGAAGGAAACAACTATGAGATCTCATCTTGGATTTTGCTTTCCTATGGGACAGTGTTTACACAATGTGTGGAGATTTGTTGTTAACAGTTACTTTAGCAGCTAACTACTGCTAACAAGGGGTCTGAGGTCAAATTCTATAGAAGAGTTCAGTCCCTACATAACCACCAATCACTACTCTCCCCTTAGGAGGTCACTGACCCTCTGTCCTGCTGCTACAGTGCTATTTTAAACTGTAATGGTCAAATGCACATATGTTATACACCACAAACTGCTAGCTATTTAGCTAGCCATCATGTTGGCTGACTCTGCCCAGACTGGAAGCTTGGTGCCTCAGGGGTGTGTTGGTGTTTACACCTCTAACATTAGCACAGTTTTGGACCGCTGGGAGCACCCAGTTCAGGTAGTCAATTGATAATCGCAGCTACAGTAGCATTAGCTAGAGGTTACTGTAGTTTAAGCAACAAGTAAACCAATCTGTCCATGACGCAGAGCAGCCAGAGGACATCAGAGGGAAAACCAGGACATATTTCCCTTTCCTTCATAACCGTAAAGCACTTTATGTAAGACAGACTGAACAGACTACAGCTCTAACTCAGCAATCGAACGACCGCTTGGTGTTGTGTTGAACAGATTCCTATTTCATGGCGAATAATGCCTTGCCATGGCAACGGCATTGGACGAAACCTCACAAGCTTCCCAATATAACATCACCAAGGCTTTTCTGACTAAAAGTGAGATGGATCCGATCAACTTGCTAAAACAGGTCATTTCCTGTAGCCAGTAGTGGGTGCCAAAGCTATGACTGAATATTGGTATGTAGTTGTCTTCAGGACGGGACTCTAAACGTGAAGTTTGGGAAAGATTTGACCATGTACAGTCCATTTACACACTACTTCCTGTTTCATGGCAAAACATCAAAATAGACTGCCATGTACACGCCATTTGATGAATCCTAAAACACTCAATTTAGCATCGCAAGGCTCTTTGGATTGCACTGCCCAAATTTGAAGACAATCGAGTTAAATCCCTAGGAGGAGATTGTTAAAGAACAGAGCCTGTAAATGGCAAAAAAATTGCATGTTCAATTCAACGTCAAACGTCTGATTTCAGGTTAGGTTTAGGATATTGCTCCAAGACAACAGAATACATTTGCCTCCCAGATTTGGAAAATCTAGGTGAAAGTGAAAGGTGGGGGCTTTAGTTTGTGAAAATTGTTAGGGCTGCTTTTGAGCCATTTTTCCACACTCAAGCACAAGACCCAAAAAAGGCCATCCACTTCATCCCTATACAAGCCCTGACCACAGTTACCAACAAGTGTAGAGTAAACTACAAAGTGCCGATTATGGAGGGAATAGTCATGAAACATGGACTGCAAAGACGAGAAGTATCATGCAAAGTTTTATATCAGTGAGTGCTCCTTGTACCTGGATGTAGTTACATCTGTAAAGATTTGGACAGATAATCATTCACTGGGTCCAGAAACACTAGAGTCAATTTAAACATTTAATTTGCAGACATACTATTACAGACACACACACACACACACACACATACATAAACACACAAACGTGGAGTGAGGTTAGCACTTGTATTTGATCTGGTTAGCAGCAGATCAAATACAAGTTGACAACGGCTATTTGTTTCAGTTTGTTTCATTTTTTTAAAGGCAATTATTACATTATTATTATAAAGAGTGTTTTCATGTGAGTTTCACGCCCAGTTTCTTTTTAAAACACCTGGCTACTGACAGACACAAGTCGGGAAGTGCTCTGCTTAATGTGTCTCTGTCAGGCCTGAAATGTACATTTAACCATGAAACCCATCAGTTTAACCCTGCCTGGATTGGCAAGTACTTTTTATTTTCTATTTTGTACTACATTCATTTGCATTAGTTTAAAATGTGTCCTTTCCAAAAGCTAAAATGTGACAATGTAGACTATGGACCACTTACTATGCTGACCCCTGCTAAAATAATCATACAGCTGAAGAAGTATGTGCTCAACTCTGGCTGAACAAGATATAGTTTGTTTGTTGACACGCTAAGAATAATAACTAATTTCTTCAGAGTTAATCTGCTTTATAATTAGGATACTGTGATGCTGTTGCACCAAGAAGTCCAGATGTAAAAGCCTTTGAATTGTTGGTTGGCCGTTAATCGGAAGGTCGGCGGTTCAATCCCTGGCTCCCCCTGGTTGCGTGTCGAAGTGTCCTTGGGCAAGATACTGAACCCCGATTTGCCCCTGGCGGCTGTTCCGCCAGTGTATGAATGTGTGTGAATGCAAGTTTCCATTTGAGCACTTAGGCTCAGTGTATGAATGTGTATGACTGGTGAATGCAGATGTAGTGTAAAAGCGCTTTGAGTGGTCGAAAAGACTAGAAAGGCGCTATACAAGTACGGAGCATTTACATTGCACTTTACAACTTTGCACATGGACAGCCACAAATAGCAGTACAATGTTTAAATATTAAGATTACACCTAAAGCCTGTAGTAAAATAAATATTTTCTTCCTACTGTGTGCAGCAGTTAAAAGACTGGGGAATCCAGTTTTCTGTGCATGGAGAAGTCACTGATAGTTCACATTTGCATTTTGAACAACCTCTTCCTGTGCTTAAATGATTTTCTCCAGTAACCACACTGAAAAAAAATATAACAATAACAGTTTATGAGAATCTACGGCATCTCAGTGCTGCTTTCTTATTAAAGCTGAGGGGTCAGCTAGAAGTTTAAGAAATGTCTGTCTAAGTGAACAGATATGGCTGAAGTTGTTTCACTAGCCATAGTGCACTTATGTGATGAAATGAGAGTTGAAATGGTTGTGTGTGTGTGTGTGTGTGTGTGTCTGTGTGTGAGTGTGTGTGTCCCTGGCTACTCAGGGACTTCATGACAGACTGATGAGTTCCTGGCTACAAGAGAAACAGTGAGCAACAGGCAGACCATCCGCTCAGCTCTCCTCCTTCCCCTTGACCAGCAGCCTTCTTCCTGCATGACACACTAAAAATGCAAACACACACACACACACACACAAAGTTTGTTCCTCCTTGACATAATGCATTCCCTAACCCTTCAGAATCAGAAAGAGCTTTATTGCCAAGTCATTTCTACACATACAAAGAATTTGATGATAAGGTGTTACATGTAGACAAACATTCAGTTGACTTAAATAAATGTAGAAATATATAAATATGGAATAAACAAATGCAAGTTATATAAGAATAATAAAATAGAGAAAAATAACACAACTACTGCAGAGAAAGAACAATGTGGCAGATATTTACATGTGCATTACTCCAGTTTGTGTTGTGCAGACGTATTGCAACGGAAGAGGATATTGTGTAAAATTATATAATAATATATATACAATATATAATAATTATACATAAATTATATAAATAAATAAATTGACAATAAAAAAATAACAATACAAACAACAACAATTAACAACAGCCACGTCTCCATGAAGCACATAACAGCGGTATGTGTGCGGAGTCCTCATTTACCTTCTCCTTCGGCGTTTCACAGCCCAAGCAACACCAAACCTTCACCTTGGTGACCTTCACCAAAATGTCCAATAATTCCACAGATGACATGAGAAAAGTGGGAAATAAATCCACTGGAGTTGTTCCCCTGATGTTCATGAGCTGTTCTTAGGTAAAAGAGCTCCAGGAATCACAGCCGAAAACTGAGTTAACTCCCAAAAACAAAACATAACAGAGCACACCTAACGCAGAGGCTGCTATACGCAGCGCCATCTTGGTTTAGAGGCTTAGCTTACACTAACTTTAACCATCATATCTACAGTACATGCCTAACCATAATCCCACACTAAGCTAATTCTTACCTGAACCCTCAAAAAAGCTCATTTCTATTGATATTAACAATTTAGAGATAGGGTCACATTTGATCAAGTCTGTCTTGAAAACAACACTTATTGCTGTTATTTTTTGTCTTTCCATACTGGCCATAAAGACATTGACAAGTGATTTAATTTTAACTGACAAAATCCACAGTCCAGCAGTTAGTTAAAAAAATGTTACAGTCATTTGAGTACCAAATTCCAGCAGCAGCAGAGACATAGTAATAAAAAGATGAAAAAGATTTTCACTTGATTGTCTTATTCAGACTGCTGAAGGATAGAATTAGCTTCAATTGAACCGGGGAAATTAATAGGACAACACATTTCGTTCCCAATTATTTACATTGACATCAAAAGGAAGGTTTTTGGGACTAGTGTAAACAGGAGGAACAATTACAGTGACCAGCAGTTCTTACAGTGTATATATCAGCAGGTGAGTGTTGAATGAGTGGTGATTTTAATGATTAAAACAAAGTAGTTCAAACTAAGTGTTGTGTGTAAAAAGATATGGTCACACACATTCAGGGCGTTGCTTTTAGTTGTACATAACAAAGATAACATAAGTAGTTGTAGAATGAAACATGTGATGTTCTGAACAGTTGAAAACAGATGCCCCCGGTATCGGGGGCAATGGTGCTCTGGGCGAAATTACTGGTTGAAATTTTTTTTCTCTCGCCATTTTAACTCCAAAACCTGGCGATGTTGTTGCTCCGAGTCTCAGCGGGCACCATGTTGATTATTGTGCAATACCTGCAAGCATGCATTCTAGGTGTATTTTCTAGATATTCAGTTGCATTATAAGCTTCCTTATGGCGGTTTTGATGTATTGCATTAAAATCTAGCTTTTTTTTTACCAGGCAAAGATGAAAATATCAGATTTTTTCTTTATTACATCTCCATGTAGTCTGTAATAGTAAAAAATATACAATGGATTTGTATTCCTTAGCTTCTGACTTTTCAAAGGAGACCACAATCATGCATCTAGGCCAAATGAACTCGCAGAACATTAACTTCAGTTTTATCTGAGTTTAACATTAGAATTCAGCTACTATTATCGTGCAAAACAGTGCAAACAGCTGCTGACATCAAATTATTAGGCTGTAATATGAACCAGAGCACCAGAGAAGCATCCTCTGAATTCAGCACAAACCTGCTGTATTTTATGTTGATTGATTGATTTGTGCAAGATGGCGCCGCAGATGTAAATGTAAAAGCTCCATATTTGTATAGCGCCTTTCTAGTCTTTTCGACTACTCAAAGCGCTTTTACACTACATGTGCATTCACCAGTCATCACTGTCGGGTTCATCTTATCCCAACATACAGGCAAAAACTGAAATCTGCTAAACCTGTTGTAAAGACTGTGAAAAGATGGACCAACGTGTCAAAGCTGGATTTACAGGCCTGCTTTGACTGCACTGACTGGAGTGTTTTTGAGCTAACTGACACTGCGACATCTTACAGTTTTTGTGAGGATATGTGTGTGCAGACTAAAATCTGGCCCTCCTGAAGGACATTACACCTTGCTGGACCCTCTGCAGTTTGCCTACAGGGCTAACAGTTCTGTGGATGATGCATTCCACTTGGGACTGCATTACATCCTGCAACACCTCAACTCTGCGGGGGGACGTATGCAAGGATCCTGTTCGTGGACTTCAGCTCGGCGTTCAACACCATCATCCTGGGCATCCTCAGCACCAAACTCACCCAGCTCACTGTGCCAGCCTCCACCTGTCAGTGGATCACAAACTTCCTGACTGACAGGAGTCAGCAGGTGAGGATGGGGAACATCACATCCAGCACCTGGACTATTAGCACTGGTGCCCCCCAGGGCTGCTATTCTCCCTCTCCACCAACGACTGCACCTCAGGAGACCCATCTGTCAAACTCCTGAAGTTCGCTGACGACACAACAGTCATCGAACCTCATCCGGGACGGTGACGAGTTGGCCTACAGACGTTGATCAGCTGGCTGTCTGGTGCAGCCAGAACAACCTGGAGCTTAACATACTCAAAATTGTGGAGATGATCGCGGACTTCAGGAGGAGCCCCCCCCCCCACTCTGCCCCCCATCACCATACTCAACAGCCCTGTGTCTGCTGTGGAATCTTTCAGGTTTCTGGGATCCACTATTTCCCAGGACCTGAAGTGGGAGCCCAACACGGACACTATCATCAAGAAGGCCCAGCAGAGGATGTACTTCCTGCGCCAGCTCAGGAAGCTCAACCTGCCTAAGGAGCTGCTGATCCACTTTTACACAGCTATCATCCAGTCTGTCCTCTGCACGTCCATCACTGTCTGGTTTGGATCTGCCACCAAAAAGGATAGGAGCAGACTACAATGGACAGTCAGGACTGCAGAAAAGATCATCGGTGCCAACCTGCCCTCCATTCAGGACTTATACATTTCCAGAGTCAGGAAACGGACAGGAAACATCACTGCAGATCCCCGGACACAATCTATTCCAGCTTCTCCCCTCTGGTAGGCGCCCCAGAGCACTGTACGCCAGAACCAACAGACTCAGGAACAGTTTCTTCCCACAAGCCATCACTCTGATGAACAGCTGATTTCTGACTCACAGTGTCAGGAACAATTCCTGTGCAATAACCCAGTTACTCTGCCTCTAATCAGCTACCACTTATTCTTTATTCACCATTCTTTATTTCAGTGCTGTTCATACTGTTATATTGTCATATTGTAGATACTGTATACCAAATCCGCCTACCTCAAGTCATTACTCCTGCTCCAAATACTTTGTGTTGTCTACACTGCTATTTTTGTATGAGTAGGCACATCGTGAGCATTGTACGATCCAGAGTCAAATTCCTCGTATGTGTACACATACCTGGCAATAAAACTGATTCTGATTCTGATGTTGTCATATAGTGCCCATTATTAAGTCTGCACTAGTTTAAGCCTTCATTGCACAGAGAGCAAAATTCAGCTTCAATAAAAGTATTTTTTGCCTAGAAGTTCCTCTGTAGGCCAATGTATTTCATTATGGTTTGTATAACTTTGGTTGTGTTTAGGGGTGATTTTATTACGAATTACTGTAAATAAGCTCAATTAAAACAAACAAAATCTGGACCTCACTAATTTCTAAACCCTGGTTACTACCCTGATGGCACTTTGCACAAACTTTTCTGTTACATTCATCTGGCAGGCTGTCATGCCTTCCACCTCTACATAACCTGCAGTTTCTCGCTCTTTCTCGCTTTCTGCGGGTGCTTCTCCAGTCTCTTATTTGTCCTTTCCTCGCTCCTCGCTTGAACCGGAAGTTGTTCTGCTCTGCCATCTTGTAGACCGTCCCAAAGCTCTTATTTGCGCTCCGAGGAGCGAGGAACGAGGATCGATCTCTGAGGAGCTATGAGCTATGATGTCTTTTTCTGACCGACACGCCCCCTTATTGGGTAGCCATTATATTAATTGGACGCTGCAGCTAATCAGATGCATCAGGACAGATAACATTAAACTCAAGTGTATCACTGCAAAGTCTTATATTTGATTTGTTTTATGATTCACTGTCTTGTTAAAATCTGAGTTCATTGTAGGTCTGAATAACAAAAGCCCCACACACAACTTTATTTATTTATTAGAAAGATTTTTCTTTCTTTTATTTCTCCCATAAATTTTTACCATGGAGACAATTAAAGTCAGAGAGAGTCGGAGAGTCTGTCTGCAAGAAACACGTTTTACATCATTTATCCTCATTTCTGTTCAGTCACATGTGAGGCTGATCACTCCTGTGTTTAGTCCACACAGACAACAATAAAGCATAGTCAACATAAAGAGTCGGACAATAAACTGCACTAAAGTCTATAAATAAAGAAAGAAAGAAAGCCTGCACATCCAGCCATCTCACTGACTGCATCTGATGAAAGCAGCAGGCGGCTTCACGAGTGAAATCAGCTCATGAACGAATAAATGAAAGCGCTGCGCTAAAAAAAATGAAGAGCGTTGGGTTGATGTGATGGAACGCAGGGATTGACTTGCGAATGATGTGACTTAAAATAAAATGTATGCAGTAGTGTTAAAGGATATCAGAAGAGGAAATAAACGGAAAGCCTAAAACTGAGCGTCGACTTAGATATGAGTTACATCATATTAAAATTATGTAACTCCCTCAAACATTTAGCCTAATAAATCCCAAGACACCATGATCATTTTCTAAGTTATTCAATAACTAATTCACAATCAGAATCAAAAAATCTAAATGCAGATTATAAGCATCTCTCCTGGCTTGGTTTCCTTGTGTCTTTCCATGAATCCCGGTGGGCAGGACTAAAGGCTCGAAAATCCTCTGGAGAAGACGCGCACACCGGCAGCTGCGGACTACTTCTGTTTATACAACTTTCTGGAGTCAGCTTGGCGGACTCGTTCCACACATGAGCAGTAGATTGGTTGGTGCCCTGGTAGAGCAATCATAAAAAACGGGAGGCACACGGACATCCGCACAGACCGAGTACTTGCAGACGCTGAAAATATAATCCTTGCATAAGACACAGGGAAAAGACGCAAGTGAGGATGCAATTAAGAGACTTGAGAAGCACCCTTTGTCCGTGTTGGTCTTTGATTGGTTGAGTGAAGACTGGTGTGTCCCGGAGCCGGGTAAAGCCTCAGTAGCTGCGGCTCATCCTGCAATCAAGCCTCCTCCAAAAACTCAGCTCTGCGTTACAAGCCACTCTAGTTTACTTTGCTTGTTACCTCGCACCTTGTTTTATCCCATTTCTCCTCTCTGTGCAGGTCTGTTGTTCTGCAGCAGCCTTTGTTATGATGGCCATGCCCTGGAACCCCTCCTCTCACTCTCCCTAGTGTGCATGTTATCCTGCCTCTCTCTCCCTCTGGTTGTTTGTTTGTCTGTTGATGAGGCTTTGGACACTGCATGAAGGAGTTAAATGCCACTTCCTGCATCCGCTACATAGCGCTACAGAACACACACTACTAGGTCATGTTCCAGTATATTTAGCGTACACCACTGATGATGACATGTAAAGCCGCATGTCGTCATTCCGTCGCTGGTTGTCGAGGTGGTGTCCAGCAAACGATGTGGGCTTTGTAGATCAATGGCACACTTTCTGGGGAAGACCTGGTCTGATTCGGAGAGACGGCATCCATCCCACTTGGGAAGGAGCAGCTCTCATTTCTAGAAATCTGGCGAAGTTTATTAGTGGACCAAATCCATGACAACCATGAGTTGAGACCAGGAGGCAGAGTCGCAGTCTAATGCCGCATTCAGACCAAACGCAAATTTTCGCCTCGCAACACTTTCCTTGCGTGAGTACATTCGCTGCAAGTGTTCACACACAACATGAGAAGGCGACATTTTAACGCGATAACATTATTAAACACAACTTGCCATTACTACAGCTGCATGAACCTAAAGTAAACATGTTGCTGTGATTAAACAGCAATAAACGGATCAAACTGATGCCGAAATAACTACAACATGATGCAGTTTTGTTGAACATATGAATTCATGCTTTGTCAGGTCTGTCAGCAAGACAGCAGGACAACAACTTCTAAAATGTTTGTTTTCTGAATGGAGTTCGGATTGATCAGGTCTATGCTATGCTAACTTGGTCACAGTAAAGTACAACAATAGCTGGATTAAAGTTACATACATACACATGTTTTCTGAACTCACCAGGTAGTTCAACCTCCTCGCTTTCTTTTCTCCCAGCAATGTCCAGTTTTGTCTGGTTTTTCTATAAATATGAAGTAGTGCCAAACGACGCTAACAACACTGGAACTGGATGTGCACAGAATCTAGCCGCTGAGAATCTCGAGTGAAGATAAATCAATGTTGTAATCCTAAAAACTAAAGTAAAAAGCTAATTTAATAAAAGCAGTTTACTCCGAGCTCCTCCCTCGAGCAAACAGCTTAGTTGCGAGCAAAGTCCTGTCCGACCACGTGTGTTTGTCTAAAAGCTGGAGCGTTGCTCCCTGCTGCTCTAGCCCAAGTTTAGCAGCTCTCAGCTGGCCAGCAGATTTCCAATCGCTCTCTCCACACAACGCTCTGAAGCCTCGGTGACATACGGACAATCTCAACGTTGATAGACTATCTCGACTCACGGTGTCTGTCCCCCGACCTTTGAAATTATTTAAATCAAAGGTAAACAGAAGAGAAGCTGTGCATAAAAACCTCATAAAAATTAAAACCATAAGAGCAATAGTGCAAACGAATAGGAGAGTTAAATGTGGACTCTTAAACATCAGATCTCTCTCTTCTAAAGGTGTACTAGTAAATGAACTAATATCAGATTATGATATTGATTTATTTTGTCTGACTGAAACCTGGCTGGTTGATGGAGAATTTGTTAGCCTAAATGAATCCACCCCTCCCAGTCATATTAATACTCACATTCCTCGAGGCACAGGCCGAGGAGGTGGAGTTGCAGCTATCTTCGACTCTAGCCTGCTAATCAGCTCTAAACCTAAACTAAATTATAACTCATTTGAAAGCCTTGTTCTTGGTCTTTCACACCCAAGTTGGAAATCACTGCAACTGCACTGCAGAGTTTTTGTCAACTTTAGTCCTTAAAACCGACAGTTATTATTGTAGGGGATTTTAATATTCATGTGGACGTTGAGAATGACAGCTTTAGTACTGTGTCTATCTCTCTGTTAGATTCCATTGTTCCGACTCACTGTTTTAACCACACCCTTGACCTTGTTCTTGTATATGGTATTGAAATTGAACGTTTAATAGTGTTCCCATAGAATCCCTCTTTATCCGACCACTGTTTGATAACTTTTGAGTTTGTATTGCTGAACTACACGCCATTATCAGATCACAAAGTAACGGAGGACTCCTATGCTAATTTCAGTCCCTCCCAAATCGATCATCTTGTTGATAGTGCTGCCGGCTCGCTGCGAATGACACTCGACTCTGTTGCCCCTCTAAAAAAGAAAATACTACAACAAAGCCGGTTAGCTCCATGGTATAATACTGAAACTCGCAAATTAAAGCAAATATCCCGGAAACTTGAGAGGAACTGGCGTTCCACCAAACTGGAAAATTCTCGTTTAATCAGGCAAGATAGTCTTAAAACTTATAGGAAGGCCCTCCGTAATGCCAGAGCAGCGTACTACTCGTCATTAATAAAGGAAAATAGGACCCCATTTAACCCCAGCTTTCTTTTTAGCACTGTAGCCAGGCTGTCAGAGAGGCACAGCTCTATTGAGCCAAGTATTCCCATAGCTCTCAGTAGTTATGACTTCATGAGCTTCTTTAATGATAAAATTCTAACTATTAGAAACAAAATTCACCAAGACCTGCCCTCAACTGGCACCGATTTATCTCTAAACTCATGAACCTTAGAAACAGCTGTAGAACCAGATATATGTTTAGACTGCTTTGCTTCTCTCAATCTTTACCAACTAACTTCAATAATTTCTTCATCTAAACCATCAACCTGCCTCTTAGACCCCATCCCGACTAGGCTGCTTAAAGATGTTTTACCCTTAGTCAGCACTTCTGTACTAGATAAAACTAGATAATGTTATATTGTCATATTGTAGATACTGTATACCAAATCCGCCTACCTCAAGTCATTACTCCTGCTCCAAATACTTTGTGTTGTCTACACTGCTATTTTTGTATGAGTAGGCACATCGTGAGCATTGTACGATCCAGAGTCAAATTCCTCGTATGTGTACACATACCTGGCAATAAAACTGATTCTGATTCTGATGTTGTCATATAGTGCCCATTATTAAGTCTGCACTAGTTTAAGCCTTCATTGCACAGAGAGCAAAATTCAGCTTCAATAAAAGTATTTTTTGCCTAGAAGTTCCTCTGTAGGCCAATGTATTTCATTATGGTTTGTATAACTTTGGTTGTGTTTAGGGGTGATTTTATTACGAATTACTGTAAATAAGCTCAATTAAAACAAACAAAATCTGGACCTCACTAATTTCTAAACCCTGGTTACTACCCTGATGGCACTTTGCACAAACTTTTCTGTTACATTCATCTGGCAGGCTGTCATGCCTTCCACCTCTACATAACCTGCAGTTTCTCGCTCTTTCTCGCTTTCTGCGGGTGCTTCTCCAGTCTCTTATTTGTCTATACTAGCTATGATCAATCTATCTCTATCAACAGGCTATGTACCACAGTACTTTAAAGTAGCTGTAATTAAACCTCTTCTGAAAAAGCCCAAACTTGATCAAGATGTTTTAGCCAACTATACACCTATATCTAACCTTCCATTTCTCTCTAAGGTCCTGGAGAAAGCAGTTGCTAAACAGCTGTGTGACTTTCTACATAGCAGTAGTTTATTTGAGGATTTTCAGTCAGGATTTAGAGTTCATCATAGCACAGAGACAGCACTGGTGAAAATTACTAATGACCTCCTAATTGCATCAGACAAAGGACTTGTCTCTGTTCTGGTTTTACTAGATCTTAGTGCTGCATTTGATACCATTGACCATCAGATCCTATTACAGAGACTGGAACATTTCATTGGCATTAAAGGAACCGCTCTAAGCTGTTTTAAGTCCTATTTATCAGATCGATTTCAGTTTGTACATGTTAACGATGAGTCCTCCGTGCACGCCAAAGTTACTCATGGAGTTCCTCAAGGATCTGTCCTTGGACCAATCCTCTTCACTTTATATATGCTTCCTTTAGGCAATATTATCAGGAAACATTCCATAAGCTTTCATTGTTATGCAGATGATACTCAGTTATATCTATCAGCCAGATGAAACTCATCAGTTAGCTAAACTTCAAATGTGCCTTCAGGATGTTAAAACCTGGATACCTGTAATTTTCTAATGTTAAATCCAGATAAAACTGAAGTTATTGTTCTGGGCCCAAGCACCTCCGAGACGCATTATCTAGATATAGTTTCCCTTGATGGCATCGCCCTGGCCTCCAGCACCACTGTGAGGAATCTTGGAGTTATCTTTGATCAGGACATGTCGTTTAAGTCTCACATTAAGCAAATTTCAAGGACCGCCTTTTTTCACCTACGTAATATTGCAAAAATCAGGAACATCCTGTCTAAAAATGATGCAGAAAAACTAGTCCATGCATTTGTTACTTCTAGGCTGGGTTACTGCAATTCCTTATATTATTTATTTAATGTTTATTTGACAGGGACAAATGCATAGAACATTGCTTTATAAAGAATACAAAGTAGATGCCATGCATACAGGTTTCTAGCCATGACTAATTTGCAACCCTTGTCCCTGGTAAGGCTTATAAATAAATTTACAACCATTAAAATACATAGAATAACTGGACTTGGTTGAAGATACTGGAAGACGTTTCGTCCCTCATCCGAAGTCCTTTGGATGAGGGACGAAACGTCTTCCAGTATCTTCAACCAAGTCCAGTTGCCCTTGATTTTAACCTTCGTTGGATAACTATGACCTGGATGACTGAGAATCTTCATAGACATTGCTTTAAATGTATATTAAATGTTTATATTAATGTTTTAATTTCAGATGGTAAAGCGTTCCACAGATGTATGCCTCTTACTGAAAACGATGTCTGCTCGAAACCGTCCATTAAGACTCTTCAGCTGATCCAGAATGCTGCAGCACGTGTTCTGACAGGAACCAGGAAAAGAGATCATATTTCTCTGCATTGTCTTCCTGTAAAATCGAGAATAGAATTTAAAATCATTCTTCTCACCTACAAAGCTCTTAATGGTCAGGCACCATCTTATCTTAAAGAGCTCATAGTACCTTCCCAGATAGCAGCTGACTCTGGGCCGAATCCGCCTCCAAACCGGCAGATCCGTGTAACAGTCACGCCTGTTTTACTGCCCAGTTCCAGATACGGCCCACATGTAGTCTGTGTACACTCAGGAGGGCGTGAGCATCCATCAGTCGGCGGAATCCGACCCGGACTCATCGGAACAAGCGCGCGAATCGTTTCTTTTTTTTTATTTCGTCAGGCACCATCTTATCTTAAAGAGCTCATAGTACCTTACTACCCCACCAGAGCACTGCACTCCCAGAATGCAGGGTTGCTTGTGGTTCCTAGAGTCTCCAAAAGTAGAATGGGAGCCAGAGCATTCAGCTATCAAGCTCCTCTCCTGTGGAACCAGGTTCCGGTTTGCGTTCAGGAGGCAGACACCATCTCCTCATTTAAGAGTAGGCTTAAGACTTTCCTCTTTGATAAAGCTTATAGTTAGGGCTGGCTCAGATGAGTCCTGAACCATCCCTTAGTTATGCTGCTATAGGCCTAGACTGCCGGGAGATTTCCCATGATTCACTGAGCTCCTCTCTCCTCTACTTTCTCTCCCTCTGTATGCAACCTCATCCCATTAATGCATGTTACTAACTCGACATCTCCCCTTTCCGGTAGTCTTGTGCTTTCTCGTCCCTCTCCTCTCTCCTCCTATCACTTCCTGCAGGTGTTTCTGGCTCTGGAGCTGTGGAATGTGGATCTGTGGTTGCGAGACTCCTGCTGCCCCTGTGTTCCTGCTTGACATCCTCCGCTACAATTATTACTAGCCCTATTGTTATTATTGTTATTATAATCATTAACATTGCGATTATTATCATAAACATTACTCTCTTTCTCTCTCTCTCTAGTGCCCTCTCTCTCTCTCTTGTCATCTCTCTCTCTCTCTCTTGCCCTCTCTCAATTCAAATTCAATTGAAATTAACTTTATTGGCATGAATGCGTAACAATAATATTGCCAAAGCATCATACATACAACATAAGAACAATCAACCCCATACATTTCATTAAACAAGTAATTAAAGCGTAAAGCAATCAAAGCGTGAGGTTGTTGGGGACTTGTTACTGCAGAGAGCTTAAGGACCAGCTGGCTGAGGGGACTCTTCTCTGGTTTCAGCTCCTGGTATGTTAGGGCTTTGTGATAATATGTCTGGGGGTTAACTGATTTTAAGTGATTGTAAAATTTAAGTGATCTTTTCTGTATTTTTAGTAGGAGGGTGTATTGGCCGAGCTCTGCTCTGCACAGGTTATTTGGTGTTTTTCTCTGCACCTGCAGGATGCTCTTACAGAACTCAGTATGGAAAGATTCTATGATTGTTTTGTCCCATTTATCAAATTCATTATTAAGATTTGGCCCCCAGATTTCGCTACCATATAGAATTATTGGTTCTAGTACAAATTGGAAAATTTTAAGCAAGATTTCAATTGGAATATATATTTTAATGTTTCTTTTTATTGCATTGAAAGCTCTCTCTTGCCCCCTCTCTCTCTCTCTCTCTCTCTCCCCCTTCAACCCCAACCGGTCGAGGCAGATGGCCGCCCACCCTGAGCCATGGTTCTGCTCGAGGTTTCTGCCTCTTAAAAGGAAGTTTTTCCTTGCCTCTGTCGCCTAGTGCTTGCTCTTGGTTGGGAATTGTTGGTCTTCTGTAAATAACATCATAGAGTCTAGACCTGCTCTTTTATGAAAAGCGCTGTGAGATAACTGTTGTTGTATATAAATAAAATTGAATTGAATTGAAAACACGTTACCAACCAATGCATCCTCTGTAAAACTGGCATGTCAACACGGGATTTTTAACCGTTCTTGCCAAAATGCAAACTTGTGTATTGGGCCAGTACTTGGGCCACAAAAGATGACGTTTCACAAGAACACAAGTACAGACAGATTGAGAAAGGCCCTTAGTCTTTCTAAATGCAATCAATGTTTACCTGGATATCAGTGTTTCCTTAAAATAGTTGATAGCTCTATATATTTTACAGTAGACTGGACCTCAAATAAAATATATATATAAGTTAAA
The DNA here is from genome assembly GCF_014851395.1 of Micropterus salmoides. Taxonomy (NCBI): domain Eukaryota; kingdom Metazoa; phylum Chordata; class Actinopteri; order Centrarchiformes; family Centrarchidae; genus Micropterus; species Micropterus salmoides. Next base: position 33,208,196 of record NW_024041039.1, read on the forward strand.
CAGTAGTGTGCCAGGAATGTTTGGTCATTGAACGCCCTCTGTTGGTGCTTTAGAGGCATTTCTTGTCCATGAAAACCAGAGAAAGTTAAAATCAGCATTGAACCAGTGTGTCTGAGCAGCGTAGTAGTGCTTGCCCTGACAACGCAAAGATTGACTGTTTGAGTCGAGGGCAAGGCATGTTGACTGCAATACTAAACTGAAGAAATGTTTCCGCATATACATCTCTTTCTTGACGGCCTTAACATTCTTGAAAACTTACAAAATTTTGAACACACGCCAGGAGGGTCAAAAAACAACAAGAAGTCGGCCATTTTGGATTTAATTGTCATATTTGGTGATTTACACACTTCACATTTAAAACAAACTCCTCCTAGAGAATTAGTCCGTGCGTACTTGCTGTGCAGTCTTATCCCATCAATGATCACATGTTGTACAAATGGTGAGTTTTGGTCGACCGGGGCAGTCCGTGGCGTGGAATATCAATGATTCGCCATGAAACAGGACGTTGTTACAACTAAAGTGTACATGCTCACATCTGTACCAAACTTTATGTGATTGATAATGGTCTTGCCCCCAACACGCCAAACATGCCAAAATTCAGTTATAGTCATAGCGCCACCTACTGGCAACAGGAAGTAAGCCTTGTGTTACATCCATTATGCGATTAAAAGAAATTTCCTCAACATGATGTACTGGACATAACGTATCGTTACTGGGTGCTCCTTTGCACCACATAGAGGACACAGGAAGTGACTTTTAAGTACAACACTGTCTGACGCGCTTCACGCTGGCTGCTTTAATATTTAACTGAATTAGTCCGTGTAATGTGATTCTTTTACCTGTAGGTAACGCTAAAGGATTTTAAATTGCTGATGGAGCAGTACTTGCAGCTTTGGCAGCAGTCACAACTAACAGCTGACAACCCTCACACGCATTTTCTTAAGGAAATTACCATTCTAGTTGTTTTTTCATTTCTTGTTCATTATTTTTAAGGTTTAATTTAGCTTTTGTTACTATTCTTCCCTTAAAATATTTTAATGTTATCTAGAGTTAGGAAGTAGAGAAAATGTCCACATGTAGGTTAAGGAGTGAGTAGGGAGTAAATGACTGGTGACACCTCGTCACTGTCATCATCCTCATCATCAGTGTCATTTTCATGATGCTCAGACACACAGCCAACCAATTACAGTAAAATATTTTATTTAGAAATGATTATTCATTTTGAAAATAAAAAATCCAGTGAATAATCATGTAAATAATCAATAAACTGATTAAAGTGCAAAAATACATTTCTGATATAATGTATCTGTACAAAAATAACATTGGAATGTGGTATTGACAAGCAAGAAAATGTGTCTATGCTAACATGGCTTTGATCATTGCATATAACTTGTGTCCTGCTTTGAATTATAAGCGCCTGAGCGCCACAAGGACCTTTTCCTTAAGGTCCATTTCTCGTTCCACTGGCTCCTCTACCAAATCAGGCTTTGATAACGAAGCATACACTTCTACATTAAGGCTTATTTCTGTATTATTTCTTTAAGAACTGGCTGGTAAAACATGTAATCCTTGAGAAGTAATCCATGGAGGCTGAGGGCTGTGCCCCAAGCAGCTGAGATGAAAAAGTCTTTGATTGTGTTTGATTCTTGTTTTATGTTGTGTTCACGTCTCTTCCCTGCTGGCAGAGTGCATCACTTGACTTTGATTGGCTTCAGATCCTTGACCTGCATGTGTAGTGTTTTATGGACAGCCAGAGTCCTGGACTGACAGAAGCCCTTCCCACACTCCTGACATTTGAAGGGCTTTTCTTTGGAATGAATGTACCTATTGGGGAACACAACAAAGCAGCAGTTAGTATTTAGGAAGAGCCATGTCACATTTCAGAACATCATCACTTTAGTGTGGGTGGCTGTGGCTCAGGATGTAGTGCAGGTTCTCCCCCCGCTCCATTTACCACCTATGTCAGGCTTCATGACCCTTCAAACATGTCCTCCAAATGAGTAGCCTCCCACAATACCAGATATTTGGTAATTAGAATAATGTCAGCAAAAGATAAACATGATATTGAATAAGGCATTTAGTCTTATATATTTAGTAATATTATTCCTTTCCCCAGTAACCAGTTGTGTAAGGGATTACGAATTCCAAACGGTACTAATATTAAAGTTATTAATCCAAGTTACACTGCATTACTGCGTTACCAGAAAGCCACTTGTTTTGTTGTCCTTGATGTGAATGTGCGACTGCACGGCAAGTCAGGGGCAGTTCAAGTCCAGAAGCTAGTTATAGGAGTTAGGAGTCCAGTTAAAGGAAGAATGGAGAACGAGGGAGAGAGGCATTCTTTTAACCCATTCTCACTCCCATCTCGTCACATATGAACGCATAGTCAAGACCCATCAGCGTCAGTTTGTAACGCACTGGGGATCCCTACAGTATCATAGTTCAACGCAGTGGGGTAAGCGCTGTAGCGTCAGTTTTGATAGTGAAGGTAGGTATATGATATTTAACAGAAAAGACAGAGTAAGGAGGTGGTTGGGATGGATGAAGGGCCAGAACCCTGACTTCGAGAACCAGGAGAGCGGTCTTTGTGTCCCGTGTGAAACTAAACTAAATTGTTTTATTTAAGTTATGCAAGCTGTGTAAATTAAGTAAGTTACACAAGTGACGTAGTTATTTTAACTCAAACCCTTTTCACTTTTCTAACCTTAACTAAGTAGTTTTGCTGCCTAAAGCTAACCAAGTACTTTTTGTGCCTAAACCTAACCAAATTGCAACGTTTCACAACTTTGATAACGTGCCGTTTCAAAATGGCGATGTTTCGCAACACTAGCGTTTTATTTTGAAAGTCTAACAGGACGTTGCAAATTTGTTGCAAATCGTTAAAAAGTGATGCCAAAGAGCTTTGACCAAGCGTCAGTAGGTGACGTGTCGGGAGTGAGAACGTGTTGGTTCTTTCCACAGCTGGAAGTATTGCCATTATTTTCCCAGAGAGAAGGAGGAGGGTGTTTGATTATCATCCCTCTACAGATGGCTGAAGAGACCCCAAAGGAGGGGGTGTTGAAAGGTCGCTATTCCTGAGCAGCCTGATCGTAAACCTTTGATTCCGCAGCCTGATAACGCGCTGCCTGACTGTTAAACTGACAAAAGGGACATTAACCAGCGATTAGCGTTTTCCTAAAAAGCCTATCAGAACTCTTCTTAAAGAAAGGGGGCCTAAACCTAAATTTTCCAGCTCCTGAGAAGATTGTTTTGGGATTAATCTAAGCTGTTGTCATGTAACCTGAGCTCCCCCAAGTGGACAAAATAAGTATTACATGCCATCATTCTGAAATGCTAACCTTTTAAGGTCTAATTACTGCCAATTGTTTTCCTGTTACCAAATGCTTAAACTTAGAACGGTACAACCGTTTGACCATTGAGGTTTGATTGTGGGAAAATATTTGATTATAATACGCACAAATAGATTTTCTTTTCCTTTTTATAGACATATTAAAAATTTAGAAAGACAGTCCCTTGGGAAACTGGAAACGGCCCGCCCTGCGGGAAACGAAGGACTGCCCTCTGGGGAACCACGCCCCAGACAAAAAAAGAGCGACACACGACGTCGTTTGTTCTCTTCCACTCTGCTCTTTGGACGCTTCCCTCTTGTCTGCCGGCTTGTTCCAGGCTCTTCAACGGCGCGTCGGCACGCGCCTGGCGTGCCCTCTTCGAACAGCGCAACAAAGTCTTTGTTTCGACATTAATTTTTCCCTCGTTTAACAGCAACTTTACTTGTTTTTATTTTCTTTCTTTTGTTTGTTAAAAGTTATCAGTCCGTTAAACTAGTTAATTCAATTCAATTCTTTTTTTTAAGCTTTATACGTCGAGCTAAGCCCATGGAGGTCGGACACTGCCACGTGGCCCACCAGCAGTAACAAAGGATGACTTAAACCTGACCCGAGACAGGGTTGGGAAGGCCCCCACTGCAAGTTTCTTCAATAAGCCTCCCCGAGACGGACCCCGGAGCAATTCCCTGTCAGAGAAAGCAACTGGCCAGCGGCTTGAAGCTGTCCTAAATGAGAACGCACAGACTCTGCCAGTGTGAGGCCGTTTACCAGCAACCCACGGAGAGAAACACAAGCAGTAAGACCAAACAAAGCGTTCTGTGGTCAGGGATGTCCCATAGTGTTAATATTGTCTTTTTAACTCCTAAACTCATAGCTTACTTTCATTAGTTCTCCTCTGCCGTATGAGTCAAATCCTCCCACAATCGAACCTCCATTCTCATTGTTTAGCCATTGTTTATTTCTCTGATGTATTTAACCACCTTTTTATATCACCTTAGTTAGTTAATAAATTCTCTGTAACCAGGGAATTGTGTGTATTGCCTACTTCTAAGTCCCTGCCAAGAGAATTTACCCTTTAGATATGAGACTGACTGATTGATTTAAGATAATTGAGCAATTATTAACTAACTGATCACTGGTGAATAATTGAATAATTATTAAAAGCTACCTAGAGGTCCTGAGACTCTAGGTTAATAACTCCGATGGTGCCCCTGCGAAACGAGAGCTTTTTATGGATTAATAATTTCTGAATATTAAAATTCATAATTGGGTATTAATTCTCATAAATGTATTAAAATTCATACGTAGTTTAGACATGCTACACCCAAGATTGCTCAGGATCTAATGTTAATAATGTTCTGTGTTCTTCTACACATACAAAAGGTCACACACAGTCCAGGTTCATAGAGTGAAATTAATTAAAGCAGCCGTCCTCGTCAATATAGTCTCCAGGGGCTGGTGGAGGTGGAGTGGGTGTGGGTCTCTAAATTGGAGGCTTTTTTGTGATTTATGCATACATGCTGATTCGGATGACGATACAGAACATCTGACTGAGCAAAGAAACAAATTCTTATTTGTAAAATACACAAGTCTTAATTTGGAGAACGGTGGTGTCTGGAACTTGATTGATTGCTGATTCTGTGGAAATGTGGTTAAAATAGGCCTTAAACTTGAATAGTGAAAGGGATGAGACACACCTAATTACACAAATGGGGTATAACAGCACACACTTTCTAGCAGTAGCAAGATTACCACACCTAGCCAATCGCTGCATTAAGCGGACATCTTGTCAGATTGACAGTTCCAGAAAGGAACCTTTATTCATGCAGCAAATACAATGTTTAGTTCTGTATATGATTTGACTTGACAGGCTTTGATACATGTTCTCACCTGTGGTCTCGGAGGTGGTCTTGTCTTCTGAAGGCTTTGTGACAGATATCACAGGTATATGGCCTCTCGTCTGTGTGCGTCCTCTCGTGGATCAAAAGGTTGTAGGATTTGGTAAAATTGCGGCCACAGAACTTGCAGACAAATTCTTTCTTGGTCTTGGAGGGCAGTCGTCCTCGGCTGGACTTGCGCTCTGGTGAGGAGAGTTTGGTCACGTCCAGGAGGCATCCCAGACTAGCTGAGGTTGGGTGGTGAGATGAAGCTTGCGCTGCAGCAGCAGCAGCAGCACCCGCCATGCTCAGGTCCTCCGCCTTCAGGTGATCCTCCTGGGTGGCTGCTGCTGCCAGGTTGGCAAAGTCAAAGCGAGGCTTGTTCTTGGAGCTCTGCAGCAACCTCACTGAGTCTTGCTTGGGCTGCAGGAGGTGAGGGAATATAGGGATGGAGGCCATGGAGGAGAACTGGGCAGGTAACTTTGAGATTGTGCAGCGGGGCAGGGCCAAAGGCGGGTAGCCGAGGGTCCACTGGTGGAGGTGGATGGCGTGTAAGGCGCTGAAGCTATAGATGCTGTGGAAATGATCTGCTGGCAGCTGGAGGCCTGTGGAGCTTTGGAGGAGGGAGTAGTTGGCCAGCTGGAGGGATGGGTGGAGAGGGACTGGTGCTGGCAGAGTCTTGCTGCCCATGGCTGCTACACAAACTCTGGTAGAGACAAAAAACACCAGGTGAGAACATGCAAGTCACGTTGATTTATTCTTACCGCTTTTATAATTGAATGCATTAAAGAGAGGAGCCCTCAAAACAATTTTTACTCCCCCCCAGCTCTCTGTAGCTCAGACAATCCCTGCTACCTGCGTGTGCTAATCCATCCTTTGACCCAGATTATTTGTCTTTATAATTGCTACTTTTATAATAACAAACTACAGCTGTTTCATGTGTAAGTTCGTATCATTTCCCGTTTCACATTTCACTTGTGTTTTCTTGACAAAATGTGGTTTGCCAGCCATCAGGTGACACAGCCACTGTCAGCTGGCATAGTGTCTGACCCCCTGTCACTAATCAGTCACGTAGTGTGAACGCCACAACGACTTCAAGACTCCTATCACAAGACGGCAAGTTGTGTAGTCTGAACAGTGCGGTGATCTGCCGACACAGTCTCGGGGCCACCAATGAAAAGGCACGATCACCTTTGTTTTCATACGAGACTGCGGGATGGCTAAATGGGATTGGTTTGATGTAGGGATCAACCGATACTGTATGTTTTTTTCCGGGCTGATCCCAATCCCGATTATTACTAACCAATTAGATCGATGACCGATATTTGGAACAGTATTGTATTTGCTGTAAAAAATTTAATCTAGGTGTCAAAATTTAGAATAACACAAACTCCAACACAAAACTTTGTTGAAAAGAACAAGATTAAAGTTAATTGTAATGTTTAATCTTTATAGATAGGAAATTAAATGCATTAGAGATCCACCCCAGAGATGGACTAAGGAGTGATAAATTATAAACTTTGTCTTTACCTTCTACCATTTATATTGTATTTATTTTATACTGTTGGGGTTTTATTGATACATTTATTGATACTATTTTTATTGGTTTTGTTTTTTTTATCTATTTTCTTATTGGTTTTCATTATTAAATAATTGCCTTTTAAAAACATGTTATTTAAAAAAGAATCAAATTTAATATTTTATTATAACAATTGCTAAATTTTAAGGTACCCCTTACAAAAATTTCCTGTGGTACTAGAAAATGTTCCTATGGTATTCATATGGTACGACCTTACAGTACCAAAGGTAAAGCAAATTCTGCGGTAATGTATCACAGAAGGTGTGGTACTATACCATAGATTTATGACACATTTACCAAATAGTACATGTCCTATAGTACTATACCATACATTTACCACACAGTACGCCCTATGGTACTATAATATACATTTACCAGACAGTACACGTCCTAGGGTACAATACCACAGATTTACCACACAGTACACATCCTATGGTACTATACCACAGATTTACCACATAGTACACATCCTATAGTACTATACCACACATTTACCACACAGTACATGTCCTATTGTACTATACCACACATTTACCACACAGTATATGTCCTATAGTACTATACCACACAGTACATGTCCTATGGTACTATACCATAGATTTACCACACATTTACCACACAGTATATGTTCTATGTGGTATAGTACCAAAGAAAGGATCGATGCTTCTGAGTAAATATTTATAGCTCAATTGTAAGTTATTTTATTTATTTTAGAGAACACATAACAGTATATACAAAGCTGTCAAAATGAGGGTAACATGTACACAGTAAAGAAAAAAATGAAAGACAAGAGGACAAAACACAAAGAAAATACTAGAGTAAATTCAAAATACTGGATCATAAGACATTTGTCAAACATATAATTAATCTTAAAAGCATTTGTATTCTTAATGTCAGTCAGCCCATTTCTTCTTGTGAACGTGGAATTTCCAAATAATAAAACTAACTTTACCAAAAAAATAATAGGCACCTTTTTCCTACTCATTATTTAACAACTACAAAACATAATACATAAGAATGTCTATATCCTGAAATTGAATTGTTTGTCAAGTTTTCCTTCCCATATAATAGTGAAAATCCAACCAAAATATTTTACTATATAGATCCAGTGATAAACAAATGACAGATTGTTTGTTTATTCTTGTAATTCAAAGAAAGTGCAAGAAAACTCAATAATAATTCTGAATCATTATCACTTCCATCTGACGTCATCAACGTCCCAACGTCAGGCCAGAGCCGTTAAGGGAAACTTAACTCAACTAACGTTAGCTAAAAAGTAACGTTAATGTATACAAGTGACTGAAATCTTTGCCAGAAAGTCGTCAACAGTTATTATTTAAAGTCTGGGGCTGCTCCTTGTTACCTGCGCTTTGGTCTGGTAAGTAAAAAAGTTAATTAAATTTCGGCTATCAGGCGCAGTAGCAGTAGCGTTAACAGAAAGGCTAACGTTAACTTAAGTAAGCTGGCTAACACACTGGTAACTTTGCACCAAGTGCTGTAGTTATGTAAGCCCTAACGGTATAATGTGGAGACAGTCAAACTCTGCGTTCAAGTATTATAAGCTGTTGCTAAACGCAACGTCTTTGTTGTAAGATGTTGGGTAACGTTACTCAGAAAGTCCTACCATTCAGCCCTTTTATTGCAGAGACTAACGTTAGTTGCCTCAAGTGGCTGTAACGTTATCTGTAAAGGAGTAACGTTATTTTTTTACTGTAGAAATGTTGTAATGAAATGTGGACAGGAGAACTATATTGCGTTATGCAAGACACATTTCTGTTATTTAGCACGGGCTCACAGATATTAATGGGATGGACATAATAACAGAAACACCTGTCCATGTGCTACACTTCAACTGCAGCACAACAAACTGCAGCTTCCAAAATGATCATTCTTATTAGTTATCTTAGCAAAATACTGCACATTATCATTTTCATGAAGGAAGGATTTATGGCAGGAATGTTGGATTAGACTGTATTACCTTTTAACTAGATGTAATTAATAAACTGGTAACTAAGTCTTAGAAACTATTTCTCACAACATTAAACTCCGCCCATATCTCATGTTTGTGAGAAGTATTTACTGTTAGTAGTATTTATTTGGCCATTATTTTGTAAACTAATAAAAATATGGTGTTCTTGTATTTTGTGCCAATTACAGACCATAGAGAGTGCTGCTAAAGGAATTTCATCACGCCCATTATCACCTGACTGGCAAGAGCAGCTATTGTACAGGTGAGTCAGATAAATTATAAAATATTGTATTTGAAAAGTATTTGATGATGATGTTGTTTACTGGACTAGTGGGAAATAATTATATTGTTTGTTAAATCTGCTCCAGGTCTGTGCACAACACGAGATGAAACAGTATTTACATGCACAGAGACATTTGTATCATTTGCAAGGGTCAGTGGTGTCAGTGGGGGACCCGGGCCTTATTGATGAAGCTAGCTGCCGATGGGTAGAAGCCGTTTTTGTGGTGAGAGGTTTTGGTCCCGATGGACCGCAGCCTCCTGCCAGAGGGGAGAGTCTGAAACAGTTTGTGTCCGGAGTCAGCTGCAATCTTTCCTGCTCGCCTCAGAGTCCTCGAGGAGTACAGGTCCAGAACAGAAGGAAGATTGCAACCAATCACCTTGCGATCAGCAGAGTGAATGATGCTGGCAGTGACAGCAGCGTACCAGATGGTGATGGAGGAGGTGAGGATGGACTCAATGATGGCGGTGTAGAAGTGCACCATCATTGTCTTTGGTAGGCTGAACTTCTTCAGCTGCCGCAGGAAGTACATCCTCTGCTGGGCCTTCTTGGTGAGGGAGGTGATGTTCAGCTCCCACTTGAGGTCCTGGGAAATGATGGTGCCCAGGAAGCGGAAGGAGTCCAAATTGGTGACTGGGGAGTCACACAGGATGATGGGGGAGGATGGGGCTGGGCTCTCTCTAAAATCCACGACCATCTCCACTGTCTTTTGAGCATTAAGCTCCAGACTGTTCTGGCTGCACCAGGTCACCAGATGGTCGATCTCCCACCTGTAGGTGGACTCATCCCCACCTGAGATGAGCCCAATGAGGGTGGTGTCATCCGCAAACTTCAAGAGTTTGACAGACTGGTGACTGGAGATGCAGCTGTTGGTGTACAGGGAGAAGAGAAGGAGGGAAAGAACGCAGCCTTGAGGGGATGCTGATGGTCCTGGAATCAGAGACATGTTTTCCCAGCTTCACGTGCTGCTTCCTGTCCGTCAGGAAGTCTGTGATCCACCTGCAGGTGGAGTCAGGTACGCTCAGCTGGGAGAGCTTCTCCAGCCGCAGGGCCGGGATGATGGTGTTAAAAGCGGAGCTGAAATCCACAAACAGGATCCTGGCGTAGGTTCCTTGGGAGTCCAGGTGCTGGAGGATGTAGTGAAGGGCCATGTTTACTGCATCGTCTACAGACCTGTTGACTCTGTAGACGAACTGCAGGTCTGTAACGGACTTCATAACCACAGAGGTCAGGGCGATGGGTCTGTAGTCGTTTAGTTCTGTGGTCCTTGGTTTCTTGGGGACAGGGATGATGGTGGAGGCTTTGAAGCAGGCTGGCACATGGCATGTCTCCAAGGGGTGTTAAAAATGTCTGTGAACACCGGAGACAGCTGATCAGTACAGTGCTTCAGGGTGGATGGGGAGACAGAGTCAGGCCCAGCTGCTTTGCTGGGTTTCTGCCTCTTGAAAAGACAGTTGACTTCCCTCTCTGTGATGGAGAGAGGAGGGGAGGGGGTGGAGCTGGCTAGCTCTGAGGAGGGGGGGGGAAGAAGTGGTGGACTGATGCTGAAGCTGAGCAGATGAGTCACGGGGGATGGTGTCTGATTGACTCTCAAAGTGGCAGTAGAACTGGTTCAGCTCATTTGCCAGGCGAGAATCGTTTATGTAGTGGGGGACTTTGAGTTTATAGTTTGTGATCTGTCTGAACCCTCTCCAGACAGAAGTGGCGTCGGTTGCAGAGAACTGGTTCTTAGTCTCTCTGAGTACAGTCGTTTAGCTTCTCGCACCTCCTTGCTAATCCTCAACAGCTTCACTAGTCCACTTCTTTGATGTCCTCACTACAGGTTTACAGCGCTTTTGCCTGTAAGCAGGAATAAGATGGACCATCACGTGATCAGAGTGTCCTAGTGAAGCGCGTGTGACGGCGTGATAGGCACTGCTAACTGTGATGTAGCAGTGATTCAAAGTGTTCCCATCTCTGGTTGGACACTTCATAAACTGTCTGTATTTGGGGAGTTCTTGGCTGAGTTTTCCCCTGTTAAAGTCACCGAGAACAATAACAAGGGAGTCCGGGTTTGTCTGCTCCACACACAGTATCCGGTCGGCCAGCATGCTCTGTGCGTGCTGAACGTTGGTGTGCGGCGAGATGTAAACACCGACCAGAGTGAATGAAGCAAACTCACGGGGGGAGTAAAACGGTTTAGGAGTATTTGGACTTAATGCTTTATACTGTATAGATTTTTAAGACTTGAGTTAAAGGCATTATAAGGACCATACAGGAATGTTTTGCTTCATTATTAAAAGCAAGTTAAGGGTCCCTTCCTCCCTCAGTGGTACAGAATAAATAAACCTGCCTGTGTGTTAGATACTGTGTACCTGCAGTAAATTGCTGGCTTGCTAATCAGACATATGGTGAAAAAAACCTACGTTGCTTCTATAGGTGCCAACATTTCACAGTGACATTTTAAAATGAAAAGAAGCAATTAACAACTGTCACAGATTGTTTTTGATACCTGAATTATTGGCAGTGACCAAGAGCCAAGAAGACTGTAGAACTTTTTTTTACTGTAGACTGTGTGAAAAGCTGTTATTAACTCATTATAACTCCTTGAGCTATTTATTACCTGACTGAAATCATGATCATAACTCTGTGTCAATGCAGTGGTCCATGTCCCAGGAAAAAACTGTATTCTATTTGCCATATAGCCAGCCGTCCTGCTTCAAACAAGTAGCCTAATTGATTCATTATGTTTTTCTGTGAAGGCCAAAGTTGAAAACTCTGTATTAATCCACATACATTTGTGTGTATGTGTTTTTATGCTTGCAGATGCAGAACATATGCAAACTATTCTGCTGCAAGCTTGACAATACGCAACACAACTGATTGCCCTGGACAGGCAGAAGGTCTCACAGACAGGCAAGACAGCAGAGGCACTGCGGACATCCTAAGGATTTATGACCTCCAGGTGAGTTTAAGAATAACTTTGCCATAGCCACAGTGTTCAGTCAACACAGATTGGGACAAATCTACTATTAATAGTGAAATCTTATTGTTATTGATGTGATGACAAGCGACACACCCGCTGAGACACCAACTCTGACACAACGTGAAGTTAGCGAAGCCAGCTACCATAGTTAAGTGCATCCCTGGGGCCACAGCGGGCGACAGTGAGTCTTATTTGAAACAACTGGGTAAGGATAAACGTAAATACAGTAAGATTGTTATTCACGTCGGCGGTAATGACTCCAGGTTATGCCAATTGGAGGTCACTAAGATTAATGTTGAGTCGGTGTGTACATGCAAAAACAATGTCGGACACTGTAGTTTTCTCTGGACCCCTGCCAAATCTGACCAGTGATGACATGTACAGGTGCTGGTCATATAATTAGAATATCATCAAAAAGTTGATTTCAGTAATTCCATTCAAAAAGTGAAACTTGTATAATGTATACATTCATTCCGCACAGACTGATATATTTCCAGTGGGGAGATTCACAAAGAGTGAACTGCAGCTGGAGTCAGTGCTTCAAGAACCACCACGCACAGACGTATGCAAGACATGGGTTTCAGCTGTCGCATTCCTTGTGTCAAGTCTCTCTTGAACAAGACACAGCGTCAGAAGCGTCTCACCGGGCTAAAGACAAAAAGGACTGGACTGCTGCTGAGTGGTCCAAAGTTATGTTCTCTGATGAAAGTAAATTTTGCATTTCCTTTGGAAATCAAGGTCCCAGAGTCTGGAGGAAGAGAGGAGAGGCACAGAATCCACGTTGCTTGAGGTCCAGTGTAAAGTTTCCACAGTCAGTGATGGTTTGGGGTGCCATGTCATCTGCTGGTGTTGGTCCACTATGTTTTCTGAGGTCCAAGGTCAACGCAGCCGTCTACCGGGAAGTTTTAGAGCACTTCACGCTTCCTGCTGCTGACCAACTTTATGGAGATGCAGATTTCATTTTCCAACAGGACTTGGCACCTGCACACGGTGCCAAAGCTACAAGTACCTGGTTTAAGGACCATGGTATCCCTGTTCTTAATTGGCCAGTAAGCTTGCCTGACCTTAACCCTATAGAAAATCTATGGGTTATTGTGAAGAGGAAGATGTGATACGCCAGACCCAACAATGCAGAAGAGCTGAAGGCCACTATCAGAGCAACCTGGGCTCTCATAACGCCTGAGCAGTGCCACAGACTGATGGACTCCATGCCACGCCGCATTGCTGCAGTAATTCAGGCAAAAGGACCCCCAACTAAGTATTGAGTGCTGTACATGCTCATACTTTTCATGTTCATATTTTTCAGTTGGCCAACATTTCTAAAAATCCTTTTTTTGTATTGGTCTTAAGTAATATTCAAATTTTCAGAGATACTGAATTTGGGATTTTCATTAGTTGTCAGTTTTAATCATCACAATTAAATGAAATAAACATTTGAAATATATCAGTCTGTGTATAATGAATGAATATAATATCCAAGTTTCACTTTTTGAATGGAAGTACTGAAATAAATCAACTTTTGATGATATTCTAATTATATGACCAGCACCTGTAGTCTTATTCTCATTTAGTTGGAGAAAGTTTATTGCCATTGCCATAATATCATTTTGGCAGTTAAAAATGGACCGCAAGGACGCTGTATCATCAGCATAACAGTGTATCTGCAATATATTATGTCTACAGGGAATGGAGCCCAAGGGGAGCATATACAAAACAAAAAAAGGCCCCTGGATTGAACTTTTAGGTACTCTACATTGAATTGCTGCTGAAGAGGAGGAAATGTTACCAATGTCAGAACAGGAAAGGTTCAAGTAGGAGTGAAACCACTGTAGAGCAACACCCTGGATACCACCCCTTGCTGGAGGCAATCCAGGAGGATGTCATGATCAACCGTGTCAAAGCAGCGCCGAGGTAAAGCAGGAACAAACTAGCACAATTTCCAGTATCACCAAAAAACAACAAATCATTCAGTACCATAAGCAGTGCTGTTTCTGTGCTGTGATGTACCCTGAAACCTGACTGAAAGTTATCCAGCACATTGTTTTAAGTTAAAAATGAGAACGACCTTCTCCAATATTTTGGAAATTATAACTTCCCCATCAGGAAACGCTGTGGTTGGATAAGGAAACCAGGTTTTCAGCGGAGAGTCTGCATGTATTTTAAGGCTTCATGGTGTGGCTTGCATGTGGGAGGTATTTTAATGTCAGGTTGAAATCATAGATGTGTTTGTTAGGTATGGGCGGGTCGTGGGGGCTCATTATTAGCTTATTAAGGCTGTGCATGTGAAAGGCCCATGCTGATGGATTCCACTACAGTCATTTGCACCACACCATTCCAGAAAATCCAGTTCCAGCATTTTTTAAATTCTCACTTTCTGCCCGATTTGTACATGACTGCTACATTATAGCTGTGATGAGAGATGGTGGTTGTGGTTAAAAAGCCAAACATCTGTAATGGGATACAAACTCAACTTTCAGTCAGAAGTATTACTCGCCATCCACCTGCTGCTCTGACCTGCAGACTCTTTTCTAGAATTAGACTGGAGCCCAAACACTCTATTCCCTTTAAAGGTGCTTTCCATTACACGTCTTTTAGAACACAGCAGATACTGGAACGGGGGATCAGACAAACCCTCAATAGTCAAGTGAGGCACTAAGACGTGTGTGTGTGCGTGTGCGTGTGTGTGTGAGCCAAATAGAACACAAAACAGTCGACAACATTAACACACACACACACATCAGACAGAGAAGAAGCAGTGCGTGTGTGCGTGCTGTGTGTTTGTGTGTGTTTGTGCGTGTGTGTTTCCTGTTGGCAGAAACAGCCCAGGGCTTCAGAGGGCCCAGACTGAATGAATACCTGCGAGCTGTTGCACCAGTTTGATAGCAGAGTAACAATTGACAATAAGGATCTTTGTGTGAGAGACGGTCACAGCCAGCAAGTAAATATTTCTACTTTATACTTAATTTATCTGATGCCTGTCATTATTACGACAGGTGCCATACCTTCATTTACTGAAGTACTACTGTACTTATGTACAGGTTAGGATTACTTGTACTTAACAAAGTATTTTCCATTTAAACAACTTCACAACATTTTAGAGGGAACTTTTTACTACCGTAAATTTACACGACAGCAAATAAAAAACAAACATGTTGTTATAAACTAGTGTTCCACATCCTACTTCTTAACGTAATGAATGTAATAATCTAGTAATATGTAATAAAACGCTACAAGTATTTTAACATCTGATACATTTTGTTTTACTTTGGTAACATTTGAAATAGTTTAACTTGTTTTGGAGTATTTTTTCTTTGTGGTATTACTTGCACCACTGGTTTTTACTGAAGTTAATTTTCAGATGAAAAAATATAGAAGATTAAGACTCCATGCAGAACTCTAATTAGGTCATGATTCAGATAAATATAAAAATAGTTTTGAGTATATTTCGAGTGTAAATTCTTTTCCTGTTAGTTAAGTCTCTGAACCTTTGGTTGATCAGGAGGACTACTACTGCTCAAACCCAAATCATGCAGAATATTTCCAGCAGTTTTCATATTGATAAAGCATCAAACAATTAATCTTATAGTATTGGTAATAATCCAGAACAATA
The DNA here is from genome assembly GCF_014851395.1 of Micropterus salmoides. NCBI lineage: Eukaryota > Metazoa > Chordata > Actinopteri > Centrarchiformes > Centrarchidae > Micropterus > Micropterus salmoides. The sequence continues at coordinate 33,223,802 of NW_024041039.1, forward strand.
ATAATATTAACCATAATTAATATTTAATAATCAGTAAACTCTTAAGAAGTTTAGAAGTAGAGTCTGTGGGGCCTGTGAGCCTGGTGTTTCCTGAGCTTAGCAGGAGTGGTTTTAAGTTTAAGACGGATTTTGTCCTTTCATCAGCCCCTGTACGGCGGAGGACAGTGCTGCTATATCTAACATTTATACTAGTACAGTGAAGTGTCCACATTAGCCAGGTGAGGTTTTTTCACTTCATACTTTGTAATCTGAACATTAGCATACAGGATAGAGAGAGAACAGAGTTTACATCACACAGCTGCACACAGGTTACACATTTGAAATTAGAATCTGGAGCCTGAGGCTGGTGAAGTCCAGTGAAGTGGTTTTAATGAGGAGCGGTGGAGCTGGAACAGCCCCCTGTGGTCTGCTCCTCTCTGATCATGATGCAGAAGTAATTGACTTTTACTTTGGAGGTCATTAGAAGAGATAAGTGCATTGCTGCTGACGCTCTCCTCACCTCTGACCCTCTGATGTCTGCATAACAGGGGCCTCCAGATCCAAACAGCCATGTGGGCCTTTGCTCTACTCCAGATTCAGCACCTCAAAGGTCTTGTTACGAGGACTGAGGTGCTTTTTGTCACCTCTATGTAAAAAAGATCAAAAAGGTATACCTTTTTTTCCTTTTGTTTCCTTTTTTTCAATTAAAAACTTACAGAGTGGCTGTTTCATAAGCTGCGACCAGAAATGTAATCTGACCACTTTCATGCCAACAGTATATCAAATAAATCAAAGCTGTAGTGAAATGGGAGAATGTCCACAACTTCAAATTTTAGTGTTCAACAAAATGTCTGCTGAAGTAGTATAACTCAATCCAAACTGGCTTGTGTGGTTCTGGTCTTTACCCTCAAACTGGGAACCACTGCTTTAAACTATGACCATGGATTTAAAAGCAAAATCATAATATACAAACTAGTAACTCCAGCTGTCAGATGGTACAGTAAAAGTATGGAGGCTTTAAAAGCAGCAGCACATGTAAAGTGTACGCACGATATGAGACTGTTACGGCCATCATATCTTTGAGGATGGACAGATGTCAGTCTCAGTTCTAGTTCAAAGGTTTCTGCTTTTGCTTCCCCTTTGCTCTCCTGATTTCTTTCAAAAACTACACGTAAACCATGTCCCGAGTCCCTCAGAGCCACACCTTATAGCCTATTGGAATGCATTACGTTCACTACAAGATCCTTATTAGACCCACTGATGTCCGCATACCAGGGGTCCTGAGATTCTATATCTTAGACAAAAGTTGTAAAGTGGGCACAACAGTTAGAAACTCATTCAGCTACAATTTAAAGACATAATATTTCTACTCCGCTACATTTTAAAGGGAAATCTTAATGTATCTGAGAGTTGTATATTATAAAATAACTTCGGAACCTACTACCCAGTGATATATTGAGAAGTTTGCACCACTTCACTGCGTGTCCTGAGTGCAGCCTGGATCTCCATGTCATCACTGACCTGCCTCATCGATGCGGGTTAGTTCAGCTGTGTGTCAACTTCTGCAGAGACAATTGGACTAACAGGTGCTGATTATTAACTAAACAGTCTGTGTGCAGAGAAGGGATGAAAAGCCTATGAGACAAGTCAGGCTATTCTCTGTGTCATTAAAACTGTCACAACGCATCAACACTGTCAAAGCAATGTGATTATTAAAGAGCTAGGTGGACTGCCTATACCTGTACATTGGTTTATAAAACATTGTAAACGGAATTAAATCCAGACAATCTGATATAAAGCTTTGTTTCATTTCACTGTTTGAATTAATTCCGTTTTATATTGAACTAAGTGAAGACTTACCAATCAACTCTACTTTTGAACTTCTCCGGAGAATCGGGTTGTAGAAGCCCGCCGAGTAGCGTTGTTTGTCGGGGTAGAAGAGTTACTGAGGCGGCAGCATGGACCTGCGCTGCTGGCTCAGAGAGGAGGCTGAGCTGCGTGGCGGTGTGCTGCTGTAGGAAGCCTCTCCCCGCTCTGCTTGCGCTCCAGCTGCTGCCGCCTCTTATGGCAGTCCCAGTCCGACTCCTGCTGGCGCGTCACTCAGTCAGCCCCCAGCCCGCAGGACGCAGCAGGCTGCTGCCATATGCTCCTGAGCTGTTCCTTCGGCCCTGGAGACATGGACATCTTCGAAATGAACCAATAGGATTTGATTTCTACAGATTTTTGATTTTTTTTTTTATAATAAAAGATGAGTCAACAAATTTGTGCCTTTAACTGTAATAAACTGTATAATGACAGGAAGAAGAAGAAGAATGTAGAATTTTGGTTTTTGGTGAATTGCATTGGTAGTTCACTATGTAGTTCATCACTATGTGTCAGAATGATCTCCACCTACAGTTTAGGAACCACTGTGTGGAAAAGGTAAGGCTAGCATGTATCAGTGTCAGTGTGTAAAGGATGAAGTCTGCAGCCTGCAGCAACCAACAAGGAAACCATGTTTCAGTGAACAAAATCTGCCATCTGCTGGAGAATTCTTTCTACTGAGAATCTGTCAGAGGAGTGTGTGGCCTGTCGATTCAGCATAAACCCAAGAACAAATTTGAATCTGAGACTGATGACTAAAAATGGCAGGAAGTGGATTATATTGGCTTAGTGTGATCTGATCATACATTACAACAAATTTGCCAGGGCTTGCAAGTTTGTAAATGTGACCATAGCTATCCATCAGAGATGTTGCGAAGAAGCCCTGCAGCAGTAACACCTGAGCACCAGACATCATTTACTCTCTGTGTAAAGCACACTATGTACTATAAAGAAATGAGCATCGAAGTTGATTCGTAATTTGAAATAGTTTGACAAAATAATTTTGAGTTCCACTAGTTTCTGCAGAAGCTTTAAACCACATTTCATGGTCATCACATCATGTACTATGGACATTCACTCACCTGGTAACAGGTAGCATAATTTAAAGCATCGCAGTGTCTGGACTGTCCGAACATCTTGCCAGACTGTTCCAAGTCATACTTACCACAAACAGTTAGACCCTACAAGGACACCCTAACAACAGGACCCCAGTATCTAGAGTGGTGTATGACCTCATCATGACATCACATGTGACAGCTCCATCAACACTACATCAATGAGTAGGGGGCCTGTACAACAGTCTAAATGAACACCAGAAACAGACATCAGATGATCTAACAGAAGAGGTCAACAGTCATAAACCAGGACTCCACATTAAAGTCAGAGATTATCTTTGAACAGAGACAGAGGTTACCATCTCCCCCATATCACTGAACTCCTATACTTGGCTCACATGATGCAGGTTAACTTCCCATGTACCTGAAGCAAGATGCACACACACACACGTACTCTATGATGCTATTTACAGAAGCCCAACAGTTCCCACCAAGAGCAAGCACTAGGCGACAGAGGCAAGGAAAAACTTCCTTTTAAGAGGCAGAAACCTCAAGCAGAACCATGGCTCAGGGTGGGCGGCCATCTGCCATCTGGGGGTGAGAGAGAGAGAGAGAGAGAGAGAGAGAGAGAGAGAGGGCAGGAGAGGAACAGAGAGAAAAAGAGAGGGATGGAAGGAGAGAGAGAGGGGAGGGAGGCAGCCTACACAATATACACACAGAGGTACAGACAGTAAAGGTGATGTTGCTATAGAGTAAATGAAAAATGGTACAGATATTTACAGTAGTGTTAATGGTAACAGTCGTAATGTTAATGATTATAATAACAATAGGACTAGTAACAATAGTCGTTGCAGCAGAGGGTGTCGAGCAGGAACACGGGGGCAGCAGGTGACCCGCAGCCACAGATCCAGACTCCACAGCTCCAGAGCCAGAAACACCTGCAGGAAGTGACAGGAGGAGAGAGGAGAGGGACGAGAAAGCACAAGACTACTGGAAAGGGGAGAAGTTGCGTTAGTAACATGCAATAATGGGATGAGGTTGCATACAGAGGGAGAGAAAGTAGAGGAGAGAGGAGCTCAGTGCATCATAGGAAATCCCCCGGCAGTGTAGGCCTATAGCAGCATAACTAAGGGATGGTTCAGGACTCACCTGAGGCCAGAATAAAACACATTTCTAAGTAAGTAATTAAGTTGATCTCTGCAAGAGTTAAGTTGAGCCCTGTCCTATAATAAGGACATTTTCTTGTGTTTCCCAGGAGGCTAAGTTGCTGAAAACTCAAACCTTGGTTCCAGACTGTAGTTTTGAGCAACTTAGCCTCCTGGGAAACACAGGCTATCGTGATGCAATGCCTCATGAAGACAGTTGGGTCTTTTGATCAAGAGAGTTGGAGATTTTTGATGGGACAATCAGGACTTAAGAGAGGACTTCAATTTTTAAAATATAAACAGACACCATTAATGATCAGACTTTTTTCCAAATGATATTCAGGCTTACCATGTGCTGTGTCTGCTCTTCTGTCATGACCTTGAGAAAAATTATTTAGCCAAGCACAGCAGGAATCTCCCAGAAATTAGGTGTAGCTACAGAGCCTTGCTGTCTTTGTGAAGGAAGAAGCGGTTAAAATCAAATGATTACAACGCAATCTGAGGAAGATGAGGATGGTGTGTGTGTTTGTGTTTGTTTGAGGGTGCTTGAGGGAAAAAAGCAAGAAGATAAAAAACACCTTCTGAAAGGTTGCTAGATTTACTAAGAGGCATGAGAGGGATGTCAAAACCTGGCAGAAATTCAGACAGTAATATTCATATTAATTAGAATCTTTTTTTTTTTAAATATTAATAGTAGCACTAAATGCTTAAAAGTGCAAACAGCAGCATTTGTAGGCTAAGACACAAAACATGTACTCAGAAGCTTTATGAGGAGGAACAATGTTATAAAATTAAGTAAAACCCTGTGCATGAATCACCATCCTTTGACTTGTAGACATGAAAATGATCCAAAACAAAAGACAGGTGGCTGTACATTCAAGGCACTAATTTCAACATCAAATGAGCAAAGCTTCTTTCAATCAACTTTGGCAGTACTCACATCATCAACTCTTCTCTCATCAATATCAGACTGCTCACACTCCTGACTCCAGGAAAAATATCCAGTAAAAGAAGGCACTGCATATAAAGTTCAAAATACACTAACACCCTCGGAGAACAGAGGTCATCCTTTTCTATGCTGATAACTTCCACTGATTTGGATTTTACTCAGTAGGTATTCATACTATCACAGAAACAAAAGAACACGTGTGTGTTTGTGTGTGTGTGTGTGTGTGTGTGTGTGTGTGTATGATGTGAGCTTCTCCCTCACGCAAGGTCCATCTAGAAAATACCATTCTTGAGTTTCATTACTTTAGAGCTGGCTTTTTGTCCATTGAGCTCAAGCTTCTGGAATTCCTCAAAGGTAAATTTCAACTGCTTGGGATAGCTAAGGTTAAGAATAGATAGATTGAATAGATTGCTCCCATCAGTAAAACACAGGATCTGGTGACATCACTCCGCTGCAGGATCTTGGTTCCCTTGACTACGATGGTTGCACGCCCAACCCCGATGATGGCAATCTTCATCACTTGCATCGCAAGGTCTGCATCATGCTCCTCCACATCCTTGCAGAAGAAATTAAAAGGTGTAAGGATGTATAAAATACATGGAGGCTGGTGCACAGGATTGAAACGGCCATATCTCCACGTGGGAAGGCTACAGAGACATGCAGCTCAAACAAAATTAAAAGCGTACTCAATTACTTACACGGTACTGTTTGAAAAGGTCCTCCTCCTTCTCTCCAAGATAGACTATGAGGCAGTGAATGGCAATTTCTCTCAGCCTTTCAACCTGATTCATGGAAAAAATAAATCAGGTGTTCTATAAAAATCATGACAATTTGAAAACAATTTGTGCAAGCAGAAAGGCAAGAGGGTGAGGACTCCAGCCCTTGCCTGAAAGCAAGGACCCTATTGTTATTGTATTATATTGTTTCTTTTTATTATTATACAATTTTTCAGGCTTTTCAAAATATATACATTATTCCTGCATACTACAGACTCCAAATGTCAAAATGTAGCCACAAGTCTCATCTATAGATGTGTGTAATTTGGTTGAGCTATATTTTATACTTTTATATACTTTTCTGGGCACCCACATGTGCACCCTATTCCTCTCCCATTCAATCCTGAATCTGCCTGCAATTGTGCAAATTGTGCAAATATGCAACTGACCTTGTGACAACCTACAATTCGCCAGGTTTCACCAACGTGGAAAACCCTGGAAACGCACATTTTATAAACGAGCCACACTGATTCGTTGCCGGATGGCGCGACAATTAAACCTCTTCTCGGTAAATATCAGTGTGTCGGTAGGAGAGAGTGGGAGAGGAGCAGTGACAGAAGTGGACACGCTCTAAGATTGTCAGAAAAAAAATCAAAGTAAGGTAATAAATCCCTTGCGTATCGTTTTCATCTGTGACTTTCGCCCATCCTGTACACTTCACCTTCAGATCATCATTCTACAATCGCCGTGTTTGCGGAAGCCAGTAAAACATTCACAACCCAGCAGCAAAAATCCAGACTGGATTCTGTGACTGACTGACTGGACTCCGTGAGTTATCAAACTCGTTTTTCTGTGCTATGACGTTTTTGTATTGTTGTGCCTGAGAAACTGAACCATATGACCCATTTAAGGAACCTGGTTCTTTGAGACAGAGATGCTTTTGAGTGATGGCCTCTGCAACCTCACTGATCTGGAGAATAGATGGATAAGCAGTGTACTCATAAATAGCCTCCGCTAGTTTTCCAAGGATGTCTGGGAGTAGTGGAATTAAATCTTTTGTAGTGAGAAGTGTCCCATATTTTTTGAAGCGCTCATTGGCTGACTGAATTTGGATCTCTGTGAGGCCAGAAAAGCTGGGAATTGAAAGCTGGGAACGATGGCCTGTACTATCTTCAGATGAGAGAATCAGTGTGTCATCTGTTGACACAGATGCGGTGCCGTCAAGATAGTGCTCCTCACAAGGCTGATCAGTCATGTTGGTCACCAACATGACTGATACTCCGTTATATCTATCGATCAAACCAGATGAAACTCATCAGTTAGCTAAACTTCAAATGTGCATTCAGGATATTAAAACCTGGATGACCTGTAATTTTCTAATGTTAAACTCAGATAAAACTGAAGTTATTGTTCTGGGGCCCTACCACCTCCGTGACGCATTATCTAAAGATATAGTTTCCCTTGATGGCATCGCCCTGGCCTCCAGCACCACTGTGAGGAATCTTGGAGTTATCTTTGATCAGGACATGTCGTTCAAGTCTCACATTAAGCAAATTTCAAGGACTGCCTTTTTTCACCTATGTAATATTGCAAAAATCAGGAACATCCTGTCTAAAAATGATGCAGAAGACTAGTCCATGCATTTGTTACTTCTAGGCTGGATTACTGCAATTCCTTATTATCAGGCTGCTCGAAAAAGTCCATTAAGACTCTTCAGCTGATCCAGAATGCTGCAGCACGTGTTCTGACAGGAACCAGGAAAAAAGATCATATTTCTCCTGTTTTAGCTTCTTTGCATTGGCTTCCAGTAAAATCCAGAATAGAATTTATAATCATTCTTCTTACCTACAAAGCTCTCAATGGTCAGGCACCATCTTATCTTAAAGAGCTCATAGTACCTTACTATCCCACCAGAGCACTGCGCTCCCAGAATGCAGGGTTACTTGTAGTTCCTAGAGTCTCCAAAAGTAGACTAGGAGCAAGAGCGTTCAGCTATCAAGCTCCTCTCCTGTGGAACCAGGTTCCAGTTTGGGTTCAGGAGGCAGACACCATCTCCACATTTAAGAGTAGGCTGAAGACTTTCCTCTTTGATAAAGCTTATAGTTAGGGCTGGCTCAGGTTAGTCCTGAACCATCCCTTAGTTAGGGGGATTTCCTATGATGCACTGAGCTCCTCTCTCCTCTTCTTTCTCTCCCTCTGTATGCAACCTCATCCCATTATTGCATGTTACTAACACAACTTCTCCCCTTTCTGGTGGTCTTGTGCTTTCTTGTCCCTCTCCTCTCTCCTCCTATCACTTCCTGCAGGTGTTTCTGGCTCTGGAGCTGTGGAGTCTGGATCTGTGGTTGCGGGTCACCTTCTGCCCCCGTGTTCCTGCTTGACACCCTCTGCTGCAACGACTATTGTTACTAGTCCTATTGTTATTATTGTTATTATAATCATTAACATTACGACTGTTACCATTAACACTACTGTAAATATCTGTACCATTTTTCATTTAGTCTATAGCAACATCACCTTCACTTTCTGTACCTCTGTGTGTATATTGTGTAGGCTGCCTCCCTCCCCTCTCTCTCTCCTTCCATCCCTCTCTTTTTCTCTCTGTTCCTCTCCTGCCCTCTCTCTCTCTCTCTCTCCCTCTCTCTTTCTCTCTCTCTCTCCTTCACCCCAACCAGTCGAGGCAGATGGCCGCCCACCCTGAGCCATGGTTCTGCTTGAGGTTTCTGCCTCTTAAAAGGAAGTTTTTCCTTGCCTCTGTCGCCTAGTGCTTGCTCTTGGTGGGAACTGTTGGGCTTCTGTAAATAGCATCATAGAGTACGGTCTAGACCTGCTCTTTTATGAAAAGCGCTGAGAGATAACTGTTGTTGTGATTTGGTGCTATATAAATAAAATTGAATTGAATTGAATTGAATCAGTTAAGGTTAAATTTATTACAGGCTCCTGGTCCTGGAGAAACACAACCTTGATTGTGTCCTTATCCTTGAGGTCAGTTGTAGAAAAAGGGGTGAAAAACTCACCAAAATCAACATCTTTACAGTGAACACTGAAGGTTCTGGCAATGGAAAAAGCATCACGAATGACTGAGTGAAGGTCATCCACTGTCTCAGGGATTCCAGATGGTAGTACAACTTTACGGACATCATGATCCTCAAGGATCACTCGGAGTTGAGCGGGTTGTGACATTCTGTACACAAAATGTTTGACATGTTTCAGTAATTTTTAGTAACAGCTAAATGGTAAAAATATGTTAAGAGGATATTATATTTGACCTCCACCACATTTTATGCAAATTTGTATCATTTCATCTAAAAATCTCCAAAAAAATATGGGGACCATTTATGGAACATAAATGCTGAGCTTAAGAGTCATAATGCTTGTTTCACCAAAGATGTAAGATATCAAGGGGAACATGTCTGATAGCTCAGCTGGCTCTATGACTTTCACAGGACCGTTTTTCTCAAGCACATAGCTCCTCAGATGCTCAACTGACCAAGCAGTCAGACCTTTCACAATGAATCCAATGCTGCCCTTTACCAGACAAAACATCAAAATATTTCAATTTTGCTGTCAGTGCACACTGTCTCTTCACTCCATACACATGCATTAAACTATCATTCTCCTGTACAGCCTGAATATGCAGTGCGTGTTGTTCTTTCATTCTGGGTGGGAATGCCCCTGTTCTCACTTCTCCATCTTGAAACTGTGACTTTTCACCTAGACAAAATCTGCAGATGTATGAACTGGAAAAGCTCTCAACAAATTCCCCCATAGAATGGGCACCGAGATTGTCTGCAACCACACTAAACACTGTGCCTTTGACTCTTCTGCCCAATGCTGGAACATACAGTCCTTCCTCCTCTAAGTACACAAGATCTTTGAGCAGTGGCTCCAACACAGCACTGTAACCAAATCTCTTCACATCCTCAGCCTTGCACAGAATTGCTAAGAAGATTGAGTTTAGTTCAGATCTGAGCAATGAGTTACAATGGTACATCAGCTAACACACAATACACAGCTGCGATTTTGTGTTTTTTCCTGGATGTACCAAGAGGATTGCATATATCAAAGTCATGATAAATGACTTGTACACAGTTCTCTGAGTTTCTGCCTCACTCAAGATCAGGTCCTGTATATCTTTCTTGCTAAAAAGCTGAAGTACTGACTTTAGAATGGGGACATACTGAAAGCTGCTCTCTCTACTAAGAACATACTTAATCGGTTCAATGACAGAAAACTGTTAATAAAAAACTTTCTTCTTTTGAAGGCAGAGGAAAGGAACTCTCTAATTTCAATTTATATCTCTCTTATATCATCATCTCTAATCTCATCAACATCAGACTGCTCACCCTCCTGATTAACTCCATCACTGCACTGATCTGCTTGCGAAGGGTTTTCATACCTCTTTATCACGTCATCTTTGAAGTAATCTAAAGAGTGGGGAGTACGCTTGCGATTTCTATGCGAAGCAAAGGTTAGTTGTGAAATTGCAATTTTTGAAAACACAGGTGACAGTTTCTTGCTTTTTCAAATGTTGACGAAGGTGTTCAAAGTAAGATAAATTATAACACAAAAAATTCAGGGAAATTTTAAGGGTTGCTCATGGAGGATGGATATTTTAGTGCAAACAAAACAATTAGTCATCATGAATTCACAATCTGTATTTTAAATAACACAAATGAAATTACTGAAACAGCTTTCCAATCAGTATTTATCTTTTTAGCACCATTTTAACATTGTAATATATTTCTCTTTAAACATACATGTAACATTAATCTTTTAATACACATTTAATATATCAAATTGTATTTTACATTAACAGAAGTTAAAATTAAATTGTTTTTTGATTAACTGAAAATGTTAAACTCTGACAAGTCATGATAGTATATTGAATCAATAGGCATAATTTGTGTGTCATCCAAGCTCAATAAAATAACAATTACAAGTAAAAACAGTATCTCAGAACTTCATTTTTTATTTCACAACAATATATATTTTAAGTAATGACTAAAGGTCCCTTGAATTAGTTTTTAGAGTGCACAAACGCGAATACTGAATCACTATCTTACATTAATAATGAATCCTAGCACTGACCATCACAACACATACTCAAGTATCCACAGGCAACTGCTTTTACAAAGTACAATTTAACAGTTTTAGAGTTTATTTAACTTTAGCGCAGATCAAAAATCACTAACTTCAGCTGATAATCATCTACTCTAAGCACAATAAAAGCATGCAACAATCAGCAAGCATGTGAGGCACATGGTGGTGAAACCCCTCAGGTGGCTGGGCAGGAGGCCAGTGATGGAGGTGATGGAGCCTCTGTAGCTTGCGGCAAAGGAGGGCAGCGGACAGATGATTAATCGTAATTTCCTCCAAACATAAAATCAATACTTGGAAAGTTTAACAATTGTATTACATTTTTACATTTACATTTACATTTACTCATTTAGCAGACGCTTTTATCCAAAGCGACTTACATTTGAGGAACAACATACAAGCATCAACAAAGCATCAAATACAGCACGAAATCTACAACTAAAAATACATACTAGTAAGAGCACCAATCAATACTAAGAGCACATATCACATCAATGGAGGGAAAGAAGTAAGAGTTAACAAAAAAGTGCAATCAATACAAGATAGAAGTGGATAGAAGAAGGAGAGCACAGGAAGTGCATGTTTGAGGTGTTATAAGAGTCTTGGAAGAGAGTTTCAGTTTTCAAGAGCTTCTTGAAGTTAGAGAGGGATGCCCCTGCTCTAATGGACTTAAACTGTATGCAAGCATTAGTGACTTGAATCTGATGCTGGAGGCCATGTGTAGCCAGTGGAGGTCCCACAGTAATGTAGTGACATGAGTCCTTTTGGGCTGATCAAAAACCAGACGCACTTCTGCATTCTGAACCATTTGTATGGGTTTCAACCCACAAGCTGGAAGACCTGCTCGGAGGGTATTGCAATAGTCGAGGCGAGAGATAACCATGGCCTGTACCAGAAGCTGGGTGGCATACTGAGTGAGGTAGGGCCTGATTTTTCTGATGTTGTATAGAGCAACCTCCCCCCTTTTGCCCACGTGGTCCCTTGGCCCACACATGAGCAACCTTCTGGACCATGTTTTGAAAGGGTTAAACAATGACATTCAACAACATAGAATGAGCTGGCAGCATCCGTTCTGGCTTCTCCTATGGGAATCTGTTAGTGTGCATTTTATCATTAAACGGCACTAAATGGGTGCAGACACACAAACATCCAGTTCATCATAAAATAAGCAACAAAAATAATAAGCAACAGGACAACAAAGCACCAGGCATCTGGTTTCCCCCCAAGATGTAGTGTCAGAACAGGTCAGGTACCTGTCTTCTGGTCAACCACCTAAGTGAGAACGCAGGTCAAAGGTCAGGCCTTTGTAGTACGGCGGACTGTAGAGAGCCTTTTCAGTCAGTGACGCTCTGTCATCTCAGTTTCGTCAGTTTCAAGTAGGTCAAGTGCACTGTTTTTCACCATGAATCATGGGAGAGATATTCATCTCTCTTTTAACCTTTGTTAATAATTAGGATCCTTTGTCTACAAAATCGTCATCACCTCTTTATGGTGATTGGTTTTGGAATAGATGGAAAAGGCTTGTACGCTGTGGGAGGGAGAGATGTACTCTCACTGTGATCACATGTCCCAGGTTTATCCTGTCTGTTCCAATTGCAGTTGAGACAGACTAGCCTTGTGCGGCCATTGAGAGCTAACCGCTTTAGCCAACAATGGTCATCTCAACATGCTTCTTGTGATGGACTGCAGAACGAAACCGACCAGTTACATGGTTAATGTAAAATTTCTAACCAGGCCTTTGCCGAATCACCAACAGAGAAATGTGTGGCATTTGTGTAATCAATAACAGGTTTGTGTGAAAATTTCAGACCTACTGCTCGCGGATGCACTGCACCATTTACTGCTAGTTTGTCTATAACACTCTATACCACTCTGTGCTCTGTTGGTTGGCCTTCCCCACAGTTTTCCCTTTGATGTAAAGTTGTGGGAGTGGGCAGGCGAGTAATCACAGGGGATGGTGACTCCAGCCTACAAAAGTGAATTCAAAACATAACCCAGGCTTTTGAATCACTAACAAACCAACAAACATGTTTAAAACATTCAATTCAATTCAATTCAAATTAGCTTTATTGTGTGTGTGTGTAACAACAATATAGCTAAAGCATCATACATACAACATAAGAACAATCAACCCCATACAAACTGTAACGTGTGTGTGTGTATATTAATAGACAATTTTTTTGATTAAAAAATAATAATCTTAAATAAATAAAAAAGGAAAAAAGGAAATCAGTATCAAATGTAAAAACAAAACAATTACTAAAATATCAAACGATCAAAATAATAATAATTTGAATAATTTGTCTTTACTGTCAGGGCCCAGGTCTGACAGAATCTCTGCAGGAGGTTAAGGTGCTGCTACAAACCTTCTTTAGTAGGTGAGAGCAACACTAAGTCATCTGCATACAGCAGACCTCTTATCTCTGGGGTTATTAAACCTTTGTTCCAGGAAAAGTTCCATTTGCTAGAATAGTATTGAATAGTTTTAGTATAGCCAATCTGATTTTATGGTCTGAGTATTTGATCATTTCGTTGAGGATTCCATCAATACCACAAGCCTTTTTTCCTTTCAGGAACTGGATGACTTCTGTTAATTCTTGTTCTGTTACAGGGTAATCTAGAGAGTTTTCCATTTCGTGAATATCTTATACTGATCATCATTTTTTGTAATATTACTGTATAATTCATTTAAGTGATTAATCCAAGTATTTCCATCTTGGATTGCCAATTCATCCTGCTGGGTTTTGTTTAGGTTGTTCCATTTCTTCCAGAACTGGTTGGGCTCTAAGGATTCCTCAATTTCACAGAGCTTGCTGTGTTGTTCTTTCTTAGTTTTTAGGGTGTACTTGAATTGTTTCAGAGTGGCCTCATATTGACAGCGTATGTTGTGGTTATCTGGGTCCCTATGCTTTTCATTTGATAATTTCCTTAAAGTTTTCCATAGGTTTTTGCATTCAGTGTCAAACCATTTGTTATTGTTCATTTGTTGAGGTTTTGGTTTGGAGGCTTTCAAATTAGACAATGAAGCCAAATGATGAAATATTGAATTGATTTTGTCCACAGCAGAATTTACACCAGAATTATTCTGGGGAAATGTTTCAGTTAGAAATAAATGAGTTAAATCATGTATGTTTTGATTTTCCAGTGCCTTTTGGTATGCCCCCATGCTGTCTGGGGTCCATCTGTATCGGTATGTGCTCTTAAACAGTTCACAGGCACCCCAGACTAGATAGTGATTATGCTGTGGTCTGAGAGGGGTGTGAGGGGGCTGACTGTGAAAGCTCTGAGAGACACTGGATCTAGATCTGTAATGAAAGAATCTACTGTACTACTGCCAAGAGCTGAGCTGTAAGTGTAGTGACCCAGAGAGTCCCCTCGTAGCCTGCCGTTGACTATGTACAGACCCAGCGTACGGCAGAGCTGTAAAAGCTGCATACCGCTTGTATTAGTCAGCTTGTCAAAGCTCTTTCTAGCAGGACATTCACGGAGGGGGAAGCAGGTGCTTCCAGGTAAGTGTTTGTCTCCCTGGGTGTTCATACTGTCAGCTCTTTCCCCTGTTCGAGCGTTCAAGTCCCCACAGAGTAATACATTTCCCATAGTTTTATAATGGTTAATTTCCTCCTCAAGAATAGAGAAAATATCTGGATTGTAGTAGGGGGATTCTGATGGAGGTATATAGGTGGCACACATGTAGACGTGTTGATCAGCACAAATCATCTGTTTGTTCATTTTCAACCATATATAAGCTTCTTCTTTTTTAATAACTGTGATGGACTGGCTCAGTTCTGATTTACACCATATAATCATGCCTCCTGAATCTCTGCCTTGGGTTATTGTGGGATTTTTTGTTGATGGTATAATAATCTAAGTGTAGCCGTGAGGACGACCAGTGGAAACATCTTCTCTGCACCATGTCTCCTGTAGAACTATGATGTCAGAGTCTTTTAACTCTCTATTCTCTACTCTCTATCTGGATTTCTGCTCTTTAAACCAAAAGCTGATGATCTCAGACCTTGAATGTTCCAACATGTTATTGTAAACGATTTCATCTCCAAGTGTAATCTGTTCAAAAATTAGACAAACACCTTAAAAAACAAATAATAATAATAGTAAACTAGATATTAAAAACTAATACTAGTAACAAACGAAAATGAAAGATAAAAAAATTTTGTAAAAAGAGGAAAATAGTGTTGTAGGTAAATGAATAAAATATTAAACTTTGAGTGACATTTTAGAGTGTATCATGTGTGAAATACTGTTAAGAATTGTCCTTATATTACTATTCGTTTAAAATGATATCCAACATAGAAAATTATGAATTATTGTGATGTCTCTAAGAGGTCTCTGCTCTTCCACCATGTAGCTATATGAGGCAAGAGCAGAGCAGGTTTAGCATGTGTAATATGTCTTTGAGTTCACCAGAGGGGGACGGGGCTGTGGCTCTTCTCACCGCTGCAGCATAGTTCATTCCAATAGGCTGCTGCTTCTATTGTCTTGGTTCTGCCGTTGGGATGAGGGGGGTATAGAACCTCCAGGCTGGGGGGCTCTCTGGCTGGGTATCAGTGGCCAGTGTTTTGTTGGCTGTAGGTTGTGATGTTGGTGATGCGGTGGGTTTGGTGGCCTGGCTGTCCTCTCTGACAGCCGGGGGTGGATATATGGTGGAGGTCTGGATGGTCTTGGAGGTCTAGGAGGTCCTGGAGGTCTGCGTGGGGTCTGTGTTGTGTGGTTACCTCTTGGAGTGGTAGTAGGGCTCCTTCCAAGAGCAACATCATTCAGGGTCCTAGCAAGGGTGGGGACTGCATTTCTGTGTAGGTGTATGTTATCATACAGGCAGTCCAGCTGCAGGGTCGGGTGGTTGGCCAAGAACACGTTGGGTTTGAGGGCACAGTCCCTGGAGAGTCTGATATTTATATCTTTTATATCTGATATGAGTTGACACCGTCCTGTTCTTTCTTGTCCTGGAAGTCACTGACAGTAGGAGAGGTAGGCTGCTGTTGTTCCAGCTGCTCTCTGATCTGTACCAGTTCTATTTCCATCTGGGAGAAGTGTTCTCTCATGATGTCCAGGGCCTCAGAGTGCTGTAGCAGGAGAGGATCAGTGTCAGCATCAGCAGGCTGTCTGTCTGGAGCAGGGACAGAACAGGACGGTTTGACTCCCAGGGCTGGAGCGATGCTTGTGAGGACCTCCTTCTCCTTCTCAGCTCTCAGTCTCATAGCAGGAAAGTCGAGCTCAAACTGTCTCAGGTCGCCTTGTATCATGGCAGTTCCATTTTTGAACTGGTTTACTGTTATTCTGCTGGAGTCATTTTCTTCCAGTACACTTATTTTCAATCCATTACAAATGCCTGCTCTCTTTATTGCTGGGTAATGAGAGCTGAACACATTCAGCTAGGCACATGGTTCATCAGTCCAGAAGATTAAATTGCAGGATCTTCCATCTTTGTAGTGGTCCAGGAACAGGATTTCTGGTCTTTCTCGAAGTAATGTTTGTTTATATTTTCCCCTTGCAGTTTTGCTTTTTTAGCAACATCACCTTCACTGTCTGTACCTCTGTGTGTATATTGTGTAGGCTGCCTCCCTCCCCTCTCTCTCTCCTTACATCCCTCTCTTTTTCTCTCTATTCCTCTCCTGCTCTCTCTCTCTCTCTCTCTCTCTCTCTCCCTCTCTCTCTCCTTCACCCCCAACCGGTCGAGGCAGATGGCTGCCCACCCTGAGCCATGGTTCTGCTCGAGGTTTCTGCCTCTTAAAAGGAAGTTCTTCCTTGCCTCTGTCGCCTAGTGCTTGCTCTTGGTGGGAACTGTTGGGCTTCTGTAAATATCATCACAGAGTACGGTCTAGACCTGCTCTTTTATGAAAAGCGCTGTGAGATAACTGTTGTTGTGATTTGGCGCTATATAAATAAAATTGAATTGAATTGAATAGCTGGGGGGTAGTCAATTGTTTCAGAGTGTGGAGACATCATGAAACTGTTGTTGATCTTCAAGCTTCTGTGTTCTGTGTTTAAAACAGCATTACTGCTGTTTGATGCCGTTGCTAGGTAACCACAGTCCAGTGTTAGCTTGTTAGCTATTAGCTTGAGTATTTCAGTTGGGACTTGTTCTCTCCTTGTGTTTCTTTTCAGTTTGATGCTCTTTTTCTGAGCTCTGTTTTCTGAGCTCCTTCTTCAAACTGTATCTCTTTTCCTTCTTTCTCCTTCTTTTTCCTTCTTTTTCCTCTTTTTCTCTCCTCTGGCGTATTGTGGTCACTTCTTTTGCATTTTCCTCATAAAAAGTCGGTGTTTATCCAATTTTTGGACCGAAAACAAGCGTTTTGTTAAGCAGCAAATCTTAAACATGACTTCTCAACAACAACGGAATTCGGCATGGTTTCATTCAAGCGCTTCTTGTTTAGGAGATATCATTTTAGAATCTTCAACTCATCCAAATCAAATTAGACTTTGTGAAACCTATAGCTATAAACTGTCATTCAGTTAGCACCTCAGACAAGAGGTCATGTTGAATGTCTACCCATGGTGTATGGAAAAGATCTTATTGGAACTACTTCACTGGTACTCAGAAACTCAAAACAGGCACATGTTTCATCAAAATCTGAATATCACACACCACATAGTACCGTATATACAACATTTGCCTCTCTTATTGGGCAGTTTTAAACAAACAATGTAGCAATGATGTCACCCGCAAGGTTTGACCTAATTAACAGTTAGTTACTCTGATAATTTTCCAACACCTTTGTGCTCAGTATTCATTACAAACATAGGATGTTCAAGTTTAGTATTACTTACTAAGATCTTAATATGGTATTCATTTTAGTTTCAATGTGTTTGAGATTTTTACTTTATCTGTGAGACGTTGTAACTCACCCTGTGTGTTTTTGGCTGGATTCTGTCACTAGGGTCCGTCCCTCCCCCTTCAGCTCAGTCCATTTGTTTTCTTTTTTTTCTTGCCAGTCTGTTTTAGAAATTGTGCAACATCTCTTTTCCAATGTCTACTTTTGCCCTTTGCTTTGCCCCCTTCCTCTGTACTGTCCGTTTCTTTGTACCAGGATGGCTTGATACAGCACCAATAATTTTCTTTTGACAGTTTTTTTCTTGTTGATCATTTGTATGTTAAGCAGGCTCTTTCGTGCTGTCTGTCTTCCATGATGTGACATACAACTCTGCCTTACTCCAGCAGCAGTTTCTGGACTAATCAAACTCAGAACTTTCAGGGTCTCATTGCGTCTCGTTTCAGACCACTGTAGTCCTAAGGTGATGGTCATGCCAACTAGGACAGTCCTACATGATTTGGTGTGGTCTTGCTGTTCAGCTGCTGGCCTGCATCATGCGGGCAGAACTTAGTCCAGTGGTAATTCTGGAGTGTCCTTTGCTGTACTCAGCATACTTCAGACTGCTTTCCTTCTTGTCTGGCTGGAGTGACATATGATGCTAATGATGGTGATTAAGAAAGGAACATCTTATCTTTATGCTGATCTTGAGGAAGTCCGGCTTGATCTGAGATATATATTTTTTTTTTTCATCACTGTGTTTATTTCAGTCGTTATGGGCCGTACTCTTTGACAACCTTATCCAAACTGCTCCAGCTGTGTCTGTGAGCTGTCAAAGGTTTTGGTTAGGCTCGTCACGTGAGCCGTGGCTTCAACAATGTCCTAAATGTCAGTATTCCTCTTTTCCCTGGTATTTCTTTCTCTGGGTAACTGGAGAGAGAGCCAATTTTGTCTTTATCTGACTTTTACTGGACCTGAGCGCATTTCCTTCTGTGGAGCATCAGTGGATGTTAAATTTTTTGGTTTCGCATCTCTGTTGCTGCCCAGTCAAAATTTACTAGCAGCTTCACCCATGGCATACTCTTCTTACTGCACTGGATCTGGGATTGGAGCATGTAGGAGGATGAGGAGCGGAGTCCAGGATTGGATCAGCTGGAATGGATTCCGTGACTTGTACCTCGGTTAAAGAAGAAATAATCAGTTGATTTGTTCTTGTGATTCCTTTCATCAGTCATCAATAGGCAGTTTTCAGTTCTGAGCTTTCCTTAGCCTCAAATCTTGTCTTCTTCTAGCCTACCCATCTGAATTGCAGAATTTTTATTTACTTTCCTCTGGACAGGGCTGCACACTCTATTGTATTTCTGCTCTCCTTTCTCTCCAAACATGTCTTAAGCTGGTTCAATAATTTTAGGCTAAAGCTTCCATTTTGCAGGAAACCCATTTCAACCCACTTATCAAATTGTCCCATTAATATTTTAGTCATTAATTTCTGGTGAAAAAACTGGTGAAATGGATTCAGACTCAGTCTTCACTTTACTCTGACTCTTGCCATAGTCTACTCTCTCTAGCTAGTCTGTACTCGGGTCCATAGCAATATTTGGGTCCACTGTGTTTGGTTAAGTCTGAGGCTACGCGCTGCAAACCTAACTTATCAGCTGGAAACACCAAAAACCCTCGGACACCACAGAGAAAACCAGGACACGTCTGTCTGCGAGCTCCTAATCCAGTCCCACTCTCCACCCACTTGTCAGTTTACAAGCTGATAGAGGGTCCTGCAAATCATTCAGGCGCGAGATGTAAGACCACTTCCTTCACTCAGTTCAATCTCACTCTTTTTATCTTTTCTCTCAATTATCTACTCATTTCTCACCGTGTAAGTTCTTTTCCTTCTCTTTCTGGAACGGAGCGAAGATCGGGGCTCCGCTGAACACAGCTTTTCCCTACAGGGAGATTTTTAAGCCGGCCTCTGTCCTTCAATGGAGTCCGAATCTCTTGTCCGTCCCATCTGGGGTACCAAATTGTCATGGAAATTATATTCCTGGTGAGGGGTTCAGCAAAGAATTGAGTAACAACCAACCGTTGTCTTTGAAGTATTTATTTAACAAAAGAGAATAAACAGAGAAGTACTAAAACACATATACAGCTGGTCCACCTAGGGCGGCATCGGGTGTCTGGCCCCGAGCAAAGGGATGCATTATCATTTACACAGTCTAGGTTTCTATGTTTTGGGGAACAGAGATCCTCTCTCAGCCTTGAATGAACAATCCAGGAGAGGAGAGGAACAACAAGAAAGGAAAACACCAAAACAATCTCACAGCTCTGACCTAAACCCTAGTGAATGTGGACAGACCAACATAAGGAGTATAGGAGAGGAAATGTTAAGGATAAAAACACAATACATATCTATAACAATAACAATAATAGTAATAATAATGATAATATTAAAAGATCATACATAAAAGATTAAATGTAAGAGGACACAATTTTCTGCCATAACACTCACCACCCTGGTTGGAGTGATGGTTGAGGAGTCAATTTGTAGTTTGATGTTATGGTGGATAGATTGCTTGGCTGGAATGA
This sequence comes from Micropterus salmoides, assembly GCF_014851395.1. Lineage (NCBI taxonomy): Eukaryota > Metazoa > Chordata > Actinopteri > Centrarchiformes > Centrarchidae > Micropterus > Micropterus salmoides. The sequence continues at coordinate 33,243,953 of NW_024041039.1, forward strand.
CCAAGAGTTCAGTCTTAGAGAGGTTTAGTTGAAAGTGGCAAGCCTTCATCCATGCAGATATGTCCGAGAGACAGTCCATGATCTGCGACCCCGTGGGGTCTTTTTGGCAGGAAGGATTGGTAGTGTTGCTTATTGTCTGCGTAGCAGTGGTAATCGAAGCCGTGAGGTGGTGTAAATTGAGAAGAGAAGGGGCCCTAGCACTGAGCCTTGGGGAACCCCTGTGGAGAGGCAGTGGGAGGAAGATAATTGTCTTTGCCACAAAATATTGTAGGAATGCCCCGAGAGGTAGGATTCGAACCACAGGAGTGCTTTACTCGAGATGCCCATTGCTGAGAGTGCGGATAGCAGGATCCTGTGATTGACCGTGTCTAAGGCAGCTGATAGGTCAAGCAGGATAAGAACCGAGGATTCGGCTGCAGATTTAGCTGACCTTAGGGCTTCTGTTACAGACAAAAGAGCCATTTCAGTTGAGTGGCCACTCTTATCAGATTGATATGGATCTAGGAGGTCATTCTGTGAGAGGAATTCTGAGACTTGTTTGAAGACTGCCCGTTCGATATTTTTGGAAATGGAAGAAGAGAAACTGGCCGATCGTTCTCAACTTGAGTTAGGCCGAGTGAGGGCACTTTGAGCAAGGGTGTAACCCAAGCCCTTTTGAAAGTGGTCAGGAAGGTTCCTGAAGCCATAGAAGTATTTATCACAAGAGTGATTGCCAGCACCACGGTGGGAGATATGGCTTGGAGGAGATTGGTAGGTGGATGACAAATCCTGGTTCAGCGTCGCAGGGGCAACAAACCTGACGGTCACTAAAAAGCCTGTCAAGAGCCTAGGCAAGGTGTTTGACAGCACCCTGAGGGATGCAGCATCCATCCAATCAACCTGCACTGTGCTGGACAGATGGCTAAAATCGGTGGTCCGGTCTGGATTGCCAGGGAAGTTCAAAGCTTGGCTATACCAGCATGGCATTCTTTCCCGGATTCTGAGGCCAATCCTCATCTATGAAGTGCCAATCTTGACTGTGGAAACCTTAGAGAGGAAGGTCAGCAGCCACCTCAGAAAATGGCTGGTGTTTCCAAAAAGTCTAAGTAGCATCGCACTCTATGGGCACCGCAACAAACTGCAGGTGCCACTCAAGTCCTTGGAAGAGGAGTTCAAGGTAACGAGAGCCAGGGAAGTGTTGCAATATAGAGACTCAAGCGATCCAAAGGTGTCAAAGGCTGGGATTGAAGTGAGGACTGGTTGGAAGTGAAAGGCTGAGGAGACTGTTCGACAAGCAGAGGCAAGATTACATCGCAACAGGCTGGTGGGAGTGGTAACAAGAGGCAGGGCTGGACTGGGTTCCTTTTCAACTCCCCACATTGACACCACCAAAGGGAAGGAAAGGTGCCGCCAAGACCAGCTGCAAAAACATCTGCAGACATCTTGGACGGACTGGCAGCTGTTGGTGGACCTGGAGCAGCAACTCAAGTTCCCCAACCACATTGTGACGACCACCTTAAGACCAGATGTTGTTCTCTCATCTGAGTCTACCAAACAAGTGGTTCTGTTTGAGCTAACAGTCCCTTGGGAAGACTGCCTGGAAGAGGCCTTTGAAAGGGAAGCTCGCCAAGTACGAAGGACTGGAGAGCAAGGTGTCTCCCAATAGAGGTCGGATGCAGGGGCTTTGCAGCCCGATCCCTGGTCAGAGCCTTCAGTCTGTTAGGCATTGATGGAGTGAGGAGGAGAAGAGCCATCCACAATACCACCAAAGCGGCAGAGAAAGCCGAAAGATGGCTATGGCTCAAGAAAGGTGATCCATGGGGGCAAAGTAGCTAGATTCGCCAACTGGACACAAGGTGGGGTCTGACCAGCCTCAGCTGGGTCACCTGGATGAGGGTGTATGATGTTGAGAGACCTGAATTGGCCATTTATAGCTGCCACTTTGCCTGTGAAGAAGGCAGCAAGGGTATCAGCAGACAGGTTTGTGAGGGGTTGGTGGTGGAGGAGGATTTAGAGTGCTTTAAAAGTGGAAAATAATTTCCTTGAGTCAGTGGCACTGCTAATTCTGTCATTATAGAACGCAGTTTTGTCAGCACTGATGCTTGTTGAGAAGAAGGATAGGAGCAATTGGTAGCCCTTAAGGTCAGCATGGTCGTTGTTATTTCGCCATTTTCTTTCAGCGGCTCTGAGATCAGTATGGAGCCCACGGGTCAGCTGTGCCTGTAGACTTAAATCATGTATCATCAACCCCTCACGGAGCGGACACAAAGCGAGCTTGCTAGTACTGAGATAATGTGATCCTTTGTTGATACAAAAAGTGTATTTGCTTTAAAAAAAAACTTTTCAGCTATGATTTGTCGTTTTTGCTTGAGTAGCTGAGCATAAAAATATACATCTTGTGTCCAAACTCCAAACAGGGAGGAAGATACAGCAAGTTAAAGAATTAGTGACAGGGGGAGACCTCAGGCATCCTTAATTAAGGATCAGAGATGTCCACTGAGCAGGATTTTAACATTTTAAGAGAGAAAAGGCATGTGGCTACATTTTGGTGCCGTTTTTACACTTATGGAGATAAAAATATGCAACTGGCAGCAGTTTACAAAAAAAATTCTGGTCTGCAAAATCCTCCTCTTCACCCTCTAACATGATCACGACACTGCTAAAAGCTGTAAAACCCTTCACTTTGGAAGGGCATAGCTCTTACTAAACATTTGAAAGATCAACATCTTTTCTGCAACCAATTTTGTCTGATTAAGGTACAGCCCCAGTGGACAAAGCCACCACACACAACTTCCAACTGAATTTTAGACATTTATTTTAGTCCTTAAAATGGCCAACAATTTCATCCACAGGATCTCAAACACACAATGTAACAGCAAAAAATAAAAGAATAGTTTTAGGATCTGACAATATTCCTTGTTTTTTGTTTAAGTTTAAGGCATTTCAATGACCAACTACCACTTCAGAGACAACTGTTAGCAATAGCAGAAGGTAGCTGTATGGCAGAGGATAAAAACAATGGCAACATATCCCCCCCCCCCCTTACAATTTCATACATATCACTAATAATAATTATGTTTTCGCTGACCTAAAAGATCCAACCAAAACACTTCAGACCATAACAAAGTAGAAGACATTATAAAAACAATACAATCAGTCACACTATTACAGTGGATAAACTACATGAGGCTGAATAAGAAAACTTCCAAGGCTTTTGCCTTGGAATTTGCCTTCCTTATCAACAACTCTTCCAATACAGTTTAACATAAATGCCGCATACTAACAAACAGTTTATCATCAACACAGTATGTATCCAAAGCCTGAAAATCCATTACTTCAAAAGGGTTAAGTAGTGTCCAGTCCTGTTCATATTTTACCAAGTAGGCGTTGTAGTGATGACAGAAAGATAGAGGAATTAACAGTTTTCTACATAATAAAATGTATGTTCAGAATAAATTTTTCACAGTGCATATGACCCACAACAAAGACATCTCTCAGACAATATTTAACACTGTTAATTGCTACCTCTGTTACTCGTTTAAGTATTATGTCCTGAAAACTGACATGTTTGTACCGCTCACTATTGAATTATTGTTATTGAATGCTTAAGAGCTGAAGTAAGAGACTGTAACAGTGTGCTAACACTGCGTCCTACAACACTCTCATACTCCCCCAACATATTAGGTGAGGAAAATTCCCAACACTGTCTAAATTGATGGTGGCTGCTTAAAGTTGTGGTGACATTGACAAAATTCCTAGAGGAACTAGCTACCTGTTTGAAATACTGATGTTTCCCCTCAAATCTCATGCACCATAAAGGCCGTAAAGGACCGAAGGATCAAATAATGACATTTTGGAGTTCACATTTCCAAACTCTTCCATACCACACAAAAACTCAGAAACTAATCTGTCAAGAAGAGGGAGAGAATCCTTTTTTACAACTGGTGCCATTAATATGTCGGCAATTTCACGGCATAATAAATAGATCCGCCAGTAACTACATTCTTCGGGTACCCTGTGTGCCATCAAGAAAGGAAGCAGGCGGGATAAACACCACTTCTGTGAAGCAGATCCAACAACACTGGCACAAAGCACAGGTTTATTTGTCCTATCATTTTGTCCAAAGGAAAATTTTCTGAGTTTGTCATTTATGTGTTTTTCGTAACGAGCTTTACTTATGACAAGCCACAACACCAACGGTGCTACACCCTCCAAGAAATCATGCATGACATCAGGAGGAAGAGATGTTGTGACGTCAAAGTAATCCAACTGGTCAAATACACATGGCCCACGAACGTCATACAGTCCTTTGTTTTATACATTCTAAGTGGTATCTGTGTACATCAATATTTCTTAAAATGAAATCTGATTCACTGAAGTTCTTTTTCATCTCAGAGTGAGTAGCCAAGCAGTATCTACAGATTCGACCAGCACTAAAGCACATGTTAAATCCACCTATCATGTGAGATGACAGATTGTCTCCCAGTATTGCAGCTACAGCTCCATAAACACGTTTCTCAGTGCCAGACGGTCAGTCCCTCTGATGCCAATTTCTCAAGGTCATCCAGCAATGGTTTCAAAATTTCGTCTAAACCAAACTGTTTGACTTGACAGTAACGGACAAGTAAAGCTAGATGAATGTGTTTTAGCTGTGAACAGTACTTTGAACCTACATTTCCAACAGTATAGTAAAACGCACAAAGTTTGTGCTTGTTGTGTTGAGAACCCAGCGGATTACACACCTCGAATTCATCCTCATATAGGTGTAACCTTTATGCATCTGGATTTTCTGCAAATACTTTATGGTTCCTGAAATAAAATCCATCTCTATAATCAGTTAAAACATGTACATCTCTTTCGCTATTTCGCTCTGTCTGCATTTAATCCCAAACATCATCACGAGAGCAGTATTTCTGAAGTACATCACAAATAGGTACATATGAGTAGCTTCCAATCTTACATCCACTTGAATCTCTCAGTGCATAGTCTACAGGTTCAGTCATTTCAAGGTTTGATTTACAATAGTTTTTCAGCATATATGGATATATTTTGATGCCTCTAAAAAAAAGTCAGAGGACTGCAGAAGTTCATAAAGTTCAGGACAAGTTTCAGTTTCTGAAGCCATTTGTCTCAAGATGATATTTAAGAAATGCATCATAGTTTTCTTTAAAGAAGTCAAACAAAAACTTTACATCATCCAGTATTTCTTGTTGACCAGTCTGAGGAAGGTGTTTTTTCCCCCTCGATTTCAGAATGAAGCCCAAAAGATTCTCTCTAAACTGCAACAACAGTTCATTCATATTAGGAAGTGCAGGAGGATTGACAGCATCACTGGGCCCCTGCTCCTCCTCCCTCACTACTGTTTCCTGGATATCATCCAGTTTGACCACTGCAGGGACCTTTTGAGTGAGCACAGACCTCCAGTCAGTGACATCGTGCAATTGGACAGTCGGATATGGCGACGGCGGCGGATCCTACAGGAGATATTAGATCATAGAGTAACGTTCACTCAGTGAAATTGCATAAATAAAATCACAAACATTCCTAAAGATAAACACCCTACATCCATAAACACTGATGTAAACAAAAAAATAAGCATGCAAGTTACACACCTCCCCAATTATGACAAGAATGTCATGTTTCTCCCTGAACAGGATCGGCAACAGCAGGATCGCAGCTCTGAAATCAATCTCTGTAAAATAAAGTAATAAAAAAAAATTATTAAGTGAGTGTATAGTACATTTTGGTTGGGCAGGCATTATCTTGTCTGAAGAGAAATCCAGCATAAGCCCCACAACACTAGGGGTGACCATAAGCTGATTAGTGAGTCACTTACCATGAACATCTTCAGTGAGGGCAGCCTCTCTTTCCTCAGAAGCCAGATCAGCAAGAGGAGATTTCTTCTGAGTCAGTCTCAGACCTGTAGGTACGAGGTTCCTAAAGCCATCTTCAAATCTGCGACAGATATTCATGTCATCATAAAGCCGGCCCATTTCCTGAAATAGCTGCAACACAGCACAAACAACAGGAAAGTGTCACAAGCTTATCATATAATTTTCAAAGTCATAAATGTAGGGAATGAAAAGTTTTAGACAAACCCCACACGGACTCTTCAGGAATGGGTATTTGTTAATGGCATCTTCAACAGTCATCCCACTGGCAATCTCTCGCCTTCGCCAAGTGAATGTCCTCAACATCCGCTCCTCCACAATGCGAGCATCTGGCTGTGTCTTTCGGTACTGGTCCTGCAGGACTTTTACATGGCTCACTACAGAGGTAGCATCCTCACCAATAACATCCACCTCCTACGACACAGAGGGATGAGAAATATTATTGCTCATTTGACAGTTTTTCCCCCTTTTTTGCAATGTTTATGAAAAATCAGCCCTTGCGTGTAAAACACAAAATTTAATGTACACAGATCTATAGAGAAACAGATAAGATGCTCTGACCTTTGATGTCTTGGTTCGTTTGCAAGCGGTTTCTTCCTGTTGCGAAGGCTTTTTGTGATGACCAAATTTCTGTTTCATTCTTCTCACCTCTTCATCATCTACCAGTGGCCCTCGCTCATATTTGAACTTTATTTTGAGAGACATTTGCCAGGTATGCTGTTTAAAAGAATAGCAAATAGGGCAATTCAATAGGCATACAAACCACACGCAGAAAACTGACATCAGAGGCATGTCTTTAAAAAAAATACATGGTGGGAACACAATTTGTTCATCAAAGTGCAGGAAACATAATTTAGTTTGACTGCATTAGTACTCTAGGTAGAATAAAGAAATAATCTGTCAACTCACATAACCATTGCCCTCTTTGTCTTTTAGGAAAGGGTACTTACAGGGCCTTACACACTTTCACTTAGTCATCATTGGACGGAAAACCTGTAACAATGTAAAAAAGGGTCAGGGTTTAACATCAGACATACAAATAACTTGCATTAAAATGCCATGATCCAGGCTTAATATGCAATACCAAATAATAAAGCCATTTTATCTACACTAAAAAAATTGGCTACATTGGTTTATCACACTAAAATACCCACTGGTCTGTGTGCTAGACACGCCAATGCACTGTAGGCCAGGTGCAAATAATCATTGGAATTCTATATACCCAGATATAAATTTTAGTGCTAATCCAACAGATCTTACCTTTACTACCAGATTTAACTCTGTAGCCCATGTAGTTTTAGAATTACACTTTTAATAGGGGTACGTTGTTTTAGGCAGAATTTCCCCAAAATATGCTTGGAATGTAAGAGGTTAACAGTGTGTGGAGATCGTCTCGGGTTACGTATGTAACCCTGGTTCCCCGAGAAGGGGAACGAGAGACTGCGTCGGTTACGACACTATGGGAACGCCTCTAGGCGAAGCAGGTCTGAACGTGAATGAAATCACTCCAATCCTATTGGCCTGTTGCTAGAACGGTAAGGTGTGACGGAATAACCGGAGGAGTATAAAGCACACCTGTACACACTCATCATTAGCTTAAACTATGAAGCAGGCGCTTCAGGCGGGGAGAGAGGTGCGGCGGGCCGACGCAGTCTCTCGTTCCCCTTCTCGGGGAACCAGGGTTACATACTTAACCCGAGACGTTCCCCTTCGAGGGAACTCGAACTGCGTCGGTTACGACACTATGGGAACGAGATACCCACTAAACCATGCCGAAAACCCCGCCTGCCCCTGTGTGCAATAAAGTGGCACGACTAAGAGGAGAGCGCACGAGTGCCAGGTGCCGAAGGAAGGTCAAGACTGTAAAACCGAATGAATGTGTGCGGAGTGGCCCAGCCAGCCGCTAAACAACATCCTGCAAGGGGCCCCGGAAAGGAGGGCTCGAGAGGCCGCCTTGCCTCTGGTAGAATGAGCCCTCACAGCCACAGGTGAAGGCAAACCGCGCACCTGATAGGCCAGGGAAATAGTCTGAACAATCCAGTTGCTAATAGTATGTTTGGATGCAGGGAGCCCGGCCCTGGGAGACCCAAACACACTAGCAGCTGGTCAGCCTTCCTCCAACGGGAGGACCTCAGAGTGTAAATACTCAGTGCTCTGACAGGGCAGAGCAGATGAAGTCTCCCGTCCTCCGCCGTCACATGAGGTGGAGGATGAAATGCCTGCAGCACTGTGGACCCTGCCGCACAAGAAGGCACTTTAGGGATGTATCCTGAACGAGGGTGCAGGATAGCCCTAATATTCCCCGGGGCAAACTCCAGGCTTTGCGGGGAAACCGAAAGCGCTTGGAGCTCCCCCACCCTCCTCAGAGAGGTGATAGCAAGGAGAAAGGCCATCTTGAGGGTCAAGTGCTTAGCCTCAGCTGACTCCAGGGGTTTGAAGGGGGCCTCAGCCAACGCCCCAAGAACCACTGCCAGATCCCAAGTGGGAACCTTGGACCGAGTCGCAGGTCTCATCCTCCGGGCACCACGGAGGAAACGTACAACCAAGGGAAGTTTGCCCAAGAACCCCTCCCTCAGAGGGGTGTGGAAAGATGAAATAGCTGCCAAGTACACCTTGAGGGTGGAAGGGGAAAGACCAGCAGAGAACCGGTCCTGGAGGAACTCAAGTACCTGAACCACCGGGCAGGTAACAGGGTCCACCGACCGCTCCCTACACCAAGTGGAGAAAACACTCCACTTCAGGCCGTACATCCTCCGTGTGGACGGGGCCCTGGAGCTCAGGAGGGTCTCGACTGCTCCGGCTGTTAGACCTGCCTCTAGGTACTGTGCCCCCTCAGGGGCCAGACCCACAGTCGCCATATGGCGGGGCAAGGGTGGGCGCCTGGGACAGCAGGTCTCTCCTCAGAGGGACCCGCCACGGCGGGCCGTCCAGGAGCGACATGATGTCCGAGAACCACACCCGGGTTGGCCAGAACGGGGCTACGAGCAGTAGGCCGACATAGTCCTGGCGGACCCGCTCCAGAACCCCGGGAGCAGAGCGACTGGGGGAAAAGCGTACAGACGTAGCCTCGGCCACGAATGTACCATGGCGTCCAGACCCAACCGGGCTGGAGGAACGAGAGAAACCATAGCGGGCAGTGCGTAGTCTCTTGAGACGCAAACAGATCCACGTCTATGGGGCCGAACTCTTCACACAAGAGCTCCACCACTTCGGGGTGAAGTCTCCATTCCCCGGGCCTCAGCCCCTGCCTCGACAGCAGGTCTGCTCCCTGATTCTGCATCCCCAGGAGATACATCGCCCTGAGCGATAGTAACCTCCGCTGGGACCACAGGAGGATCTGACGCGCCAGTCTGTCCAGAGGGCGCGAGCGCAGACCGCCCTGGTGATAGGTCACCACCGCTGTGTTGTTCTCCTCGGAACGAACCAGGAAGTGGTGGCCTTGGAGATTGGGCAGGAAACTCAAACTCAAACCTCAGGAACTTCCTGTGAGAAGGACGGATGGAGACCTAGAAATAGGCGTCCTTTAGATCTATCGTGACGAACCAATCCTCAGATTGGATGTGCGTCACGGTGGCGGGGATGATGAGCATCTTTAACCTGAATCTCCTCAGAGACCGGTTAGAACCCGCAGATCCAAAATAGGGCACGCAGCCCTCCGTCCTTCTTGGGGACTATGAAGTACCAGCTGTAGAACCGGCGTCTCTGTCTGGGGGGGAGACACGTTCCACGGCCCCTTTCCTCAGCAGAGTACAAACTTCCTGTCCCAACACCGGACCTTGCTCCGGGCGGACCACAGTCCAAACCACCCCCTCTCTTCTGTTGAATTTGGAGGGCGGGTTTTGAACTGTAGTCGATACCCATCTATGGCAGTGCGCAGGACCCGCGGAGAAATGTTCGTCAGGCTCCGCCAAGCGTCTACAAAGTCTGCCAACGGAACCAGCCCCTCGGGGCTGGCAGTACGGCGCGGGCTCGATGGTGGCAGATGCGTCCTGAACGTGTAAACGGCGGGATAACATCACCTGTTGCCACGGCGGAGGGGACCTCGGTCCGGGGGGGGGGGGGGGGTGCGGGAGGGGAGAAAGACTCCCCTACCCCGGTCTTCCCTGAGCTCCGTTGGGACTGGATGACGGTCCTCAGATCGCGTCTCTCAGACGGCTGAGGGTGAGAGCGCCGTCTCGCTGCACCCGCTCCTCGGGGGGGCCCCCGAGAAGCGACACTCTGCTTCCGCTCCTCTCCGTAGGAGCTCGTAGAGGGAAGGGACCTACGCCTGGCAGCCTCAGCTGCCTTGGGTCCAGACCGGCGAGGGAGGTACTGGCGGAACGCTTCGCACTGCGTCTAACGCTTCGTGGTTCTGCGAAGCTCCGCCAGATCTTCCTCGGAGGGACCCCCCCTCTGAACCATCTCCTGTAGCAGGTTGGCTTGGTAGGCTTGAAGCACCGTGGTGTGCAAGCTCGCACCTGCCTGGCCCGCTGCCATGTACGCCTTCCCCACGAGCGTGGATGTGGTGCGACATGGTTTGGATGGTAACGCCGGCTTCTCCAGGGAGGACGCAAGTCGAGGGGAGAGATAGCTCGCAAGCTCATCCTCCACCCGAGGCATCCTCCCATAACCACGGTCCCTAACCCCCATCACATTACTGTAGTTCAGTGATCGGGGTGTGGGAAGCCATGTAGAGAAGGGTCTGCCCCATGATTACTCAGTTCATCATGTACTTTCTTTTCAGGAAAGAATGGCAGAGACCGGCGTGGAGGTGGCGTGTGGTGCTTAAGAAACCTTTCATCAAGCTACCACTAGCCTGTGGTGTCTGCTCCTCCCGTGGCCAGTTGATGTTGAGCTTAGCCACTTTTCTAGTCACCACCTCCAGCAGCACGTCATAGTCGGGCGCGGCCAGATGACGCCGCCCCGACACCCGGAAGTCATCGTCCACTGCGCTGAGCACGTCCGCCTCCTCGGAGTCGGATTGCTGCAGCGTCTCCGGATCCAAACCGCGAGCGGGAGAAGCCGAGAACGGGCTCCCGAACGAGGAAAGGAAGCGTCGGAGCCAGCGGATAAAGGTCGGGAAAAAGCCTCAGCCGTCCCGAAATCCTCCGACAGATCACGCTGTGAACCCATGAGTGAAGCCGCCGGGCCGTCTCAGCGGCTGCAGGGCCCGCGCCACGGGGAAAACACATCCGGCCATCCTCGGAAAGAGAGCCATGCTGTACCTCAGTACCCGCACGGAAAGGGCTTCGCAACGGGCGCAGGCAGCCCCCTCGAGAGCTGCCCGGGCGTGCTCCATCCCCAAACATGAGACACACATCTCATGAGAATCTCCATCCGTGATGTACCGAGGGCAAGAAAAAACACACCTTCTGTACATCTGGTTGCCGGACATGCTGGTAGACTTCTTCTTCAGGTAAGACACACTGCTTGTAGGACTGGAGCTTTCTTCAAACAACATACAGAGCGCCTGCTGAATAGAAAAAAGCTAATGATGAGTGTGTACAGGTGTGCTTTATACTCCTCCGGTTATTCCGTCACACCTTACCGTTCTAGCAACAGGCCAATAGGATTGGAGTGATTTCATTCACGTTCAGACCTGCTTCGCCTAGAGGCGTTCCCATAGTGTCGTAACCGACGCAGTTCGAGTTCCCTCGAAGGGGAACTACACTATGTAACATCAAAAGGATCCATGATACCTAGAGAGTTATTTTTACATGGTTTCGTTTAAGCCTACAACAATCACACAACATTAAGTTACCTTGGTTCCACTGTAGCCTGCCCCGACTGTATCGGGACAGGTTTGAGGGTTGAGAGTCACAGTTTCCTTCCACTGCTAAACAAATCGATTGAATTTAGCTTGCTTTTCCTTCAAAGAGGTCCACTGCTTCTTCATCAACTTCATTATCTAAAAACAGCAATGTTAACTACCACAGTAGTATTAGTAGTAACAGCATAACATGCACAATTAAAAAATAAAAATGCAAGTACCCAAGTCACGCTCCTCTAATGTTGCATCTGGGCCATGGGACTTTGATTCGGAAAAAATATTAATACAAATAAGCCATGCAACTAAGATTAATGGAAAGGGGCAGTTCAGTGAGAACCAGCATCAGCTGCCTGACTGGTTTTGTAACATTCGTCTTTATAATTACGTATTTTCACAGAAATGTTTATATATTTTAATGACAATAGACTTTATTCACAGTATAAATAATCTACCGATAGTCACATGCTAGTGTAGTGGCTGCGTTGTGTAGAAAAGTGAAACACACACGTGGATCTTTGGCTTTAACCTGCCGTTTATCTGGTAACGCAGGATAAAGATCGGTTCCAGCAAGTTTCAAGGAGACAACACAGGTGTTTCTCAATACCAAGTTGGCCAAGTTCGGACTTCTGTACTTTAAAGCTCGGACTTGGCAAGTTCGCCTCGGGAGGACAAACTTCCAGGAACGGGAGCACACTGTCAGTCATTCAGCAATTGGAACAGCAGCGGACTTGATAACAGCCGGACCGTTAGCAGGCGGGACCTCACATCTCTGAAAACGTCGTAGCAATTTTTTAAATCAGCTCTGTCTTGAGAAATCAACCACATATTTGGAGTTTAAACAACTTATATTCCCGCATTAAAAACTCTTAAAACTACTATAAGTGAGTTACTGAGTTTTCTCGTCCGACATTTCCGCTTTTTGGCAGCGAAATGCATCCTGGGATATCTGGCAAACAAGTCCACACAAGTCACCACCGATGCGGGTATTTGACTGTACGTAGCTAGATGCGGACTTTAGAATTGGAACAGTACTTTGGCTGCGACTTATGACGCAGATTTAATTTAATAATACTATAGACAGTGATGGCAAGTGGAATCATTAACTCCGCTAAACTAGGATAATTCCAGAAAACATAATTTTGGATTATTTATTAATGATAGCACAAATTATGCAGGTATTACATTTACCATGTTATTGTGAGTGTAATATATGACTAAGTTCATGAAAACGACAGTGGGAATTTAAAATTCGTGCGCGCACACAGCTGGACCAACTTTCTTACGTTACCTTAAATGTAGTTGGTTAACGTCAGTTAACCTAACGTTAACGTTACATTGAAAATAAGTTACGTTGAATGTAAAGTTAATGTGGGTGACGGAGTTTATACTGCATTTGGCAGGTGCTAACGTTAATTTTCAACACTGTATTTAACACCACAAACACTGATTAAAATCCACTTAACCCACCTTTGAATTTACTCTGCTCCTCCTCAATGACCTCAATTCCAGATCGAATTAACTCCGTGACCAAATCATCTGTGGTTAATTGTGCAACTTTTCATCCAGTTAACACCGTTTGGATTAGTTTCAATTCACTCACGTATCCTTCCGCGCTGCGTACATTATGCTTCCGCCGAGTCGACCGTTAGTCTGTAGCTAGATCCTTTCAACAAAACATTAACAGAAAGCGTCAACAATTATTTTTAGTTTCATTGAAATGAGATGTAAAGGGTTTGTTTAAGTTGGTACTTTATTAAAACACCACCAGGCCATTTTTCAATAAAAAACCTATCCCACATTAACATGATTTAAAAAATAATAGAGGGTCACTTAACAAAAAAGGAATGCTGATTTTTCACTTTTTTTGCCAAACTTCAAACAGTTTAATACACATATCACAATTACTGAGAGTTATTGAGTTTGAATATTTATATGTTAGATGAACTTTTGATTCTATATTGAGTGAGATTACATTTATTTCGAGAAAAATCTCCACAGAAGTCTTTGCTGTTGTAGTGAACAACGGATTTGTGCATTTTATATTGAATAAATTTGGAGCTACTCTAAATTCCTTTCTCCTCCCCAGAGAAGAAGGGGAGGGGTCAAAGTTGCTTTCTCTAAGTGCTACCCCGACCATAAAACTGGCACCTTTTTGATTCCGAAGCTGATAACGCAGGGCCTGATTGTTAAACTGACAAAGGAACACAAACCAGCCATTGGCATCTCCCTGAACAGCCTATCAAAACTGGCCCCCCACACACGTTTCTGTGGCAATTGACCTTATTCTTTGTTTTATTACCACATCAAAAAGGAAAACCCCTGTCTCACCTAAGTGTGACATGGTCCAGACACTGAACTTTGGATGACAAAGGACTGCAGTCTCCAAAGACTCAAAGCATTTAATTAAATCTTTAGTTACCTGATTACGTTTGCCTCTATTTGAGTAGTTATGTTAACTGTTGTTGCTATCTGTTGTTATTAGTGCTGAAAAGAAGTTACTTGTGCAGTGTTTTTATTTTCAGCAAGACACTCCTTCATCTGATGTAATCAATGCTTGTTCATAATACTTTCCTACAAAATTTCTTTAGAAATGATGACAAAGGAATGTTTTACTATACTCTTAATCGCCAGCTTGAATTTAAGGATGAATCAACAAATTCCCCGGTTCCTAAGGAGAGACGATCTTTGATGTAATCCAAGCTGTCCTCATGTAACCTGAGCTCCCCCAAGTGGACGAAATAAGTATTACATGCCCTCGTTGGAAATGCCGTTAAATGTATAAATATCCTGACCAATAATGTGACAATTGTTTCCTGTTACCAAATGCTTAGAACAGTACAACCGTTCAACCATTGAGGTTCGATTGTGGAAAATATTTGATTATAATACGTGCAAATAGATTTCTTTTATTTAGACATTAAGTTTAGAAAGGCAGTCCCATGGGAAACCTGAGACACCCCCTGGGGGAACCACGCCCCAGACAACAAAAGAGCAACATGCGACCTGCTCGCTCTCTTCTCTTCGCTGTTGGCTCTTCCACCCTGCTTGGCCCTCTGGACGCTTCGGCACGCGCAGACTCGGCCAGCGAAACAAACAGGCCCTTTGTTCGCCTGAAGCTACACACCTGAAGTGCCGCGACATCGATCTGCCTTCAGTTTGTTTTATTTTCTTTATTTCTTTTGTTTGTTAAAGTTATCAGTCCGTTAAGTTACACTGGACTAATTCAGGAACGACCAAGTTCCATTTTAAGCCTTTTCGTCGAGCCAACTTCACCAAGGTCAGACCAAGCCACGTGGTCTCGCCAGTTACAACGAAGGAAACCTGAAAACAGCCGAATTGCCAGACGGAGGAGGCGTTTTCAATCAGACACGGAGAACCCTGGAGAATCCCTAGCAAAAAGCCAGGATTGGCAGCTAGAGTGGGACCAGCAACAGGCCAAAAGCAGACTGTCGACAAGCAGTAAGACTTAACACACGTCCTGTGATCAGATGTCCATTTTAACTCCTAAATTATAGCATTAGTTTACTTTCATTAGCTCTTCTATGCCGTATGAGTCAAATGCTTCCCACAACCGAACCTCCAGGCTCATTGTTCAGCAAATGTTTATGTTCCCTGTATCCAACCATCTTTTTATCACCTTAGTTAGAGAATAAATTCACTGTAAAATAATCAAGAGCTGTGTGTGTTGCCTATTTATAGTTCCTGCCAAGAGAATTGACCCTTTAGATATGAGACTGACTGACTGATTTAAGATAATTGAGCGATTATTAACTAACTGATCACTAGTAATAATTGTATAATTATTCAAAACTACCTAGAGGTCCGGAGACTCTAGGATTATAACAACTCCGGTGGTGCCCTAAAACGAGGAATTAAATTAAAATGATTTTATGAATCTTAAAAATTCATAATTGGGTAAATTTATTAAAATGCATAACTAATAAATTTAGGTCTGCTACACTGTGCATATCCACAAATTCCTGCTTTTACAATTAAACAGAAAGGTACAAATATTTGTGGTACAACTCTGTACCTTACACCTTATAAAGTCCACAATGTACCTCTAATCAACAATTGAAGGTGCATTAGTGTACCTTTAAGGCACATTGTTGTACTTTTAAGGGAACGTTTGCTATGTTTGTACCTTGAGGAACAAAAATGGGCCTGCATTGTACCTCTTTTTCTAACAGTGTGGGTTGAAGGATGTAGGGATGGGGGAGAGGTGTGACAGGTGGGGATGAAGGGGAGGAGTCGGATCCATGCCGATGGATGCGTGAGTGAAGGTGTGCGGGAAGCGGTGGAGAAAGAAAAGAAAGTGATTTGGGTGGGAGGGAAGAGAAAGCCGAGACGGAGAAGGTGTGCTTTAAGTACTAGGTGTGCGGAAATTGGATGAGTTTGAGGCGTGGCCTTAGTTCCCGAATCTAGTTTATAAAACTTCACTTGTTGATGGTAAAGTGCATTTGCCTTAAAAAATTACGCTTTTCAGCTGTTGCTTGGGCAATTTGAGTTACAGCTTGAGCAGCTCAGCACAAAAACATAAAGCATGGGTCTTCACTACAATTATGGAGAAAGAGAACACAAACTGAAAAACTGGAGCAGCAAAGCGGAAGACAGCCAAATATTACTGCTAGAGTCCACTCAAGTCTGGCTGCAGGGTAGCTCTCAATGTAGCCATTGTTATCAAATGAAACAAGCACTTCACTCCTGGTTTCAATAGTAAACCACCACAAGAATGTCAATTACCAACAAACAACACTATTTTCTAAATTTTAGCAAAACTTTCGTCACTGCCATGCATCATGGGAGTCTAGCTCCGCCCCGGAGTCCCATAGGAACACATTCATTTTAAAATGCATAAAAATATTAATATAAAATCAACCATTACAGATATCAGCAACACAGGTAATAGCACCCATCTCATGAAGAAGATGTGCAATTTGAAGTTGAAACCAAGTTTGTAGGACAAACAGTACAGATAAAACGGCGGAATAAATTAGCATCATTAAGTTCCAACAACACACAGCTGTGTAAAGTTTCAAGCTATAATGTACTAACATTACGATCCGAGGAATTTGTAGTCACCATATTTACTTTGTTATCATTAAGTTCAAACACCATAGGCTACAGGTGTTTAAAGTTGAATCCAAAAAAATCAAACCCACAATTGGAATAGGAGGTGCAGCTTCAGAGACTGATCACTAACTATCTGCACCACCAGCCAGTCTGGTTGTAATGATACAATTTGATGTGTTGTTGATACAAAAAGTGTAGTTGCTTAATAAAAAAAGCTTTACAGCTATCATTTTGGACTTTTTAGTTAGTGCTTGAGTAGCTGAGCATAAAAATACACATCTTGTGTCCAAACTCCAAACAGGGAGAAAGATACAGCAAGTTAAAGAATTAGTGACAGTGGGAGACCTCAGCCTGCAGCTACAACAGGGAGTGAATGGGAGACAACTGAGACTTTCCAATCAATTAAGGATCAGAGATAAAAAACTAAACGTCCACTGAGCAGGATTTTGACATTTTGAGGGAGGAAAGGCATGTGGCTACATTTTAGTGCCTTTTTTGTTCTTCACTTTTGTTCACACTCATTCATACACTGGCGGAACAGCCGCCAGGGGCAAATCGGGGTTCAGTATCTTGCCCAAGGACACTTCAACACGCAACCAGGGGGAGCCAGGAATTGAACCGCCGACCTTCTGATTAACGGCCAACCCACTCGACCTCCTGAGCCGCAGCCGCCCTTGTTGAGTTGAGTTAGTAACATGCATTAATGGGTTGAGGTTGTGTAGAGAGGGAGAGAAAGTAGAGGAGAGAGGAGCTCAGTGCATCATGGGAAGTCTCCTGGCAGTCTAGGCCTATAGCAGCATAACTAAGGGATGGTTCAGGACTAACCTGAGCCAGCCCTAACTATAAGCTTTATCAAAGAGGAAAGTCTTAAGGCTACTCTTAAATGTGGAGATGCTGTCTGCCTCCTGAACCCAAACTAGAACTTGGTTCCACAGGAGAGGAGCTTGATAGCTGAACGCTCTGGCTCCCATTCTACTTTTGAAGACTCTATGAACCACAAGTAACCCTGCATTCTGGGAGTGCAGTGCTCTGGTGGGGTAGTAAGGTACTATGAGCTCTTTAAGATAAGATGGTGCCTGACCATTAAGAGCTTTGTAGGTAAGAAGAATGATTTTAAATTCTATTCTGGATTTTACTGGAAGCCAATGCAGAGAAGCTAAAACAGGAGAAATGTGATCTTTTTTCCTGGTTCCTGTCAGAACATGTGCTGCAGCATTCTGGATCAGCTGAAGAGTCTTAACGGACTTTTTAAAGTAGCCTGATAATAAGGAATTGCAGTAATCCAGCCTAGAAGTAACAAATGCATGGACTAATTTTTTTAGACAGGATGTTCCTGATTTTCGCAATATTACGTAGGTGAAAAAAGGCAGTCCTTGAAATTTGCTTAATGTGAGACATGTCCTGATCAAAGATAACTCCAAGATTCCTCACAGTGGTGCTGGAGGCCAGGGCGATGCCATCAAGGGAAACTATATCTTTAGATAATGCGTCACAGAGGTGCTTGGGCCCCAGAACAATAACTTCAGTTTTATCTGAGTTTAACTATTAGTCATCCAGGTTTTAACATCCTGAAGGCACATTAGAAGTTTAGCTAACTGATTAGTTTCATCTGGTTTGATTTATAGATATAACTGAGTATCATCTGCATAACAATAAAAGTTTATGGAATATTTCCTGATAATATTGCCTAAAGGAAGCATATATAAAGTGAACAGGATTGGTCCTGTTTTCTGTTTTCTTTATATTTACATTGCGTTGCTTGTTTTCTTTTTGTGCCAAAACGTTTCTTGTTGCAAGCTATTTTTCATAAATTCTTTGCAAATGTTTTCAAAAAGCGGTGGGGACATGTCCCCAGCGTCTCCAGTGTAAATGACACCTATGCAGGTGGTGAGAATATATAGAATAGACTGATTTTCTAATGTTTAATGTTAATCACCATCTAACTTAGCTGAGTTAGGAGCTGTATGAAGCCTTAGATGTTATATGAATCTGATTTTTTAAACTTAACGTACATTAGCATCAGTCTCATCTTGCTCGATTTCTGAAGTTTCGGTAACTTTAACGTTCGTGATCTGCTGCAGCCGCAGTGTGTCACACGGAGCGGCAGCAGCTTCAGGTGCATGCTTACCAAAACACTGAGTTTGCTCGTGTTTCACATCTCCGTCAGTGATTCACATTAGTTAATTTCAAACTTGCGCAGAGTGATCACCAGGCAGCTGTGTTGTTGTTTGGTAGGTGAACTCAGATCTCGGTCTCAGGCCACGGAAGCCCCAAACATCAGTTCAGTGCCTCACAACGCAGACGGGGTGAATTTATGAATGAACATGTGAAAGTTCTGTCACAAAATGGTATTGATACGTATCATCTCGCTATTTTAAGTTGGTATAAGGAACATTCCTAGTGGGTATACGGCGTATACCTACATTTCACCTAGACTACACCACTGATACGACCTACATATTGTTTGCATTTATAGTGCCCCCTGGTGTTCACTTTGAATGAAACTTTCAGGGCATGCTTTACTTACTTGGATTTTGCTTTGCTGCTTGCTCTTGCCTCTGCTTGCCTTCTTTTGCTGAAACTCTCTTTTTTCCCTGCTAGAAATGATGAGCAGCTGCTCTTGGATACTTTTAAATCATTGGGACTGTCATCTATTCAGATAAATTAGGCTATTGCCATACCTTAAACACTTTTATGATCTTAGTGCTACATGAGTGCGGCCTATCAATAGCGCTAGCCTTTACTGCTGTAATTGGAGTTATAGTTAATGCTAATTAGCAACAAGATGCCACCCTTCTCCACGGACGACTTCCACAAATTTCTACAGAAAATTGCAGTGCTGGAAACCAAGATCCACAGGTAAGAAGTGAATGTGGAAGTGAATGAATTGTGTGGGAATTTCACTACTTTACCGTGGACCCAAAACAGTGGACAAGAGCATGCTAACACACGGCTAATTAGCAACAACAAGACTACCAAAAAGCAGGAGGCCTGTGTACTGGGTAATAAATCTAAAGTGGTAGTCCTCCCTGGAATACTCTTGGTGCAAAGCCTAAGAGTAAATCATTTCCTTGGGAAATGAGAGGACGAGTAACAGGCAGAACCCAGCGCCCTGAGATTTGTGATGCGACTGGCTGGCCTGCATTATCATCCAGGCAGAGCGCCTCTTTAACCCCTGTTCTTAGTAGGACACATCTGTAGACAGCTGCGAAAGGGAGAGTTAGCAACAAACCTCCCAAACAACCGAGTGTGCAACAGCAGAACAGATTTTCACCACTATTGCAGGACCCTGGATCTCCATCTGATGACCTGGATAACACAACATCCTCACACAGAAGGGTAAGGACAGAGTAATTCAGAAAGTAAAAGGCTGCAGGGAAAGCTAACGACTGGGCCTCAAACTCTTATTGTGGGTGACTCTACTGTAAACGATGTAAGAAGCATGTGAAGTAAGTACACCAAAATACTCTGCTTTCTGTAGGATACGATATCTGACCTCTCAAAAAGAATCCTGCATATCGTGGCTGAACATCCTACTGTGAAAAACATCATACATCAAACATCATACTGCACAGAGGGACCAATGATATTGTGAAGCAACGGTCTGAAGTGTTGAAAGAGGACTTTAATAATCTGTTGAACACAGTCTCACAGCTCTTTGAATGCTGAGGTGTTTATCAGTGGCCCTATACTGCCAATCCGAAGAGGAGCTGAGAGATTCAGCAGATTGATAGCATTGAACACGTGGCTCTCATCAGTTTTCATCGAAAACTTTTACTTTCTGTGGGACCGCAGACATCTTTTTAAGGCAGATGGACTTTGCCTTAACAAGTCAGGAGTAAAATTGTTCAGCTCCAACCTGTTTTACTTTCTGTGTCACTTATCTGTTCCCTCTGCCAAGGACAAGAGACAAGAGGAATCCAAACAAGAAGAAGACATAACACAACACGCCAGAAACCTTGACGGAGAGCAACCACAGCCCCCGCCGAAAGAGATCTCTGATCACGGGAAACATCTGAGCCAAGAGGAAGAGTCTCCACCTCCCTCACTGAAAACCAACAATGAGGATTCACCATCTTTACCCCCCAAATCCCCATCTAGGTCTGCCTTATCTCCAGACACCCTTTCTCCCTCCTCCCCCCTGTTGGAGTTCACTGATCACATGAACGAGCTGGTTTGTGCTGGGACCAAACTTACTCCATCGTTATACTCCCATTTTCTCTACCATAAACCCCTCTCACCGTCCACCTCCACCACTGGCTCTAAGTCCTCAGCCAGGTTTGAGACGTGTCACAAACACAGTACCCAACCCGTCCTCCCACTCCGCAATGGCGGAAAAGCCCAGCAAGCTCTGACTGATATGTGCTGGGTCCAGGCTACAAGGAAAATTGCACTCATGACTCTTCCCAGGACAAGCGTGCTGTAGCCTTCTCCATCCCTGTCTTGTTAGTTAACAGAAAAAGAACTGTGAATGTGTTATAAAACAGGAAGCACTCAACATATCCTGCAAATTTAGTATTAATTCCTCGTCAGCCACAGCCTGTCGAAAAACATGGGCCACATAATGTTTTTAACACACTAAAATTAGCTTTGTTAAACGTCAGGTAATTGGCAGGAAAAACATTTTTAATCAATGATTTTATAATTACACACAATCTGAATTTCATGTTTTTAACTGAAACTTGGTTGGACCAAGATAACAGTGCAGCTGTCCTTATCGAGTCTACCCCTCCCAACTTCAGTTTTATGAGTGAAGCTAGAGTGCTAGAGAAAGAGAGGAGGTGGAGTTGCCATTTTGTTTAATGACTCTCTCCAATGCAAAAAGATGTCTTATGGGAATTTTGCTTCTTTTGAATATGTGCCTCTTCAGCTGAATTCCATTTTTCGAGCTATTTTTCTAAATATCTACAGGCCCCCTAAATACTGTGCAAACTTTTTTGACGACTTTGGTGAACTGCTGTCTATAATCTGTATTGACTTTGACTGTGTGGTTATTGTTGGTGATTTTAACATCCATGTGGACAACCCCCAGGACAGAGGGACTATGGAACTGTGTTGTGTTCTTGATAACTATGGACTGACTCAGCATGTGACAGAGCCCACACACAATAAGAGGCACACATTTGATTTCATCTCCAAGGGTCTGAACATTTCCAAGGTTGTGGTGACTGAAAATTCTCTCTGATCATTCCTGTGCTTTCTTTGAGAGTGCTATCTGCTCACTGAGAACAGTAGTGAAAAATTTATTCAGGAGACTCATGGGTCTCAGTAAATGAGCTTGTAGATAATTTCAGTTCTAAAATTACAAATGTTATTGATGCCATTGCACCAGCCAAGGTAAAGGTGGTCTCTTGTAAGAGAAGATCTCCATGGAGAAATGCCACGCTGTTTAGAGCTCAAAAAAGAGAGTGTTTAAAAGCTGAAAGCAGGTGGCGGAAAACAAACCTCCAGGTTCATTATGACATCTATAAAGAGAGACTTTGCATTTATAATTTAGAACTGAGAAATGCAAGGCGGTCCTTCTTCTCTGACATCATCACAAAAAACAATAATAATGCATGTGCCCTGTTTGCTACTGTCGACAGGCTAACCAACCCTCCTGTGTCTGTAGCCTCTGAACTTCTATCCACCAGGGCCTGCAGTGAATTTGTCTCCTTCTTCACAGACAAAATTCATACAATTAGACAAGCAATCGGTGTCTCCATGTCAGTAACAGGATATGCCTTGTTCCTGTGTCCACTTAAAAACAATTCATATAGCATGAGACAATTTGATTCTATTAACCATAAAAACCTGGAGGACATAATACAACATCTGAAATTCTCCTCATGCTGCCTTGATATTCTGCCAACAGTTTTTTTCACAAATGTTTCTAAATGCATGGCCTCAGATCTACTACAAATTGTAAACATGTCTCTCCTCTCAGGTGTTTTCCCACAGGCCCTGAAAACTGCAGTAATTAAGCCACTCTTAAAAAAGAGCAATCTAGACAGGTCACCAATGAGAAATTATAGGCCCATATCAAATCTCCCATTTTTTAAGTAAAATCATTGAAAAAGCTGTTTTTCAACAGCTTAGTGCGTTCTTGGCACTAAATAACTGTTTTGATGTCTTCCAATCAGGATTTCGACCCTACCACAGCACTGAGACGGCATGACATCCATTTAAACACTGACAGTTGCAGAATTTCAGTCTTAGTATTATTGGATCTCAGTGGCTGCATTCAACAGGGTCGACCACAACATATTACTCGACAGACTTGAAAACTGTGTTGGACTTTCTGGCACAGTACTAAACGGGTTTGAATCCTACTTAAAGGACAGGGTACTTTGTGTCTATAGGTAATTACACATCTGATCTAAGAAAAATGACATGGTGTTCCCCAAGGCTCCATTCTGGGGCCTCTTTTGTTTAACATTTACATGCTCCCACTGGATCAGATTATGAAAAACAACAAAATATGTTACCATAATTATGCAGATGACACACAGATTTACATAACGATATCACCAGGGGACTATGATCCCATACAAGCACTGAGTGACTGTATTTAGCAGGTCGACGATTGGATGTGCCAGAATTTTCTTCAATTGAACAAAGATAAAACTGAAGTTATTGTTTTTGGAGCCAGGGAGGAACGATTGAAAGTCAGTGCTCAGCTTCAATCGGTAATGATTAGAACCATAGACCAAGCCAGAAATCTTGGTGTAGTCATGTACTCAGAACTGAATCTAAGGGGCCACATTAAGACAATTACAAAGTCAGCCTACTATCACTTGAAGAATATATCAAAGATTAGAGCACTTATGTCTCAGCAGAACCTGGAAAAACTTATCCAAGCATTTATCTTCAGTCGACTCGATTACTGTAACAGTATCTTTACAGGGCTTCCTAAGAAATCCATCGGACAGCTGCAGCTGATTCAGAACGCTGCTGCTCGAGTCCTCACTAAAACCAAAAAAGTGGATCACATTACTCCAGTTCCGAGGTCTTTACATTGGCTTCCTGTATGTCAAAGAATTGATTTTTAAAATCTCGCTGTTATTTTATAAAGCACTGAATGGTTTAGGGCCAAAATACATTTTTGATCTTCTGCTTTGTTATGAACCATCCAGACCTCTCAGGTCGTCTGGGACAGGTCTGCTTTCTGCCCCCAGAGTCAAAACTAAATATGGAGAAGCAGCGTTCAGTTATTATGCTCCGTATATCTGGAACAAACTCCCATATAACTGCAGGTCTGCTGAAACTGTCAGTTCTTTTAAATTAAGACTGAAGACTTTTCTTTGTACCACTGCTTTTAATTAAATTATATTACAGCCATAGATTGGTACCTTTCACAGCACTGTAACATCCGGTTTTCATTTTCTTTGGTTTTAGATTTTCAGTGCCCTGATTGTACACTGCACTGTTTTTTTATCCTGTTTTTATAATGTGTTTTATTTTTTCAATTTCCCTTTGTTGCTTTTATGTTTTGTGTAAAGCACTTTGAATTGCCTTGTTGTTGAAATGTGCTATACAAATAAACTTGCCTTGCCTTGCCTTACTTATGAGGACATATCGTAAGAGATTTGTGATGATTGGAGACTGAATATGAGATTTATAGTGTAATTTGTGTAATGCTAAGCACCTTTCTTGTGCTTGTCGCGCCCTCTAGTGGCGTATGTACATCAAACCTGTATATCTGGGGCACTTATCTGAACATATCCTGTGAGTTTTGTGATGATTGCCCCTACGGTTGCTGATTTGTGTTCATTTATGTCCAGAGCCATGCCCCTTTCAAAGTTCATTTGTCAATATCTTGAAAAGAAATTAATATGTCGACATGCTTTATAGAAACACTGATATCCAGATAAACATTGACTGCATTGAGAAAGACTAAGATACAAATTTAAAAACACCACAGCAAGTCAGTGGGAACTGAATGCATGTTATGCTTCAAAGCAGCAATAGAGGGCAATCTATGACCACAAACGTGTGGCAAAGCACTGTTTTGATTGTGCTTATATTTTCAGTGACGTCTAGTCCAGTGTTGCAAAATAACATGAAGACACAGAAAGCGACTAATCTCATGAAAAACTTATTCCATGTATACACTGAATTTTGAAAGACTAACAACATACACATTTAAAACCGACCACTGCCAGTCGGTGGGAACTGAACTGCACACAGGTGTTTCAAGTTGAAAGCAATTATCACTGCTGCCGGAGGTCTGAATGAAAAGAGCGCCTTGGGAAACCAGCGCTCTTATAAGTAAGCTATACAGGCCAAGAACAGAATGCCCTGCCACCAAGGTTTTGTTCCTTCTTTTTTTCAGACCCTCAGTTGCGAAGCTTGATTTTCGGAGTTTCAGAGTTTGAGAGCAGAGCTGCGTGACAGGGCTGCCAGTAATCACGTGAGTCGCAAACTCACAATTGTGTGGGCGGATCTCCCCAAAGTGGGTGTTGTAATAATGTAATGTGATGTATCAACCTTTCAAACCTCAATTTTCTGTTTCAAAGCGTTTTTGCCAACAATGCACACCAGATTTGAGACCACCATTTACATAGTTTGAAGCCTGAAAAACAAACTAATACACTGGGAGAACAGTGACAAATTTATATCGAAAAAAAGTGTTGCAGTTCTGAAGAAGGAAAACTCAAATACAAAATGATGCTTGCAGAGATTACATTTTTTTAATACTTTGCAAGCCTTCAAAACTTGGTTTTTGATCTTGCAAAACTTTTTAGTTAATCAGAATCAGAAGTACTTTATTGATCCCCGAAGGGAGTTAGTTGAGCTTATTGGCGTCCACTACCCTCAACCTGCTCCCCCAGCATGTAACAGCAAACAGGATATGGCTGGCCACCAAAGACTCATAAAAAATCCATAGCATCGTCCTGCAGATGTTGAAGGACCTCAGCCTCCGCAGAAAATAGAGATGGCTTTGGCCCTTCCTGTAGAGGGCTTGAGTGTTCTAGGCCCAGTTCAGTTTATTGTCGATGTGTACTCCCAGGTATTTGTAATCCTCCACAATGTCCACACTGACCCCCTGGATGGAAACGGGGGTCACTGGTGCCTTGGCTCTCCTTAGATACACAACCAGCTCCTTAGCCTTTGTCACATTGAGCTGTAGTTGGTTCTGCTCGCACCATGTGACAAAGTCCCCCACCACAGCTCTGTACCTCGTCACCCTTGCTGATACATCCAACCACAGCAGAGTCATCAGGACACGAGGGGAGCATCCACCTGCATCGGTGTCAGCTTCTCACCCAGCAAGGCCGGCCGGATGGTGATGAAAGCACTGGAGAAGTCAAAAAACATGACCCTTGTCCAGGTGGGCGTAGGTACAGTTGAGCAGGAAGATGATGGCATCCTCAACTCCCAGTTGGTAGACGAACTGGAGTGGGTCCAGGAGAGGTCTGACCATGGGCCTACAGCTGATCCAGAACCAGGGTCTTCATAATGTGGGAGGTCAGTGCCACAGGTCTGTAGTCGTTGGAGTCACTGGGACGTGGCATCTTTGGCACAGGCATGAGGCAAGATGTCTTCCACAGCACAGGGACCCTTTGGAGACTCAGGCTCAGGTTGAAGACATGGTGAAGGACTCCACATAGCTGGGGGGCACAGGCTTTGAGCACCCTTGGACGAACACCGTCAGGGCCTGCAGCCTTGTTGGAGTGGAGTCTCCTCAGCTGTCTTCTCACCTGGTAAGCAGTGAGGCACACAGAGGTCACATGTGGGGGAGGAGGAGTTGTCAGACTGGAGAGAGCTGATAACCTGAGAGCAGGAGAAGGGGGGGGGGGGGGGGGGGGGGAGCAGGAGAAGGGGGGAATAGTGGGGTTGGAGGTGTTTGAGGGCAGACAGCAGCTGTGTTAGTGGGGGGATGGGAGCTATGGCATCAAGTCTGTTAAAGAACAGAATAAGTTTGTTGGCCCTGTCCAAGCTGCCTTCAACTCCTCTGCTGCCAGTTGGTCAGAAGCCAGTGATGTTCCAGACCTCCTTCAGGATGTTCTGCTGTTGTTTACGCTGCAGCTTCCTCCTGTACTTCTCCTTAGCCTCCCTGTTCTTCACCTTCAGGTCCCCCTGAATGGCCCTCACCTCCTCCCAATTACCATCTCTGAAAGCCCTCCTCTTAGCATTCAGGATGTCCTTGATGTCCTTTGTTACCCACGGTTTGTTGTTTGGGTAACAATGGACAGTCTGTGTTGGGACAGTGCAGTCTACACAGAAGTTGATGTAATCTGAGATGCACTCAGTAAGCCCATCTATGTCCTCTCCATATGGCTCACAGAGAGCATCCCAGTCTGTTACCTCGAAACATCCCTGAAGTGTCTCATAGGCCTCCTCCGACCATCTCCTCACCGTTCTTGTGGTCAGAGGCTGCCTTTTTACCAGAGGCACATAGCAGGGATTGATGTGAACCAGGTTGTGGTCTGACCTGCCCAGTGGGGGGAGGGGGGAAGAGCTGTGCGCATCCTTAACGTTAGCATACAGCAGGTCCAGGGTCCTCTCCTCTCTAGTATGGGTGAAGTTGGTTAGTGTGGTGGTCATGGTGATGTGGTTGAAGTCACCCGAGATCACTATGAGGGCACTCGGGTGTTGAGTCAGGAGTTCAGCAATGGCGGAGTGAGTGATGTTACACACCGACGTCGGGTTGGCAGAGTGTAAACAGCTACAGTGATGGCATGTGAAATTTCCCGTGGCATATAATATGGCCGGAGTCCCACATCAAGCAGTTCAATGTTTGGGCTACAGACACGCTGTTTAAACGTAATATGACTGGGATTACACCATCTGTTGTTAGCTAGAACGGCAGGCCCCCCTGCCTTTACGCTTATCGCTCTCGGTGCAGTCCCTGTCGGCCCAAATAGTCTGAAAGCCGTCGATGAAGATGTTGTGGTCAGGAATATCCGAGGTTAACCAAGTCTCTGTGAAACACATTGAACTACCCTCCTTGAACTCCCTCTGACTCCGGGCTGTTAGCTCGTCCATCTTATTAGCCAGTGATCTCACTTTGCCCATGATGAGAGAGGGGACACACGGCTTAAATCTCCTTCTCCTAAGTCTCTGTTGTCTGGACCCCTCTCTCTTCCCTCACCATTTTGTTCCTACTCTGCAACCTCTGTGTGTCCTCCTCCAGATCTCAGTGGGGTGATCTGTGGGCCTAGGTGCCATCCTCAGTGCGATCAGCTGGTCTCGGGTGTAAACAAAGCGGCCATAAAGTTGCTGCGCAACGGTGCCATGGATTACCAAACTCTCTCAACTTCCATGATTAGAGAGAGTCTAGTTTAAATTACATATAGACCAAAAATCACACACATGAGATATACAAAAGAAAGTTCAAAGTTAGAAAAGAATACGACGAACGACGGAGCAACTGCAACAGGCTGCATGCACGTTGGCGCATGCGCACTAATTCCACTTAGTTTCAACCTGCAAGAACTTTTTCAGTTTTGAAACATGGAAGGATATTTATTCCATAGTTTTATAGCATTGAGCTCTTTTTGTCTTCTTCTTCTTTTTTTTTTTTTAAACTTGTCCTGCCTAGCAGCCTGAGTATGATGAACTGAATACGATATTGTGCCAGACAGATTTTACTTTAACAAGAGAGTATTAATATACTGTCTATTTTATTTTTTATTGGGTGTGAATGCTGCAAGCATTCACAACATATGTTCTTCTATCGGTTTCGGAATTCTTTATTGGTGTGAATGCTGGAAGCATTCCCAACATATGTTCTTCTATCGGTTTTGGAATTCTTTATTATTATTATTCCGCCCGTTTTTTTGCAACCTAAATAATTCCACAGTTTTCAATGTAGAAACGTCATTCAAAGCTTAAAATATTCATCTCAATTAGGAATTGATTGCTTGTATTCAGAATTTTGTTAACCTTCATACTTTTCAAGATATTCAAGGTTTTCCAGGACTTTTTCCCCATTCAAATGAATGGACGGAATGTTCAAAATGTCCCCATTTTCACATTTTTTCAAGGTTTTTCAACTGTTAACTACTCATTCATACTTTCAGCTAGAAACTCCATTCCAAAGAGAAAAGATTCCACATATTTCCTTCTTTCTTCGTATTATTCAACTTTCAAATCCTATTCAAACTATTCAATCTATTCAACTTTCCTTGAAACTTTGTTATAATGAAAGTCAATGAGAAAATCATTCAAACTCACTGATCTTCAACCTCTTCCCACCAATTCATACATTCATGTATTAACGCCATTCCATCTTTAAAACATTTACAAAACTTTGGACTCTTTCCAGTGAATTCAACTTTTTCACATCTTTTATACTTTTCACACAATGTCAATTCAAGTTTCATGTCGATTTCAGCCTGTTTTCTGAGTTTATAATGGGAGCGTATTGAGCGGAATGTTGGGAGTCAGAGTGAGAGGACCAACTGACACAGTGGGAATTCACTTCAAAATCTTCTTACTCTCTACATACGTAATTTTTTCACAAGTCTTAGGAAAACTTTTTCTGCCACTCATGTCCAACTTTGAGCAAGCAAACAGACTTTCACAGCTGGTACAGTTGGCTTGAGAGTGAGAGGAGTCCCACTCAAATGCCACATAGACTCCCATACTAAAAAAGTGCTGCAGTTTCAGGAAAGAGGCAGAAAGGTGGACATCTCTATACTGCTGCTGTGAAGCCATTTTTGACAGTAGACACACAAATCTCGGATATCGGGGGGGCGGCTGTGGCTCAGGAGGTAGAGCGGGTTGGCCGTTAATCTGGCTCCCCCTGGTTGCGTGTCGAAGTGTCCTTGGGCAAGATACTGAACCCCGATTTGCCCCTGGCGGCTGTTCCGCCAGTGTATGAATGAGTGTGAATGCTAGTTTCCGTTTGAGCACTTAGGCTCAGTGTATGAATGTGTATGACTGGTGAATGCAGATGTAGATGTAGATGTAAAAGCGCTTTGAGTGGTCGAAAAGACTAGAAAGACGCTATACAAGTACGGACCATTTACATTTACATTTACATCATCTTCATGAGGATCTTATCTCTCTAACAATATGTTTACTTTGGCACTGAGAGTTATGGTCTGTTCGGTAGGAGCAGGAGAAGCAGAGCTTTGCTCCAGGTTGAAACTCAATGAGATCAGCTGTCTAAGCCTGTCAGACAGACAGACAGCTTTTAGCAGCGCCATGGAAACCTGGGAATGCTGGCTCAGCACCTATGTGCTCTATGATTGAGATGATGGAATGATGGAATGCAGACAACTCAGTAAACATGGCCCTTCACTACATCCTCCAGCACCTGGACTCTCCAGGAGACTACACCAGGATCCTGTTTGTGGACTCTGCCGTCAACAACATTATTCCAGCTCTGCTGCAGGACAAGTTCTCCTAGCTTATCATGCCTGCAGGTGTATCAATTCAATTCAATTTCAATTCAATTTTATTTATATAGCGCCAAATCACAACAACAGTTATCTCACAGCGCTTTTCATAAAAGAGCAGGTCTAGACCGTACTCTATGATGCTATTTACAGAAGCCCAACAGTTCCCACCAAGAGCAAGCACTAGGCGACAGAGGCAAGGAAAAAAATCCTTTTAAGTATCACATATCATTTTGATGTCCAGCTGCAAGTGGCACGTGAAACTGGGACAACATGTTTCTGACTCCAGGACCGTCAGCACTGTTTCCCTTCAAGACTGTGTTCTTTCCCCTCTGCTCTCCTCCCTGAACACCAACAGTCACCTCCAGTCACCAAACCACCTAGCTCCTGTAGTGTGCAGATGACAACACCTTCACTGGACCATCTGGGGTACTGGAGCAGCCAGATCAATCTGGACCTGAATGTTCTGGAGACAGTGGAGATGGGAAGGTATAGGAAGAGGCCAGCCGCACCCATCCCCATCAGTCTGTGCAACTCAACACTGTGGAGTCATTCCACTCACCCAGGACCTCCAGTGGGAGTTGATACACTTATGTCACCCTTCATACCCCTTTCTAAATATTTCAGGTCATATCTTCAAAACATTTGGGGGAGTTTCTTCATGGCTTTCAGCTAAAAACTACATTCAAACCTTAAAATGTTCTACATTTATCAGTGCAGTTTGAAGTTTATTCATAATCTTATTCATATTCTTTAGAATATTTCCCATGTTTCCAAGATTTCATAGTCCTTCAGCTACTTTCTGCACATTAAAGCCAGCAATGCAGTGTAGCTTTTCAACAGTCCTTAAAACCTTCCACATCTTTCGTTATATTCAACTTTATTCAAGACAGCAATTCAGTTTAGCGTCAGCTTTTCAACAAACCTTTCCACTTCTTTCATACATTTGTACTATTAAACTTTATTCAAGCCAGCAATTCAGTTTAGCGCAAGCCATTCAGCAGACAGCATTCACACCGCAATTTCTTCAGAAATTGCTTTTCTAGTTATTCTTATTCTTCTTCCGTACGTTTTTCGCTGGACTACTCCTTCTGCATACTTTGTGCTACAAAAGCCATTCAACTATCAAAATGTTCAGCTTTTTAAGGACATTTATGCTATTATATAACTTTTTTATACCTTTTTATACATTTTAAACTATTAAACTTTTTGTGCATTTTTTTTACAATGTAAGTCAATGGAGAATTCTTCAAATCCTGCTTTAAGCTGCTACAGCTTTTAAAGCCTACTACTTCTGCATACTTTCAGCTACATTCATCATTGCAACTGTAAAATGTTCACAAATCTTTAAGCTATTAAACTTGTATTCAACTTTTTGATATCTTTTATACTTTTTCCACTATCGCGATTTAAGTCAGGTAAAGAATTCAGGCTGTTTCTGAGATTATAATGGAAGCAGATGAGACGGAATGTTCAGAGCTAGAGCATGTGACATCATCGCTAGAGTGCGGCCAGCTTGAGAACTCATCGTAAAAAATAATTTTAACTCTTCAGGCTAGAAATGTAGGTATTTTTGATGTGGTTCCTCACATGTGCTTATTAAATCCCTCGGACTTATAGATTTCTCTGTGTCCTTCCAAAGGACAAGAGTGACAGAAAATCCTCCATAGGCTTCAATAGTAAATTCTCCTTTACATTTCTTGACCAGAGCAGAACATAACAGTTTTTTAACTCGCCAAAGTGGTCACTTTTTTCAACTTTATCCACACAAAAATTAGATCATATTGTTCACAAATGCCTTCTGCCACTCCCGGTCAAGTCATTTCGTCGATACGACCTATAGTTTAGTCTCTGAGGACGTTTGAGGCAAAGTCTCAGAGAGAGTTTCCTATCTGTCTATATAGGATAGCTGGTTGCCCAGGTGATGTTAATAAGCAGAGAGAGATCAAAGGGAGACACACACTCTCTCTCTCTCTCACACACGCACACACATACTTGGTCCTGTGTTCTGATTGGTGGACAGACGTTAATCTATTTCTTGAATGAAATTAAGTGTACTGCATCCAGAGTACTACATCTGCTACTACAACCACTAGTACTGCACTTATTACTACTACTACTACCTGGTACTACAACTAACACACAGAGAGAGACACACACACACTGTTCTCTTCATTGGAAACAGTTGGGTCTCTGTGTCTCACGGTGTCACAGTCTTATAATCCACCTGTCTCTCTCTCTCACAGTCCGTCTCACAGTCTTATAGTCCACCTGTGTCTCTGTCTCACAGTCCGTCTCACAGTCTCATAGTCCACCTGTGCCTCTGTCTCACAGTCCGTCTCACAGTCTCATAGTCCACCTGTGTCTCTGTCTCACAGTCAGTCTCACAGTCTTTTAGTCCACCTTTCTCTCTGTCTCACAGTCTTTTAGTCCACCTGTTTCTCTGTCTCACAGTCCGTCTCACAGTCTTTTAGTCCACCTCTCTCTCTGTCTCACAGTCTTCATCTCTACTACTGCTACTACTGCTACTACTACTACTATACTATTAATACTATTAATAATGCAGTATTTACTACCAAAGCTGCTAATACTCCTACCATTATTAATACTTCTTATACTACTACCACCACAACTACTGCACTAACTACTACTACTATTACCACTACTACTACTATTACCTGGTACTACTACTAATATTAATACTATTAGTAATGCAGTAGTTACTACAACTGCTAATACTCCGTTGACTAATAATACTTCTTGCACTACTAGCACCACTACAACTGCACTCATTACTACTACTACTTCTACCACTACTACTACTACTACAACAACTTGGTACTACTACTACTACTACTTCTTTAGAATGTAGGTACTCTGCTGATTAAGATGGTGTAATCAGGTCAGTTTGATTGACAGACACAGAAACACACACAGAGAGACACAAACAGACACACACACACACACACACAGACACAAGCGATCACACAAACACAAACGTACACACACAAACAACACAAACACCCACACAGAAACACACACTTCCACACAGACACACACACACACACACACAGACACAAACAGACATACACACACAGACACAAGCGATCACACAAACACAAACGTACACACACAAACAACACAAACACCCACACAGAAACACACACTTCCACACAGACGCGCGCACACACACACACACACACAAATTACAAAATAAAAGCCCTATTGTGTTAATCTTAGTCAGGTTGCGAAAGGCTTCTCAATAGTTGTCCGGACCCAAATTCTTCCAAATTAAAACCACAGACAGTTAATGCATCTTAACAGGGAATTCAGGATGAGGCTGATTTTTCAAGATTAAAACCCCTCGATGGTGACAAGATGTCCTATTGTTTGTGTTATGTCCTGTCCGACCTAAAGTTTCAAAATAAAAGCCCAAACACAGAACCTTTAACTGCAGGATGTGACCCAGCTTCTTGAGCCTTCTTGACTTTACTGAACCTTAAAAAGCTCAACAGTTTTGGTACATAATAGGCAGCATTCAACTTTTACATATCAAACTTACTGTCCAACGGCAAGTGGCAAGTGAAGCTGGGAAAAAATGTGTCTGACTTCTGGACTGTCAGCACTGGTTCCCCTCAAGGCTGTGTTCTTTCCCCTCTGCTCTCCTCCCTGTACAACGTCAGCTGTGCCTCCAGTCACCAGACATAAGCAGAGAGAGATCAAAGGGAGACACCCACCCACACACATTCTCTCTCTCTCACATACACACACACACACACACATACACACACACACACACAGATACTTGGTCCTGTGTTCCGATTGGTGGACAGACGTTAAGCTATTTCTTGAATGAAGTTAAGTGTACTGCATCCAGAGTACTGCATCCGCTACTACAACCACTACTACTGCACTAATTACTACTACTACTACCTGGTACTACAATTAACACACACAGAGAGACACAGACAGACACACACACACACACTGTTCTCTTCATTGGAAACAGTTGGGTCTCTGTGTCTCACAGTCTTATAGTTCACCTGTCTATCTCTCTCACAGTCCGTCTCATAGTGGGGCGGCTGTGGCTCAGGAGGTAGAGCGGGTTGGCTGTTAATCGGAAGGTCGGCGATTCAATCCCTGGCTCCCCCTGGTTGCGTGTCAAAGTGTCCTTGGGCAAGATACTGAACCCTGATTTGCTCCTAGCAGCTATTCCGCCAGTGTATGAATGAGTGTGAATGTTAGTTTCCGTTTGAGCACTTAGGCTCAGTGTATGAATGTGTATGACGGTGAATGCAGATGTAGTGTAAAAGCGCTTTGAGTGGTCAAAAAGACTAGAAAGGCGCTATACAAGTACAGAGCATTTACATTTACAGTCTTATAGTCCACCTGTGTCTCTATCTCACAGTCCACCTGTTAAAGAGACAGGAGCATCTACTGCTTGTTTAAGAGAGAGGCTGAAATGAGAGCTTAAATGAAGTTTAGCAATCCAGTTTAGCATTAGCCTTCAACAGCCAGCATTCACACTACAATTTCTCCACAAATTGCACTGTCTAGTTTTCTTTGCTTATTATTATTCCGCCGTTTTTTGTTTGTCCTACAAACTTGGTTCCAACTTCAAATTGTACATCTTCTTCATGAGATGGGTGCTATTACCTGTGTTGCTGATATCTGTAATGGTTGATTTTATATTAATATTTGTATGCATTTTAAAATGAATGGGTTCCTATGGGAGCAGGGACTCCACTCTTCCAAATTTAAGAGCTTAGTGCTCCGGCATATGTGCAGCTAGAGACTCAATTTCAGTTGCAATTTCATATGATCAGTTAGATTGGAGACAGGAGGATTTTGCAGACCAAGATTTTTTTTGTAAACTGCTGCTAGTCTCGTATATTTATCTCTATAAGCACAAAAAAGGCACCAAAATGTAGCCACATGCCTTTTCTCTCTCAAAATGTCAAAATCCTGCTCAGTGGACGTTTAGTTTTTTATCTCTGATCCTTAATTGATTGGAAAGTCTCAGTTGTCTCCCATTCACTCCCTGTTGTAGCTGCAGGCTGAGGTCTCCCCCTGTCACTAATTCTTTAACTTGCTGTATCTTCCTCCCTGTTTGGAGTTTGGACACAAGTGGTATATTTTTTTGCTCAGCTACTCAAGCACTAACTAAAAAGTCCAACATATTAGCTGTAAAGCTTTTTTTATTAAGAAAATACTTTTTGTATTAAAAAAACACATCAAATTGTATCATTACAACCATGCTGGCTGGTGGTGCAGTTAGTTAGTGCTCAGTCTCTGAAGCGCCACCTCTTGTTCCAATTGTGGGTTTGAATCCTGCAGCTGGCACTAGTGTTAATTGGTTTTAACTTTAAACACTTGTAGCCTATGGTGTTTGAACTTAATGAAAACAAACTAAATATGGTGATGACAAATTCCTCGGATCGTAATGTTAGTACATTATAGCTTGAAACTTTACACAGCTGTTTGTTGTTGGAACTTAATGATGCCATTTTATTCCGCTATTTTTTGGCATCTATCTTCTCCTGTACCGTTTGTCCTACAAACTTGGTTCCAACTTCAAATTGTACATCTTCTTCGTAAGATGGGTGCTATGACCTGTGTTGCTGATATCTGTAATGGTTTATTTTATATTAATATTATTATGCATTTAAAAATGAATGGATTCCTATGGGACTCCTCTTCCAACCTAGCGGGGGCGGAGCTAGACTCCCATGATGCATGGCAGTGAAGAAAGTTTTGCTAAAAAGTCTCCTATTTGTTTGAAATACAAAACAAATACTTAGAGATTTATGTATTTGTTAAATGTGTCTGCTTAGAAAATAGTGTTGTTTTTTGTTGGTAATTGTCATTCTTGTGGTGGTTTACTATTGAAACCAGGAGTGAAGTGCCTGTTTCATTTGATAAAAATGGCTGCATGGAGAGCAAGCCTGTAACCAGGTTTGAGTGGATTCTAGTAGTAATATTTGGCTGTCTTCTTCTTTCTTTCTTCAGTTTGCATTCTCTTTCTCCTTAATTGTGGTGAAGACCTGTGCTTTATATTTTTGTGTTCAGCTGCTCAAGCTGTACCTCAAATTGCCCAAACAACAGCAAACGCACTTTACCATCAACAATATTTCAAAAAGCTGTGTAATCCAATAGCGTAGTGGTATAGAGACAGTCCTCAATGTTTCAGTGTCAGATGTTCATGTTAAACATGGCCAAAGCTCTACTCTTGACTCTTAATGATGTCATACAGAGCTGGTTTTCCATATAGGCTAATTTGCCTGCAGCCTCAATAACAACTGGCAACTCCTATGCTTAGTCTGTCTGTAGTGCTGAGCGGCATAATCATCCTGCTTCAGGATCTCTGAAAATCACAACACAGTGTGCTTTTGGGGGAGCTTAAATAGACTGGAGCATCTACTGCTTGTTTAAGAGAGAGGCTGAAATGAGAGCTTGCATGAAGTTTAGCAATCCAGTTTAGCATTAGCCTTCAAAAGCCAGCAATCACACTGCAATTTCTCCAGAAATTCTAGTTTAATTATGTATTGATTTGTCACCGGGCTGGACAGGGCAGGGGGCAGAAATGGGGATGGGGGGGCACAGACATCGCACAAAAAGACAGCCCAGAGAAAGCAACAAAACCTGCAAGAGAACAGGGAGAGGGGCTTGGAGCGGAGAAAATGCAACAACGAACAAACACAAACAAACAAACAAACAAAAAAACAAAAAAGAAGACAAATAGCCAAACAGCATCAATAAACAGCTGACATAGAAAGACAATTAAGAGAAAATGAAAACAAGAAACATTCAAGCACAATTATTAAGCAACACAGCAGCACCGCCATGAGAGCTGGAATAATAACAATTAATTTAAATAAGTAACTGAAAGAAAACCATCAAGAATAATTCTAATAGGGACAACTGTCATGAGAGGTCCGCTAAGTGCAGTCTAAGGTGTGCAAATGCAGACAATACGTGAAGGTGCAGTTCAAAAGATTTATTAACTCAAAAAACCAAACTGAAACAAGCTTACGTGGAAGCAAAAGGTAAAGTCCAAACTGAGGTAAATCCAACAAACACAAGGTAATCCAAAGATCCAGGGAAATACAGCACTCTCAGTCTATGGGCTGCACTCAGACGACCCCCCATGACAACCTAAATTTGTTTGTGTCTATGTGTGAGACTGTGTGTGCGCATAAGCCTGTTAAAGAATGTAGTTGTTACTGAGAGTGGGATGCCACAACCGTGCAGCACCGACCCCAGCAACAGGCAGGCAAGAACCCCAGTAGCCAATAGGAGTGGGAGAAATAAATAAATTCCAGGCACAAGCCCAGAATAAACCGGAACACAGTCCCGCCCTGCATCCACACTGCACATCCCGAAAACTAACTTTATACTTCAGTCTTCAGAGGAGTCTGACAACTGGCTGACAGAGGAATGGGGAAGCATGGATCTGAGGCCAATGAAGCAAACCAGGGAATCAAACTGGTCCCTCCAAGCCAACGAGGAAATGCCTCCCCCAGATTCCAATGCACAAACTAACGCCCAGCAGCCCCTCAGAGACCCTGCACAGAAAAAAAAACAATGCATCAAGATGCATCAACAATCGCCCTACAATCCCATCGCAGCCCTTCGAATCACACTCACACCCCCACTAGCCAGGGCACCTCGCAGGCAGATCCAGCAGCCCCTGAGCTCCGTCAACCCAAGGCCGGTCCCGGCTCCGGACGGGGGCCCAGCCCCCCCAGTCAACCACCCCCAAGGAAGAGGGCATGTGCCCCAGGGACTCCCGAATTCCCCCACTGTGAGAGAGCCGGCAGGGGGAAGCAGTGGGCAATGGGCTCCCAGGCCCAGGGACACACCACCTGCCCCAGAATTGAGCAAAAGCCGATGCATGTCACGGATTGTGAAGTGTTGTATGGTGGAGTAAAGGTGCGTAGTAACTAAGGTTCAGTTAAAATTGGAGCGTAGTTGTGACACAGGCACCCCATAACTGTCAGGTAATGGAGCCCTCCAACGTGCCCCTCCCACCCCCAAGCCATCTGTGTCTAATGTGTAATTAAAATTGTGGGGCGGCCAGTGGGGGAGGAAGAAGAGCAGCCCCACCCCCCCTAACGCCCTGCAGCCTGCCTGCCCCCCAGCGTTGATCTCTTATCTCCAACATAAACTGCTCTGCCATTCAGCATAAATTTCCATGGTGATGAAGAAGTTACCCACCAATCCTGTTTTAAAGGCCCCGTGAATCAAATAGAATGGCCAATGACACCATGACCAATTTTTCGTACACATTACAACCCAGCATACTCCTGGCAAATATCTGGTCCATAAAATGGAAGAGATAAGACTCAGCAACGGAAAATCAGAGACTGTTGTACCCTTATCTTTACCTAGCTATCACAACATCCTGGACCAAGCTATTGCACTCGTAGAGTGGACAGTGTGCACTAACAAAACACAAGACTCCGGTAGGAAGAGGAGAGACGCACTCTGTGTTTACAGCAATGATGCTTCAAGTGGCTGGATGTTTGTTGTCCCCCTGGATCCTGAGCAACAAGGAAGCCACAGAGAAGGCGACGCAATAGCTGACCTTCTTGGCATGTGTCAGAAGCAGGGCAGTTTTGGCTGAGAGGACTCCAGGGGCTCCAGCGGTGCCCTGGACATAGCCAGTGCCCTTGTTGTCCATGCAGATCAGCACATGCTGATTCTGTGGGAGGACTTTCCACATCGTGAGAAGCTCCAGCACGTTTATGTGGACACATTTCCCCCTCCAAGGAGACATTGGTCTTTGCCAGGCTTTCTTGAATGCTCCAGTGGTAGGACCATGAGCAGAGTACGCCAGGAGCTTTGAGGATGTGTTGCCACAGCAGGGAGGCACCAGTAGCTGCCATCCTGCTGTGAGCTGCCCTTTGTTGCAGCATTTTCTGAAACGGCTGACAAACAAAATATTCTTTGAATATATTATAATATATTCTTTGAATCAACGAATGTTACTGGAAGACATGGCTTCACATTGTGCCTAATAAAAAATCTAATAAAATCTCATCTTTTGCCACTGTGTTGGTGATCTCTCTGAGGGAAGGTGTTTGTAGAAGCGAACCTGCTTGGCCAGTGTACCTTCGAAGGTGTCCATGTTGACATGAAAAGCACACAAGTTAGACATATTCAGAGGTTCACAACCAAGTGCAGTGAAAGACTTTCCCACTGCGCCTCCCCTTCAACTCTTGCAAGCCCCCCTGGGGATTCTTTTGGTTTTCTCTTTTGGTTTTATACTGTGTAATATTCATGTCTATTACAGACCTTATTCCTGCAATTTCCCAGTGCTTAAAATGCTGTCTGGAATGATGAGTTAGATGATAGAGGAGCACAGAGAATATTTCAATCCCTACTTTCCCCTGTGATGTTAATCTCATCCAAATAGGGTTCTTTTTATATTTACATCTTCTTTTTGCTGTCATGTAACGTGTTGCAGTGACTCAGATTAGCCATAGGCGTCAATTAAGTTCTATCTCAACTAATCATGTTTGGTGTTCTAGTTAGTTTAAGCTGAACAGCAGGGCATGATTAGAGCTGAACAAAAAGCACACTGAGGACAGAGCTCTATCTCTCTCCTTTCCTCTCTCTCTCTTCATCTACCTCACTCCCTCCTACTGATCACTTATTTTGTTTTCCTCCCGAAGTGTATCTAGTGCACAACACCCTGGGACAATTTATGTGATGCATTTTAGCACTTGCCTTTCAGTCAGACCCTGTGCACTTTAAAAGGAATGTGTAATTTTATGATCATATGAAACCACAAAGGGTGGTTGTTCTGGAAACCAACACACTGTTGACTCACACTGGAACTATTTGTGGTTGGAGCTGCTTTTGATTGACAAATTTAGGACTATTTGCAGCTGCGCTAGTGTGCATGCACACACATGCTACACACACTTGATGCATACATGCCTCTACCATTGTCTTCAGGTTTAGGCCTCTGTGACTTCAGGACGCCTATGCTAACTACTGCTGAGATGAGATTTTTATTGCTTCAAAACTATTTGATGTTGTTCTCTGTATTACAGTGTGCATTTTTTGACTAAAGGATCTGTATCAAACACTTGTTCAGAGCAACATATTTGACAGCTATTTGCAGGACCACTGTGAATTTGCTGAGGTTTTTTGTGTTCATGATTGAATCCGACTGGTGATCTATGAAAGTTGCTGTGGGTGGACACATTCCTCACAGGATTAAAACAAATGTTATTCTGAAGCTACCTTTAAATGAAACTTCTCATAAACAGAAATACTAGTCTAATGAGCAAACTTAACTTTCAGGGTGCCCACATGATCCTCCTGATTTTCCTCCAGCCAAACAAACAGATTTTCAGCTTCAACAAGGGACACAACAAGGTATTGCTGTGATTTTAAAATGGTTACTCGTGGGAAATAATCACAGAAACTGATTTCTCACAAATAATGGGGGTTTGATGTGACAGACACAGACTGCACATAGTAAATCCCAAAATTTAATTTATTTTTCCTAATATTATCACGTACAAATTCCTTTTTGTTGGGTCATCTTGGCAATTATCCCTTAATTGTCAGGCACCATCTTATTTTAAAGATCTCATAGTACCTTATTACCCCACCAGAGTACTGCGCTCCCAGAATGCAGGGTTACTTGTGGTTCCTAGAGTCTCCAAAAGTAAGATTAATATTAAAATCAACTTTATTGTCTTCTGAGGGAAATTTGTCTTGGGCATCAGTGGCTGCAGTAACAACAGTAACACATATGGACTTACACTCATACATCAACCATGAACTCATACAGTCCGCACCATACATTTACATTTTATTGCACAAGTATCTGAGACACCTGCAGACTGCACCAGGTCCCAGTTTGGGTGCAGGAGGCAGACACCAGCATTTTACATTTAAGAGCAGACTTAAGACTTTCCTCTTTGATAAAGCTTATAGTTAGGACTGGCTCAGGTGAGTCCTGAACCATCCCTTAAGCTGTTTGTGAAGGTTCTCAGTCATCCAGGTCATAGTTATCCAAGGAAGGTTAAAATGGTTGTTAGAACCACCTGAGGCCAAGTCTAAATGACAATTGCCAACTTCACCTGTGGCCAAAAGGGAACAAAACAAACTAAACAAACATTCACTTTTGGCCTCAGGTGAAGTTGCCAACCATGGTCATTCAGACTTGGTCTCAGGTGTCTCTAACGACCATAACGACTGTCATTACAACAGCCAGGAGCACTAACGAACCAGTTGCGGCTCCTGCAAAATCTCTCAGGGGGGCAATTGTTGCGCTGATGGCTAAGGTGACCAGTTCAATTTTCTAAGTCTGCTGTAAGACAAAGATTGTTCCTTAGGCTACATACTGTACAGTCTTTGTGAACATCTATATCCTGAAGTTCATTGTCAGTATCTACAATGAATGAACATTCAATAGTGAAGATCAACAGATTGCCATTTTTCAGTTCACCCTCAAAGACCTTTAGATGTAAAGGCAATTACTTTAGCAAAAAAAAAAAAAAAAAGACTCACAATCATCTGATTTAGCTGGGAAAACCTTTTATTTAGGTACAACAAATCCAGAATAAAGAGCAGTGGCATTGGGGCTGATAATGTGCAATTAATAATTATTTGAAGTTAATCTTGCACTGCAGCTAAGGGACCCGTCTCAAGTAATAGGCTACAGTAATGTAATAATGTCACATATACTGTATATGAAGGTGGATCAAACAGCTATTCTTAAATGTTTAATGGGGTTCAGATGAACCTAGTATTTATTTTCATTCTTTTCACACATTACACAAGCGTAATAAGGTAAACAGATAGTTGTAAAAAGTCTTGAATGTTCTCCACTTCTTATCCTGTAGTTCCACAGTAATATTTGGGCTGTGGGCTGTATTGAAAATAGCCACTGTTCTCCCATGCTCTTTAATCACACAGTCACGATGGGGTGTGTGCTGTTGTCCCATTCTTCCTCTGTATTTACACATAAACAACAAGGCATGTAAGAGGAAATATAAAAGGTTTTGTCTATTGGTTTTGGTTTATTTTCTGTGTTGCTCTCCTTTTTCTTCTTCTTATCCTCATCTGACAAAGATGGCCACCTCCTATTTTAAATTGACTCCACTACCACATATAAAATTTTTTAAAAATCCAGATATTTTTTTATATTCTCAATTATTAGCTTATGACTATGGCATGTTTAGCCTAGTTCACACTACATGATTTTTAGCCCAATTTGCCGCT
The DNA here is from genome assembly GCF_014851395.1 of Micropterus salmoides. Lineage (NCBI taxonomy): Eukaryota > Metazoa > Chordata > Actinopteri > Centrarchiformes > Centrarchidae > Micropterus > Micropterus salmoides. The sequence goes on from NW_024041039.1 coordinate 33,286,222, forward strand.
CGGCGACCATCAGGCTGTGATCAGGGGTAAATCAGTGATCGGTCGCCAGTCGTTATGTGTGAAGTACTCCACGACACATCAAAACGGCTCCCCAACACATTTCTGACACATCGCCAACACCATCCAGCCAAAGAGAGCAAGCAGCTGGCAGAGCAGGCAGCTACTTTTTCACTGCAAAACAGTTTTTACTCAGCTCCAGCTCTCTCTGTAGCTCAGACTATCCATGCTACCTGCGTGTGCTGATCCGTTCTTTCACCCAGATTCTTTGTCTTTATAATTGCTAGCTTTATAATAACTAACAACAGCTGTTTCGTGTGTAGGTTTGCGTGATTTCCCGTTTCACATTTCACGTGTGTTGTCTTGACAAAGAGTGGTTTGGAGACCAGCATCGGGTGACAGAGCTGCTGTCAGCTCGTGTAGTGTGTGACCCCCTGTCACCGATCAGTCACATAGTGTGAACGCCACAATGACTTCAAGACTCCCGTCACAAGACGTCAAGTTGTGTAGTGTGAATAACACGGCCATCGGCCGATGCTGAAAGTTGTGTAGTCTGCACGAGCCTTTACACAGCATAAATTGGCCTACAGTCTTATCCCAAATTAGTTGACATTACTAGAAATTTGCATGGAAACCCGCTGCCACCAATTAGGCTATTCTTAAACCATTTAAATTGTTACACAAGGTAAAACTGAATGTGTTAAGTTGTATTAACACAGAACCTTAAGTTGATGTAATAGACAAATAAAGTTTGCTTTAGTAGTCATTACTCAAAATCATTAGTTAACTTAAATAATTTTTATCCTTAAGTCATGTTATCTAAAGTATTTTAAGTTAAACATGCAAAGAAATATATAACAAATCTAAAACAAAACATTACTTATAACAACTTAAAATAATAATAATTTGTTCATATAAATAATGTTGTTTCTTTTCCTTTATTTATTTATTGTATTTTGACTTCAAGATTATTGTATTTGAATACATTTCTTTTAACAAACCAGAAGGAAAGAAACTAAACAATACATTTTAATGTTCAAATGCATTTTATTTTGATAAAACAGTAACAGTCCAATGTGTTGTTGGAGCAATAACCAAAAAACTGGTATTAAAACTGCTTGGTAACAATTCCAACTTACTTAAGTGAAGGAATATGACACAACATTCAATAATATCTGTGACATCCTTGTGAACAACTGGACACAGAAATGCATTGAAAGTCAATACAAGTCATTATAACTTTACCATTACTTGAGGACAGATAAATTGTTGACTATATTGTATCAACTAAGCACTCATTCAGTTCTTCGCATGGAATTCTACATCAGTTCTTATGTAATATAAAATTACAACCACTAAAACTTTTGCTTTTCCCACAAGTGGGACTGCAACCACATGGGGTTTGTTTTAGAGGGATCAATAACAATATTAGGAATACAGTGTAACAACTGAACAATAAATGCTGCCAAAACCGTGTAGACCAGTGGGATGGTGAAATTTCACCATAATTATCCAGACAGGCTAAAAGAGATAATGTCACCATTATAGCTATGTAGTTCAGTCACAAGTGCCTATTTGTGTATAAGTAATTATAAGTATAAGTTGTATAAGTAATCCACACAAACATCCAATAACCTGATTCTGAGTTATAAAAACCACGGAGCAAAGTTATCCACGCCCATGCAAATGTGAACAATTATTGATTAATCAAAGGATAAGCATCAAGTAAATTTTCACGTTACGACTTTCTTCCCAGAGTACCATTGATGCAGTAAAACAGACTGTGAGCTAACGTGAATATGCACCTGCCCCTGCCTATTGTGAGTGTCTTTAGTTCGGGGTTCAAATGAACCTGAACATACCTCCCTTTTCTTGGATCTCGCTTCTCTTTGCCATGTAGAACCTGCAGAACCTGTCCACTGCAAAGCTCAAAGAATCTGAGCACCAGTGTCCAAATATCAGTTGGCTCTTTAGTCTTTTAGGGAGGGAAATGACAACACAAAATTGTACCAACCAAGCACCATTTTGATTGTATTGCACAACTGAGTAGCACTTTCTGTGACATGTCATTACAACAATGCAATGCAAGTGCAAGTGGCCAATGAGATGTGGCAAAACCCAAACGACAATCTTTTCTTAAACCTAATCAAGTAGTTTTGGTGCATAAACCTAACCGAAATGCGACCAATTACCAACGTCAACCAACCTGAGGGCTTCACTTTCCATTTGGGTCACAGAATCTGATGGTGTCACACCGCCTTGTGTGTATGTGGAGTGCAGCTCTAAAAAAAATAAAAATAAACAATTGTTAATTGCTTTGGACTTTTAATTGGCACCTCAGGGATTTATTTATATTTATTTCTAGACTAATGCTGTTTATGTGTAAAGGTTATATTTTATCTTTGTCTGTGATTTGTCCTCAAACCTGCTGTACTTTCCCTTGGACTATGGGATCAGGTCAGAGTTGACTGGTGGAAAGAGTTTTATCTGGCATTATTCATACAGGAAAAGTTGGCAGAACACAGACACAATACTCTAAGGTAGCCTTACTTTCATTGAAGGATCGGTCTCTCTCTGCCTGATGCGCTGAGTATCTAGACAATTAAACTCTGGTTGCAGGCGATGTGTGTGTGAGATGAGCACAACCGCAACAGTTTCACATGATCGCTCCTGCTTTTTGCTCCTCTTGTCTGATTGCTGCTCAACTCTCATTGTAAATAATTAGCTGGGTGCATCAATCGCTTCCTGTCTGAAAAGGACTTTGGTGCTAGCTAGCTTTGAAAACTGCTCAGACCGCGTAGTGAAACCATTTTAGCTGCCATTGAAAATTTGTCTGGCGAGTATTTTATCATCTGATCAGCTTTTGTTATTGGCCTTTTTAGAGTCCACCGATCAAACTAACTAAAGCCATTATCGTCCGATTATGATTGGTGACCGATTGATCGGAGCACACTTACTAACAATGTAACATCTAAAGTGTACATACGGATAATAGAACTTAGTAATTACAGAATATACTAACGTGGATAGCTATAGTGGCTGTGCAGCCATGTCAATAATAATATTTTATGTAGATTATCATCTACAGTATATTAACACCCTCTAACTGCCCTGTTCGTGAGGTGGAAATGCTACAAGGTCTTAGAAGACTTTCTGCCAACAACTCTGGAAGAGAGGCCATCTAGATAAGATAAGGAGGATTAACATCCTACTTCAGAAAATGGGCCCAATTTACTAACATCCTGAATAAAGAGTACTAAATTGCGTGTAAGTAAGTAAGTAAACTTTATTTATATAGCACCTTTCACAGACAAGAGGGGTCACAAAGTGCTTCACAGTAAAACATAGAATAGAATAAAATAAAACAAATAACAACAACACTTAAAATACAAAACTATATGGCTACATAAAAGCTTGTCTAAAAAGATGTGTCTTCAGGTGTTTTCTAAAAGTTTCCACAGAATCCAAGGCTCTCAAGGCTAAATGGAGCCACCACACAGAAAGCACGATCACCTCTTGTTTTATGACGTGTTCTGGGAAAAGTTAAAAGGTCTTGGCCAGAAGATCTCAGATAGTGACCAGAAATGTATGCATGCAACAGATCCGTGATGTAAGGGAGCTTGACCATGCAAGGCTCTGTAAGTAATTTTAAAATGTACTCGGAACCAATCGGAAGCCAATGAAGAGCCTTAAGCACAGGAGTAATGTGCAATCTCCTGTTGGTTTTAGACAAAAGCCTTGCAGCTGCATTCTGTACAACTTGCAGTTGGTCCATGGAGGATTTGTTTAGACAAGTGTACAGTACATTGCAATAATCCAGACGAGAAGAAATAAAAGCATGAACCTTCACTGTCTGTACCTCTGTGTGTATATTGTGTAGGCTGCCTCCCTCCCCTCTCTCTCTCCTTACATCTCTCTCTCTCTCTCTCTCTCTCTCTCTCACCCCAACCGGTCGAGGCAGATGGCCGCCCACCCTGAGCCATGGTTCTGCTCGAGGTTTCTGTCTCTTAAAAGGAAGTTTTTCCTTGCCTCTGTCGCCTAGTGCTTGCTCTTGGTGGGAACTGTTGGGCTTCTGTAAATATCATCACAGAGTATGGTCTAGACCTGCTCTTTTATGAAAAGCACTGTGAGATAACTGTTGTTGTGATTTGGCGCTATATAAATAAAATTGAATTGAATTGAATTGAACAAGCATCTCCATCTCTTCATTAGAAACCACAGATCTAATCTTAATGCCCACAATTGTTTTCAGTCTATCAAATGCTGCACTGAGATCTAATAGGACCAGCACAGAACATTTACCCCCATCAGCAGCCATCAAAATATCATTTGAGACCCTAAGGAGCCCTCCTTAGGGTTCGTTGGACAGTAAGTCTGTGATATGTAAAAGCTGAATACTGCCTATTATGTATCAAAACTGTTGAGCTTTTTAAGGTTCAATAAGGTCAAGAAGGCTCAGGAAGCTGGGTATCACATCCTGCTTTGAAAGGTCCTTTGTGTTTGGATTTTTAATTTGGAAACATTAGGTCCATCCCTACTCTGTTGTTGACATCTTGTCCCCATCAAGGGATTTTATCTTGAAAAATCAGCCTCATCCTGAATTCCCTGTTAAGATGCTTTAACTGTCTGTGGTTTTAATATGGAAGAATTTGCGTCTGGAGAACTATTGAGAAGCCTTCCTCAACCTGACTAAGATTAACACAATAGGGATTTTATTTTGTAATTTGTGTGTGTGTGCGCGCGTGTGTGCGCGTGGGTGTTTCTGTGTGGGTGTTTGTGTTGTTTGTGTGTGTACGTTTGTGTTTGTGTGTGCGCTTGTGTCTGTGTGTGTGTCTGTTTGTGTCTCTCTGTGTGTGTTTGTGTGTCTGTCAATCAAACTGACCTGATTACATCATCTCAATCAGCTGAGTGCCTACATTCTAAAGAAGTAATAGTAGAAGTAGTAGTAGTAGTAATAGTAGTAACAAGTTGTAGTAGTAGTAGTAGTTGTAATAGTAGTACCAAGTTGTAGTAGTAGTAGTCGTACTAGTAGTAGTAGTAGTGGTAGAAGTAGTAGTAGTAGTAGTAGTAGTGAGTGCAGTTGTAGTGGTGCTAGTAGTACAAGAAGTATTATTAGTCGTAGGAGTATTAGCAGTGGTAGTAACTACTGCATTACTAACAGTACTAATAGTAGTAATGATAGTAGTAGTACCAGGTAGTAGTAGTAGTAGTAGTAGTAGTAGTAGCAGTAGTAGCAGTAGTATTGGTAGTATAGATGAAGACTGTGAGACTGACTGTGAGACAAAGACACAGGTGGACTATAGACTGTGAGACGGACTGTGAGACAGAGAGACAGGTGGACTATAAGACTGTGAGACGGACTGTGAGACAGAGAGAAAGGTGGACTAAAAGACTGTGAGACTGACTGTGAGACAGAGAGACAGGTGGACTATAAGACTGTGAGACGGGCTGTGAAACAGAGAAACAGGTGGACTAAAAGACTGAGACTGAGACTGACTGTGAGATAGAGAGAAAGGTGGACTATAAGACTGTGAGACGGACTGTGAGATAGAGAGAAAGGTGGACTAAAAGACTGTGAGACGGACTGTGAGACAGAGAGAAAGGTGGACTAAAAGACTGTGAGACTGACTGTGAGACAGAGAGAAAGGTGGACTATAAGACTGCAGACAGAAAGGTGGACTATAAGACTGTGAGACAGACTGTGAGATAGAGAAACAGGTGGACTTAAAGACTGTGAGACTGTGAGACGGACTGTGAGACAGAGAGAAAGGTGGACTAAAAGACTGTGAGACAGACTGTGAGATAGAGAGAAAGGTGGACTAAAAGACTGTGAGACTGTGAGACGGACTGTGAGACAGAGAGAAAGGTGGACAATAAGACTGTGAGATGGACTGTGAGACAGAGAGAAAGGTGGACTAAAAGACTGTGAGACTGACTGTGAGACAGAGAGAAAGGTGGACTGCCTCCAGCATTCACACTAATAAAGAATTCCGGAATCGATAGAAGAACATATGTTGTGAATGCTTTACAGCACAGATTGATGGGGATGGGTGCGGCTGGCCTCTTCCTGGAATACCCGCCCATCTCCACTGTCTTCAGAGCATTGAGGTCCAGATTGATCTGGCTGCTCCAGGACCCCAGATGGTCAATCTCCCACCTGTGGGGTGACTGATCCTCACAAGAGATGAGCCCAGTGAAGGTGGTGTCCTCTGCACACTTTAGGAGCTTGGTGGTTTGGTGAGTGGAGGTGCAGCTGTTGGTGTTCAGGGAGGACAGCAGAGGGGAAAGAACATGGCCTTGAAGGGAACCTGTGCAGTCAGAAACATCTTTTCCCAGGTTCACGTGCTGCTTGCTGCTGGACAGAAAGTCTGTGATAAACCTGCAGGCATGATAAGCTGGGAGAACTTGTCCTGCAGCAGAGCTGGAATAATGTTGTTGAAGGCAGAGTCCACAAACAGGATCCTGGTGTAGTCTCCTGGAGAGTCCAGGTGCTGGAGGATGTAGTGAAGGGCCATGTTTACTGAGTTGTCTGCATTCCATCATGACATCATCTCAATCAGCTGTGTGCTGAGCCAGCATTCCCAGGTTTCCATGGCGCTGCTAAAAGCTGTCTGACTTAGACAGGCTTAGACAGCTGATCTCACTGAGTTTCAACCTGGAGCACAGCTCCGAACAGAACAGACCGTAACTCTCAGTGCCAAAGTAAACATATTGTTAGAGAGATAAGATCCTCATGAAGATTATGTCCACGATTTGTCTGTTTACTGTCAAAAATGGCTTCACAGCGGCAGTATAGAGATGTCCACCTTTCTGCCTCTTTCCTGAAACTGCAGCACTTTTTTAGTATGGGAGTCTATGCGTCAGTTGAGTGGGACTCCTCTCACTCTCAAGCCGACTGTACCAGCTGTGAAAGTCTGTTTGCTTTCAAAGTTGGACATGAGTGGCAGAACAAGTTTTCCTACAACTTGTGAAAAAATTACGTATGTAGAGTGAAAGCTGTGGGAGATACAGCGACAATTTTTTAAGAAGATTTTGAAGTGAATTCCCACTGTGTCAGTTGGTCCTCTCACTCTGGCTGCGAACATTTCGTCCCATATAAACTCAAGAAACAGGCTGAAAACGACATGAAACTTGAATTGTGTAAAAAGTATAAGAGATGTGAAAAAGTTGAATTCACTGGAAAGAGTTCAAAGGTTTGTGAATGTGTCAGATTTTATTTTTTTTATATTTTAATGTTGGAAGTTACATAAAATAATGTGAACAATGTTAAGCTCACTGTAAAATCAGTAAACCTAACAGATACAGCATTCTTCGAAAGGTTTTAGGTAGGTGTGGGGAAAAATACAGTAAAATAAGCATTAAACTATTTTTGAAAGCATTTTACTTTCCGTATCTTTCCACCAACCTTTGCACAGTAATGTATATTCTAAGTTATCGTAGAAATATTATATGAATGTTATCCAGGGCTTGAAATGAAAGTCAACTAGTATTTCAGTTTTCATGTTTCAGAATAGGGATTTCTGGCACAGCTTCATCTGCTTTCAAGGTGCACTGAGAACGGAAAAAGTCTGAAAGTCCAAAGTGTCTGTGTTCAAAACTCCAGCAACACTTGTTGTATGGAGAACACTTTGAGATCAGTACTGTAACTGGAAAATGAGTCCAGATTTGATATGTAAAGCATTAATCTCCAGCTGCATAGTGATTAGTAGGCATAATCCATAACAACATTTGACATTTTATTATTTTATGCAGACAGATTGGAATCTGCAAAATAACCTGAAAAATAAAATTAGACATTAGATGTCAAAGTAAATATGTTCGGCTGGGGTTTGATTGTGTCGACAGACAGGCAGGCTGGAAATATTGCTTGTCAGTAGGGGTGTACAGTATTGGGGTGGTGATGGCGCAATGGATAAGATCCCTGCCTTTGGTGTGAGAGACCCAGGTTCAATTCCCCACCGTGACCCATCCTCCATTGTGTTTCTGAGTAAGGCACTTAACTGCTCGTTACTCCAGAGGTGTGCGACCTCTGACATGTAAAGCAATTGTAAGTCCCTTTGGATAAAAGCATCAGCTAAATGAGTACATGTACCATTTTGGTACAGGATTTTCAGAATGGTGCACAATGCAGTCTATAATGTCATATATTAGTTTTTGTACATATGTAAATTACGAGTTTCCACACAGACATATTAAGTGGCAGAACAAATCTCAGCTACAGCGCTACACAAGCTGCCGCTTTAGCCCAGCCTAACTAACTAGTGACTCAAGCATAACGGCCAGTGCAGAGAAGTCTCTTAAAAGTCTCTTCCTGTGTCCTCTATGTGGTGCAAAGGAGCACCCAGTAACTATACGTTATGTCCCAGTACATCAGAAGTTATTTTAATCGCATGATGAATATCACACAGAGCTTACTTCCTGTTGCCAGTAGGTGGCACTATGACTATAACTGAATTTTGGCGTGTAGATGTGTTGAGGCGGGACCATTATCAATCACATAAAGTTTGGTACAGATGTGAGCATGTACACTTAAGTTACAACAACTTCCCGTCTCGTAGCAAATTGATATTCCATTTCACGCCACAGGCACCCCTGGTCGACCAAAACTCACCATTTGTACAACGTGTTATCATCGATGGGATGAGAAGAAAAGAAGAAAAAACTTGAAGTCGCAGGGACTAATTCTCTAGGAGGAGTTCATTAAAGTGCGGTGTGTGTAAATCGCCAAATGTGACAATTAAATCCAAAATGGCCAACTTCCTGTTAGTTGTTGACCTGCCTGCCGTGTGTTTAAAGTTTTGTAAGTTTTCATGAAGGTTTAGGCCGTCAAAAATGAAATCTATTTACAACAGTATTTCCCCAGGTCAGTAGTGAAGTTAACACGCTGTAACTGGGATTCAAACCATCTATCTTTGAATCCGCAGGGTAATGCCTTAACCACTAGACTGTTAAGGTGCTTAAGTGCTTAAAGTTACTAGTTAACATTTTCCTTTCATTGTGTTTGATCACATATGTTGTAACATGTTATGCTTCAAAGCACCAATAGAGGGCAATCTATGACCACAAATGTGTGGCACAGCACTGTTTTGCTTGTGCTTATATTTTCTCAACAGTGTTTCCTTGTGAGTTTTTGCACGGATTGATACGAAATTGAAGGCTTTACTCACCTACTGACATCTCCAACATCAGTGGATTGTTGGTCAACTCCCACTGTCAGTGGTGTGAACACCCGGATTTCTCCGTCGTTCCAGCGCTGCTACTACGAGGTATACTCACAGGGCAGCCATCTAGCTGTCCCGGTCTGGTTTTGCCTCAAGCCGATACCTCTGCAGTTGGTAGCTAGCTGTCAGCTGCCTCCAGCCAGTCCTCCGTGCCTCGTGCACCCTCCTACCATGATATGGACCATCTTCTCCCTGTACCTGACAGTCTTCCATCTCTGTGTTTGGCTAATGCCTAGCTCCAGGCTAACACTTTCGGCGACCAGCATGATGCTCAAGTACTCTATACCACAGCTGCTAAATCTGAACAACTGCTCCATTCCCACATGCATTGCAGCCATCAAAGAACTTGGACTCCAACGCCATCCGTGTTACATCCACAGAAGTTCTCGTCGAAAGCTTGTTTACCATCAGCCTGGCCTGGATTCACCACAGCATCAACACTCAAAATAGAACTTTTCAATACACAATCCCTCACAAATAAAGCATCCTTCATACAAAGACCACATCATGGACAAGGGATTAGACTTAATGTGCCTGACAGAAACATGGCACCAGCCAGGGGTTTACTCAGCGTTTAATGAAGTCTGTCCCCCCAGTTACAGCTACCTGAAGAGAGCCTGCAGCACTGGTCATGGTGGCGGCCTAGCTGTCATACACTGACAGAATTTGGAGCTATCCCCCCTCCCCCTGCCTACACTGTCCTCATCTGAATGCCTAGCATTTAAATGTAAACCCCCCTTCCCCCTGACAATGCTCTTCATCTACCAGAAACCCAAACCCACCACCCTCATTGGGCTCATCTCAGGCGGGGATGAGTCCGCCTACAGGTGGGAGATCGACTATCTGGTGACCTGGTGCAGGCAGAACAGTCTGGAGCTTAACACTCAGAAGACAGTGGAGATGGTCATGGATTTTAGAAAGAGCCCAGCCCCACCCTCCCCCATCATCCTGTGTGATTCCCCAGTCACCACTGTGGACTCCTTCTGCTTCCTGGGCACCATCATCTCCCAGGACCTCAAGTGGGAGCTAAACATCACCTCCCTCTCCAAGAAGGCCCAGCAGAGGATGTACTTCCTGCGGGAGCTGAAGAAGTTCAGCCTGCCAAAGACAATGATGGTGCACTTCTACACCGCCATCATTGAGTCCATCCTCACTTCCTCCATCATCATCTGGTGCGCTGTTGCCACTGTCAGGGACAAGGGCAGGCTGCAGCGTATCATTCGCTCTGCAGAGAAGGTGATTGGTTGCAATCTTCCTTCTCTTCTGGACCTGTACGCCTCGAGGACTCTGAGGCGAGCAGGAAAGATTGCAGCTGACCCCTCCCACCCCGGACACAAACTGTTTCAGACTCTCCCCTCTGGCAGGAGGCTGCGGTCCATCGGGACCAAAACTTCTCACCAAAAAAACAGTTTCTTCCTGTCTACAAGTAGCCTCATTAACAAGGCCCGGGTCCCCTACTGACACTCCCCCATTGCAAATGATACAAATGTCTCTGCACATGTAAATGCCGTTTCATCTCGTGTCGGGCTCAGACCTGGCACGTCGCACATATTTGTTGTTGATTGTTGATCTTTGTTGTTGTATATTTTTATGTTGTCAGTTTATATATTTATATGTGCACAATATTCTCTTCCGTTGCGTTACTTATGCACGGCACAGACCCAGAATAATGCACATGTATATATCTGCAACGTTGTTCTTCCATTCCATATTTATATATTTCTACATTTATTTATGTTGACTGAATGTTTGTCTACGTGTAGCACCTTATCACCACAGCAAATTCCTCGTATGTGTAAAACACTACCCAAGTGAAAAAGAAATATACATAAGTAGCACTTTTTTTGGATGTACTTATCATATTTTAATGTACTATACTAAGCATATATTAAATTTATTTTGGAACAACTTAAAGTGTGTTAAGTGTCATTTTAGAAATACTTAAAGTCAACTTTAAGATAATTGCAATATATTTTAATATACTTAGTTGTGTTAAATTGGACCTATTTTAAGTACCTTTGCTGTAATTTAAATATACTTTTTTAAATTTAACTTTAAATACCCTTTTGTGCTATACTTGAAGAACATTTTAAATGTGTTCCCTGAACATTTTTATTAGCATTTCAGCATAATAGTAATTTATTACTAGTATACTTCAAGAGCCACTATTAATATCTTGGGAAGCTGCTTTATGAAACCATTCAGCATGAGAATAATGCATTTTTAATGCGTTAAAAATATCTTGCAAAATGCCCTTTTAGCATAATAATAAAAAAATAATAATAAAAAAAGGATTTTACAACACACACACATACAGATAACTAAAAAACTTTAATTTTGTACATTACAAAAATAAATTCCTGTACATTAAAAGGTACACCAGCATGTATCACATCTTGACAAAAATACAGGCCATACAGGATGTTTTGCATTTGCCAGAGAACACCAAGATTGGCAAATTCGCCACTGGCGCCCTGTGCTCTTCATGAAAGCAGGTTCACACTGAGCACATGTGACAGATGTGTGTCTGGAGACGCCATAGAGAACGTTCTGCTGCCTGCAACATCCTCCAGCATGACCGGTTTGGCGGTGGGTCAGTAATGCTGTGGGGTGGCATTTCTTTGGGGGGCCGCACAGCCCTCCATGTGCTCGCCAGAGGTAGCCTGACTGCCATTAAGTACCGAGATGAGATCCTCATGTGGCTGGAGTGTGTCAGCAGTTCCTGCAAGAGGAAGGCATTGATGCTATGGACTGGCCCGCCCGTTCCCTAGACCTGAATCCAATTGAGCACATCTGGGACATCATGTTTCGCTCCATCCACCAACGCCACATTGCACTACAGACTGTCCAGGAGTTGGCGGATGCTTTAGTCCAGGTCTGGGAGGAGATCGGGAGACCATCCGCCAACTCATCAGGAGCATGCCCAGGCATTGTAGGGAGGTCATACAAGCACGTGGAGGCCACACACACTACTGAGCATCATTTTGACTTGTTTTAAGGACATTACATCAAAGTTGGATCGGCCTGTAGTGTGGTTTTCCACTTTGATTTTGAGTGTGACTCCAAATCCAGACCTCCATGGGTTGATAAATTTGATTTCCATTGATAATTTTTGTTTGATTTTGTTGTCAGCACATTCAACTATGTAAAGAAAGGAGTATTTAATGAGATTATTTCATTCATTCAGATCTAGGATGTGTTATTTTAGTGTTCCCTTTATTTTTTTGAGCAATGTACTTGTAGTAAGCATGTTAGAAGTATGAATGTACTATAAGCATACTATGTGAATTTCAACTATATTTTCAGTGGCTTTAAGAGCACTTCTTTTTGACCTGGGTACTTGGCAATAAAGCTCCTTCTGATTCTGATTCTGAACAGAGGGTGTTGAACAGGAACACGGGGGCAGCAGGTGACTCACAACCACAAATCCAGACTCCAGAGCTAGATGGCGCACGGTTGGTTGGGCTCCATGCTCCTCCTGTTTTTGCCTTTAAAATCTGGCAATTTCATGCACTCTGATAGACTAACTGACACCAAGATTAATAAGCAGCAAATACGTGAATATGTCAATATACCAGAAGCCGCAAGTAAGAAGTACAAACAACAGCAAACAAACAGTGTCAGCGTGCAGACCAGCTACTCACCAGTTTGGTGTGGCTTCTATTGCTGCTAACATTTGGATCACTTGTCCTAAGGATTCCACAAAACGAGCCTGACAGTCCTCTGTGCCACACGCCATACTTGAACAACATTGGATATGGCTGTTTTACCATCTACTATTCACTCCTGAAGATTGGAAATGCATGCGTAATAGGTTTATTACGCAGCTGGGTAGCAGGAAAAAAGATAGTGGGCACGCTATAATATATCTCTCCTTCCTGGTCCTGTTAGCAGGAGAGATCAAGCTTAATCCCGGCCCAAACACTGACTGTACGCTGCAGGTCCATACTACCGGCGTGGGGCTGGGTCCCAGTGCGACAGCAGAGCGGGGAACCGCGGGCTGGATTGGTGAGAAGGCAGGAGCTTCTGCGGTGGAGCTGGTGCGTCATCTGCAGCAGCCAGCGGACCCGGGGATGGTTGGCGGATTTCCAGCGAGAGACAGCTGTGGGTGCTCTGTGCGGACGAGTGTTCAGATTCTGGCACCGGAGGACCCAAAAGGAGTAGCTCCGTGTGCCCATGTCGACCAAGCTGCAGCGGGTACTGCGCCCACAGATCAGAGCAATCTGAGCCAAAATTACACCATTCCTTTCGCGGATTCGTCTATCAACAAAGCAGAGGAGGCCACACTGGAGATGGATTTAAAATCACTGTGTATGCAACGATCCAGAGGTGCTCCTAACCGTAAGACTGACTATACTAAGAGTAAAGTCAATACAACTCATAAAGCCAAGTATAAGCAAACAAACAGGGACACTACTTACAATGTAAAAGAGCGGGTTGGCCGTTAATCGGAAGGTCGGCAAGATACTGAACCCCGATTTGGTGGCTATTCCGCCAGTGTATGAGTGAGTGTGAATGTTAGTTTCCGTTTGAGCACTTAGGCTCAGTGTATGAATGTGTGTGACTGGTGAATGCAGATGTAGTGTAAAAGCGCTTTGAGTGGTCGAAAAGACTATAAAGGCGCTATACAAGTACGGAGCATTTACATTTACATGTTCCGCCAGTATATGAATGTGTGTGAATGTTAGTTTCTGTTTGAGTACTGTGAATGGTGAATGCAGATGTAGTATAAAAGCGCTTTGAGTGGTCCAAAAGACTAGAAAGGCTCTATACAAGTACAGAGCATTTGCATCTAGTTGCCTACAAACTTTCTATCAAAATTTTCAAATCTTTTAAACCTAACAGTGAGGTTCTTATTTATAGAGATACTAATGTTAATTGGTTAAATAAATCCAGTAGGAAACAACTCAAAGAACTAACATCAAAATATGACTTTCATCAATATATAATATTGCCTGACAAAAACATCAGACCCTATCCAAGTTGCTAACGCTTTTATCAGGGATCAGCTGAAGAGTCTTAATGGACTGTTTCGAGCAGCCTGATAATAAGGAATTGCAGTAATCCAGCCTAGAAGTAACAAATGCATAGACTAATTTTTCTGCATCATTTTTAGACAGGGTGTTCCCGATTTTTGCAATATTGCGTAGGTGAAAAAAGGCGGTCCTTGAAATTTGCTTAATGTGAGACTTATACGACATGTCCTGATCAAACATAACTCCAAGATTCCTCACAGTGGTGCTAGAGGCCAGGGTGATGCCATCCAGGGAAACTATACCTTTAGATAATGCATCACAGAGGTGCTTGGACCCTAGAACAATAACTTCAGTTTTATTTGAGTTTAACATTAGAAAATTACAGGTCATCCAGGTTTTAACATCCTGAAGGCACATTTGAAGTTTAGCTAACTGATGAGTGTCATCTGGCTTGATCGATAGATATAACTGGGGACTTAAACCAGCTTAGAGCGGTTCCTTTAATGCCAATGAAATGTTCCAGTCTCTGTAATAGGATCTGATGGTCAATGGTATCAAATGCAGCACTAAGATCTAATGGGGGTGGCTGTGGCTCAGGAGGTAGAGCAGGTTGGCCGTTAATCGGAAGGTCGGCGGTTCAATCCCTGCGTGTCAAAGTGTCCTTGGGCAAGATACTGAACCCCGAATTGCCCCTGGCGGCTATTCCGCCAGTGGTGAATGCAGATGTAGTGTAAAAGTGCTTTGACTGGTCGAAAAGACTAGAAAGGCGCTATATAAGTACGGAGCATTTAATAAAACCAGTAAAGAGACAAGTCCTTTGTCTGTCTGTCCTGAAAATCCTCAAATAAATATTGCTATGCAGAAAGTCACACAGCTGTTTAGCAACTGCTTTCTCAAGGACCTTAGAGAGATATGGAAGGTTAGATATAGGTCTATAGTTGGCTAAAAGATCTGGATCATGGTGTACTGTGGTAGCCTGTTGATAAAGACAGATTGATCATACCTGTTAGGGAAGTGCTGACTAGGGGTAAAACGTCTTTAAGCAGCCTAGTCGGGATGGGGTCTAAGAGGCAGGTTGATGGTTTAGATGAAGAAATTTTTTAACTTAGTTGGTAGAGATTGAGGGAAGCAAAGAAGTCTAAACATATACCTGGTTTTACAGCTGTTTCTAAGGTTCCTGAGTTTAGAGATAAGTCACTGCCAGTTGAGGGCAGGTCTTGGTGAATTTTGTTTCTAATAGTTAGAATTTTATCATTAAAGAAGCTCATGAAGTTGTAACTACTGAGAGCTATGGGAATACTTGGCTCAATAGAGCTGTGGCTCTCTGTCAGCCTGGTTTCAGTGCTGAAAAGAAACCGGGGGTTGTTCCTATTTTCCTCTGCTGATTTCTCCTCAGTCACTGAGTTGGTTGACTTCTACAACAAATCTCTGAGCAGTCTCCTAGATCTCCTTGCCCCTGTCAAAACTAGAACTGTCACCTTCTTACGCTCAGCCCCCTGGTACACCTATGAACTCCAGAAAATGAAAACAGCTGGCCATGTCTTTGATTGGCGCCTCAAGGCCTCAGGACTCACTGTTCATAGGCAGGCCTACCGAGAACATCAGAAGTCCTATGCAAGGTCCTTGAGAGATGCACGTTCACAGTTCTATTCCAACATTATCAACAACAGCCCTGGCAACTCCAAGAAACTTTTCTCTACCATAAATGACATTCTCAAACCGCAAACTCACTCCCTTTCAGAAGCCACAGAAGAGAGGTGGAACAATTTCATCACTTTTTTTTCATCCGCTCCCTGCTATCCAGTTTCTTCACACTGCCTGTCCCGACTGCCAACCCACAGCCTGGGATTTCCCAACCTCTCTGCTGTTTTTTTGTCATCTCACAGCAAGAGGTTGAGGACATCAGCAAAAAGATGAAACCGTCCACCTGTGCCCTGGACCCCTTCCCCACAGCCATGGTAAAATCCAACCTCCAAGGTTCAAGGAGTCTTTATTATCCCCGGGGGGGGGATTCGTTGTGCAGAAGCATGTAACAAATAACACACAGGTTGTAAAAAAAAAAGCCATCAGTAAGAAACAAAAATAAATAAATACTACACAGAAGTCCACATCTCACATTGAATTATTAAAAAACCCTAAATTAGCAGGGACAAAATAGTTTTTGTATCTGTTTGTCCTGCATTTAGGCAGACTGAATCTGCAGCCAGATGGCTACAAAATGAAGCAGCTGTTGAGGGGGTGACTTGGGTCAGCCAGGACTGATGTGCCTTCTTGAGGGTCCTTGTCTCATTTGGCCACACATCTTAACTATATATTGCAGTCAATTTTTGTTTTTAAGAGTGAGGGACCCAAACCAGACACAAGGGCAATAAAATAACAAAAAAACATTTTCATTAAAGTCTTATCGACATTAAAATTGCGAAGTTTACGATAAAAAAACATGCGTTGATGTAATTATTTACAGCATCAACTTGTGGCTCAAAGGTGAGTTTGTCATCAATTATGATACCAAGGTATTTGTATTGCTTCACCACTTTGATAGCTTGATCATTAATGACGGTAGAAGAGAGGGTGGGGGGATTCTTTCTAAAAATCAATCAGCATTTCTTTAGTTTTTGCCATGTTAATGTTAATAAAAGATGACTTGCACCACTCTGTAAAATCATTTAAAATAGCGCCATGCTCAGGGTCATTGTGCATTAACAGTGACACTATTACTGAGTCGTCAGCAAACTTAATGATATGACTGGTGTGCTGGCTTTGGCATGCATTTGTATATAAAATAAATAAAATCGCGGAGAGGACGCAGCCCTGGGGGGAACCAGTGGAGGAAAAGAGGACATCGGAGAAAATGCTATTCACTCTGACCTGTTAGTTACAACCATCAGATAAGACTAGGATCTATATTAAAAGTACTTTAAAATCCCAGCTAAATTATGTGGTTGGATGCAATTAAAAGCTGAAGAAAAGTCAATAAAAAGCAGCCGCACAAAGCTCTTTGCACCCTGAAGATGGGTATAGATCAAGTTAAAAAGAGTACATGCTGCATCTTCTACTCCCCGGTTTGGTCTGTAGGCGAATTGAAGCGGCCTAAAGTCATTAAGAGACTCTGGAGCCTTATTTTTAGGCACCAGAAATATAGTTGAGTCTTTCCAAAGGCGAGGAATGGTGTGGAGATGTAAAGACATTTTGAAAATAAAACAAAAACTGTCTGCCAGCTGTTCAGCACAGTTCTTTAATATACGGCCTCCAATGGCGTCGAGGGACTTATCCTTTCCTTTATACCTCTGAAGAGTGTCAGAACCTTGTCAACCTGGACATTACTCTGCCCAGGGGCAACAATATTAAAAGCTAACAGCTCCTCATTAAAATCATAAATATTAACATGATTCTAAAAAGTGTTAAGTTCATTTGAGAGGGCAAGATCTGACATGCCATTGAAGGAAATCGGACACTTCTTAGGCAGCATCCCCATTGTGGCTTTCATACTCTCCCATGCAGGAAGTGAGTTGCCTGTGCTCAGCATGTTCTCAATTTTGTCCTTATAATTAAGTTTTGCAAGCTTAAGTTCCATTTTAGCTTGATAGCTTGAAGTACTCTGTATTGAGTCATGTTACCTTGGTTGAAGGTAATATTTCGTTGATTAATTATGCTTTTGACAGATTTGGAGACCCATGGTTTATTATTTGGATATATGGAAATGATTTACGAGTCCTCACAGACGGTGATGTATGCGGAAACAGTCTCTGCGAGCTCATCAATGTCCTTACATTTGTTTTTGAATAGATCCCAGTCAGTGCAGCAGTAGCATACCTGTAGACACTGGATTGAGTCATCTGACCAAACCGGAACCAACTTTCGTTCTGGCTTGTTTCTCTCAGCTCTGCTGTAGGATTTATAAGCACCTTTGACGGATCCATAACAGAGGTCAAGACTTTTGGTCCGTCGTGTTGCACAGGTGACATATTGATAAAAGTTACACAAGGACTTCCCTTGTTAATAGTTATCAAAATTGCCCATGATGAAGTTTGGTGCTTCAGGTGAAATCCCCTGAAGCTGCTGCACACACTTCACCATAGCCCAAGTTGCTAAATCTGCATTAGCCTTTGGGTGAATATAAATAAGTGTGACAAATATCTGTGAGAATTCCTTGGGCAGATGAAAAGGGCGTACAAAAAAAGTTCGATATCAGAGGTACACAGTGTTTCTCTGACGATCACCATATTGCACCATTTCTTATTTATATAAAGACATAAGCCTCCACCGAGTGATTTTCCCGTCACTGTGGAGTCTCTGTCAAGACAGACACGTTCCCCAATACCGTCCAACTCAAGATCAGAGAGTGGATCCTGTTCTTTGAGCCACGTCTCTGTCAAGGCAAGGAGACAGGCATTTCTATATTCTGAAAGGAACCTTACTTTTGCCTGGAGCTCATCCACTTTATTAGGAAGGGACTGGGTGTTGGCGAGGATAATTGAAGGAAGAGGTATCCGATGAAGGCCTTGTTGCTTCAGTCTTTGTCATATGTCGCTGCGTCTCCCTCTTTTCTTCACTCCTGTCTTGTGCCCAACTGTGGTTCTCTGTGGGAGGGGGTGGGCTGCATCCAGTCGGATGATTTCTGGTGGAAGAGCCCCCGGGGGGTCCACGACGCCCGAATCGAAGTTACGCAGGAACAGAAGAAACTCACGGGTGTATTGGAGGGACTCCTGGTATTCGCAAAGTACCCAAAAGTTTGCATAACAGCGTAAAAAGGATAAAACAACCCGTCAGACTGAGATGAGTCACTGTTTTCACCGTCACACGCAGATCACTTAAAAACGAGGTTAGTAGGGACGCTAAAACCAGGTTAAACGTCAAAAGACGTTAAAAGACAACACTCTCACTCTGCACTCTGCTGCTGCCTGTCGCCATTACAGCACCAAGATGGGAAAACCCGACATGCAACCCATGCCATTTGTCCCCTCATCACGAAGGTCATTAACCACTCCCTCCTGGCTGACCATGTTCCATCAACACTGAAAACCGCTGTCATCAGGCCCAAGACCCAGAAGTCTTTGCCAACTACAAGCCCATCTCCAACCTTCCATTCCTTTCCAAGGTGCTGGACAAAGTAGTTGCCGCACAGCTTCAGGACCATCTAAAACAAAATAAGCTGTTTGAGAAATTTCAGTCTGGTTTCGGCCCTGACTACAGCACAGAAACAGCCCTGGTCAGGGTCACAAATGACCTGCTGATGACTGCAGACGCTGGCTCCCCGTCTCTTCTCATCCTCCTGGACTTGGCTGCAGCATTCGACACTGTGGACCACAACATCCTCCTTCACCAACTACGTTCCACTATCAGTCTTTCTGAGTCTGTCTATGCGTGGTTCTCATCCTACCTCACCGGGATAACTGAGCATGTTGCCTTGGGAGAGGCTAAATCCCTGACACATAACGTCACCTGTGGTGTCACTCAAGGCTCAATACTCGGCCCCACCCTGTTTATCAATTTATTCAAGAAATCTTAGTCAGCACCCCACACCAGGTTCGGTCATCTGACATTACCAACATCACCTTATCTGGCCAAAACATTCCACTTTCAACATCAGCCACCAACCTGGGTGTTAAAATCGACTTTCTGATCTTTGATGCTCACATCAAACATCTATGCAAGAACCCCATCTTCAACCTCAGGAACATCGCCAAACTCACTCCTGCAGATGCGGAAAAGCTTGTCCCTTTTGTCTCCTCCAGGCTGGACTAGTGCAATGCGCTCCTCACCGGGATCACTGAGAAAAGCCTTCAGAAGCTGCAGTACATCCAGAACAGCGCTGATAGGATCCTGTTGAGGATGCGAAAACATGACCACATCACCCCCACCCTCAAATCACTCCACTGGCTTCCTGGAGTACAATGTCTCCCTCCTTACCCACCAGTGCATCCATGGTGAAGCACCCCCATACCTTAAGGAACTCCTCACCCCACAGACCTCCACATGTGCCCTCCGATCTGCCTCAGCATATCTCCTGTGTAGTGAACAACGGTGTGGATTTGTACATTTTACATGGAATAAATTTGGAGCTACCCTAAATTCCTTTCTCCTCCCCAGAGAAGAAGAGGAGGGGTCAAAGTTGCTTTCTCTAAGTGCTATCCCGACCATAAAACTGGCACCTTTTTGATTCTGAAGCAGATAACGCGGGGCCTGACTGTTAAACTGACAAAGAGACACGCACCAGCCATTGGCATCTCCCTGAACAGCCTATCAAAACTGGCCCCCCACACACGTTTCCGTGGCAACTGACCTTATTCTTTGTTTTATTACCACATCAAAAAGGAAAACCCCTGTCTCACCCAAGTGTGACATGGTCCAGACACTGAACTTTGGATGACAGAGGACTGCAGTCTCCAAAGACTCAAAGCATTTAATTAAGTTAATTAAATCTTTAGTTGCCTGAATACGTTTGCCTCTATTTGAGTAGTTATGTTAACTGTTGTTGCTATCTGTTGTTGATATTAGTGCTGAAAAGAAGTTACTTGGGCAGTGTTTTTATTTTCAGCAAGACACTCCTTCTTCTGATGTAATCAATGCTTGTTCAATACTTTCCTACAAAATTTCTTTAGAAATGATGACAAAGGAATGTTTTATTATACTCTTAATCGCCAGCTTGAATTTAAGGATGAATCAACAAATTCCCCGGTTCCTAAGGAGAGACGATCTTTGATTTAATCCAAGCTGTCCTCATGTAACCTGAGCTCCCCCAAGTGGACGAAATAAGTATTACATGCCCTCGTTGGAAATTCCGTTAAATGTATAAATATCCTGACCAATAATGTGACAATTGTTTCCTGTTACCAAATGCTTAGAACATTACAACCGTTCAACCATTGAGATTCAATTGTGGAAAATATTTGATTATAATACGTTCAAATAGATTTCTTTTCTTTAGACATTAAGTTTAGAAAGGCAGTCCCATGGAAAACCTGAGACACCCCCTGGGGAACCACGCCCCAGGCAACAAAAGAGCGACACGCGACTCGCTTCGCGCTCTTCTCTTCGCTGTTGGCTCTTCCACCCTGCTCGGCCCTCTGGACGCTTCGGCACGCGCAGCGTGCCTCGCCAGGCAACACCCAGGCCCTTTTGTTCACCTGAAGCTACACAC
Organism: Micropterus salmoides; assembly: GCF_014851395.1. NCBI lineage: Eukaryota > Metazoa > Chordata > Actinopteri > Centrarchiformes > Centrarchidae > Micropterus > Micropterus salmoides. The sequence goes on from NW_024041039.1 coordinate 33,307,557, forward strand.
CTGAAGTGCCGCGACATTGATCTGCCTTCAGTTTGTTTTATTTTCTTTATTTCTTTTGTTTGTTGAAGTTATCAGTCCGTTAAATTACACTGGACTAATTCAGGAACGACCAAGTTCCATTTTAAGCCTTTTTCGTCGAGCCAACTTCACCGAGGTCAGACCAAGCCACGTGGTCTCGCCAGCTACAACGAAGAAAACCTGAAAACAGCCGAATTGCCAGACGGAGGAGGCGTTTTCAATCAGACACGGAGAAACCTGGAGAATCCCTAGCAAAAAGCCAGGATCGGCAGCTAGTGGGACCCGTGCAACAGGCCAAAAGCAGGCTGTCGACAAGCAGTAAGACTCAACACACGTTCTGTGATCAGATGTCCATTTTAACTCCTAAAATCATAGCATTAGTTTACTTTCAGTAGCTCTTCTATACCGTATGAGTCAAATGCTTCCCACAACCGAACCTCCAGGCTGCAAATGTTTATGTTCCCTGTATCCAACCATCTTTTTATCACCTTAGTTAGAGAATAAATTCACTGTAATATAACCAAGAGCTGTGTGTGTTGCCTATTTATAGTTCCTGCCAAGAGAATTGACCCTTTAGATATGAGACTGACTGACTGATTTAAGATAATTGAGCGATTATTACTAACTGATCACTAGTAATAATTGTATAATTATTCAAAACTACCTAGAGGTCCGGAGACTCTAGAATTATAACAACTCCGGTGGTGCCCTAAAACGAGGAATTAAATTAAATTTTGATTTTATGAATTTTAATTCATAATTGGGTATCAATTCTCATAAACTTATTAAAATGCATAACTAATAAATTTAGGTCTACTACACCTGAAATCTCCCAGAACCAAGCTCCGTACAATGGGAGATCGGACTTTCTCCTCAGCTGCTCCCAGTCTGTGGAATGCTCTCCCTGATTACCTGAGGACACGACAGACGTGGCCTTAAAACCCACCTTTTTAGGAGAGCTTTTGATTGAACTCTTGCCTTTTTCCTTTGCCTTATTGTTTCTGTTTTTTATTTGTCATGCTCTCTATGTATTTTTATTTTTAGCACTTACCTGTTTTATCATGTAGCACTTTGAGATTTGCTTAAATATAAAGTGCATTACAAATGAAATGTATTATTATTATTCTATGATGTCTCGTCCAGTGTTGCAAAATAACATGAAGACACAGAAAGCGACTTATCCATGTAAACAATTACTGCATTTAGAAAGACTAACAACATACACATTTAAAAGCGACCACTGGAAGTCAGTGGGAACTGAACTACTCACAGTTGTTTGAAGTTAAAAGCAATTATCACTGCTGCCAGAGGTGGGATTTGAACCTGGGTCTGAATGAAAAGAGATTATTGGGAAACCAGCGCTCTAATCAAAAGAGCTAGAGAGGGAGACTTCTGATGAAGAAAAGATGAAAAAAAAGCTTCTCAGCTATGATTTTGGTGTTTAGTAAGTTAGGAGACATCTTTGGTATCATGTTCAAACACCATACAGGTGTTTAAAGTTAAAACCAATTATCAGAACCCATTACTGGAATAAGAGGTACTGCTATAGAGCCTGACACCTAACTACCTGCACCAATTCAATTCAATTTTATTTATATAGCGCCAAATCACAACAACAGTTATCTCACAGTGCTTTTCATAGAAGAGCAGGTCTAGACCATACTCTATGATGTTATTTACAGAACAGCTCAACAATTCCCACCAAGACCAAGCACTAGGCAACTGTTACGACCCGTGAGGTCTGGGTGCTATAGTTGTGTTGCTGTGGGTGTGTCTTTCTCTCCCCCACAGGTGTGTACGCGTGCCTAAGTGACGCTGGGTGGAGCTCACAGCTGGGGCCGATCAAGTCCAATTAGTGGGCTATGTAAGCCGAGCCAGTTGAGTGCTCGTGGGGGTGGTCGCCTCACTTCTTGCTCGTCATCGGCTCATTCAATCCCTCATCTGTCACATTAGTCTGGGTAACGTACTGTGACTTACTGTGTGGTTTATGGTGTGTTTTATTGTGTGGCTTGAAGGACGGGTGCCACCTGCAACTTCTTCTGATGTACTGCCTGTAAGTCGCCTCGAGCCTGGCACGCTCCTGAAGATAGGTAGGTAAGTTTGGCGAGGCAGGTGCTGAGGAAGTTTGCTCTGTGGGGGGGAGGCTGTCTGCCTGTCAGAGGGTCAATATCAAGCATTAACATTATCTTATCCAGCATATTGTGTGTATTTTACGTGTTGTGGCCATGGCAGCCTTTGAGTTAAGTACATTTGTTACATTTCTCCCTGTGGGCGACCGGGCTGATGTGAGTGCCATAGTGAGGGGTATTGAAATGGGGTTCGTGCCAGCCCCACTGCACCAGATCTATGTCCATTCTGATCTCGTAACTGGTTTCTTTACGGTGGGTGTACGGGCAGAGTTTCCGATAGAGTGCATTGAGGTAATCATGGGGAATGATATTGCTGGGGGCAAGGTGTTTCCTGTCCCTAAGGTGGTCAACAATCCTATTCCTGAATCTGAGCAGGATGAGTTGGTGAAAACCCATCCTCACATTTTTGTGGCCAGCGTCACTACGTGAGTACAGGTTCATAAACAGAATCAGGAAGTTAGCCTGTCGGATTCACTTTTTGCCTCTACTTTCTCTGAGGAAGGTGTGCCCCATGATGTTCCTGTGAGCTGCAAGGGGGATGGGACTGAAGAAGTAGTGGGCCCTGTGGGTGAGTGTAACAGTAAGCAACCCTTCTTTATGGATAACGGGGTACTGAGTGCCGGACGGCGATTGGAAGGTGATTTATCAGGTAGTGGCACCTGCTGACTGTCAACAGCAGATCCTGGAATTGGCACATGATCATTTATGGGCAGGTCATTCGGGCATTAGTAAGACCTACCACCGTGTACTAAAGCAGTTCTTTTGGCCCGGTATAAACCAATGGAAGTGGCAGTGGAAGTAGATGTGGTGAGCGGCGGGTGCCCTCCATGCGTGCTTCCCCAGCACGGTGGGTGGCACTTTATGCTATTTAGATACCTAATAAACATAATTTACATTTATATTCGTCTCTTGTGTAAGCAGAGATCGCTTTTTGTTTTGCCCTCTTCTCTAAGAATAAATACGTTTACTTGACACATGTTTTGAGTTGTCCTTGGTTTTTCCACCCGGGTTATTAATCTTTTGTTCGTCCCCCACCCCTAGATGAGCCGGGGACGTAACAGCGACAGAGGCAAGGAAAAACCTCCTTTTAAGAGGCAGAAACCTCGAGCAGAACCATGGCTCAGGGTGGGCGGCATCTGCCTGGACCGGTTGGGGGTGAAGGGGAGAGAGAGAGGGACAGGGCAAGAGAGGAACAGAGAGAAAAAAAGAGAGAGGGAGGGGAGAGAGGCAGCCTACACAATATACACACAGAGGAACAGACAGTTAAGGTGATGTTGCTATAGACTAAATGAAAAAAGGTACAGATATTTACAGTAGTGTTAATGATAATAATCATAATGTTAATGATTATAATAGCAATAATAACAATAGGACTAGTAACAATAGTTATAGCAGAGGGTGTTGAGCAGGAACACGGGGGCAGCAGGTGACTCGCAGCCACAGATCCAAACTTTCATTTATGGGATGAAGTTGCGTAGAGAGGGAGAGAAAGTCAAGGAGAGAGGACCTCATCATGGGAAGTCCCCTGGCAGTCTAGGCCTATAGCAGCATAACTAAGGGATGGTTCAGGACTCACCTGAGCCAGCCCTAACTATAAGCTTTATCAAAGAGGAAAGTCTTAAGCCTACTCTTAAATGTGGAGATGATGTCTGCAACCTGAACCCAAACTGGAAACTGGATCCACAGGAGAGGAGCTTAATAGCTGAACGCTCTGGCTCCCATTCTACTTTTGGAGACTCTAGGGACCACAGGTTACCCTGCATTCTGGGAGCGCAGTGCTCTGGTGGGGTAGTAAGGTACTATGAGCTCTTTAAGATAAGATGGTGCCTGACCATTAAGAGCTTTGTGGGTAAGAAGAATGAATTTAAATTCTATTCTGGATTTTACTGGAAGCCAATGCAGAGAAGCTAAAACAGGAGCTATGTGATCTCTTTTCCTGGTTCCTGTCAGAACACGTGCTGCAGCATTCTGGATCAGCTGAAGAGTCTTAATGGACTTTTTCGAGCAGCCTGATTATAGGGAATTGCAGTAATCCAGCATATTTTTGACTTGATAATGAATTTAGAGCTAATGGACTGCGACTCTGCGTAGGGTTTTGTGTGGAGTCACTGCTGAAATAGAAGGGCAGAGAAGTGTGTTAGACTGCGACTCTGCCTCCTGGTCTCAACTCTGGGTTGTCATGGATTTGGTCCACTAATAAACTTGGCCAAATTTCTAGAAATGAGAGCTGCTCCTTCCCAAGTGGGATGGATGCCGTCTCTCCGAATCAGACCAGGTCTTCCCCAGAAAGTCTGCCAATGATGTACAAAGCCCACATCGTTTGCTGGACACCACCTCAACAACCAGCGGTGGAATGACGATATGCGGCTATACATGTAATCACTGGTCAGATTTGGCAGGGGTCCAGAGAAAACTACAGTGTCCGACATTGTTTTTGCATATGTACACACCGACTCAACATTAATCTTAGTGACCTCCGATTGGCCTAACTGGGAGTAATTACTGCCGATTTGAATAACAATCTTACTGTATTGTGTATGTATGTTTATCCTTAGCCAGCAGTTTCAAATAAGACTCAATGTTGCCCGCTCTGGCCCCAGGGATGCACTTAACTATGGCCGCTTGCTTCGCTAACTTCACGTTTCTCAAAATGGAGCTGCCAATGATCAGAGTTGGTTTCTCAGCGGGTGTGTCCCTGAGTGGAGAAAATCAGGTTGAACAGGTTGGTGATGACACGTGGGCTTTGAATGCTTACAACTATTCCTCCTTCGGACAGTCACCCAGTCACCCCTTACTGGCTGCTCAGGGGATGCCGGGGGACGGCTACCACAGGCTAACTCAGGCTGTTCCACACCGACTACCGGGGACTGGCTACAGTAGCTAAACACTTATCTACCAAGGTGCGGAGCCGGACTTCTAAATCACTGAGCCTCACCACCATGTCTACAAATAAACTACACTTGTTACACGTACCATTACCGCCAAAAGAGGCAGGGGAGTAACTGAACATCTGACACACCAAGCAGGAGAAAGTAGGAGAGCAAGAGGGAGAAGAAGAAGCCATCGCTAACTACTGAGCTAATGTCGCTAACGGCTAATCTAAAGTACTGTAGCGTTAGCTACCAAAACTTTCGAACTAAGAGATTGAACAGCAGTCACTAAAAGACAGAAAGAACTGTGAGTGCTTAGGCAAAATTACTGTAAGAATAAGTGTTTAGGCGACAGTTGGCCGCTGTAATCTAACAAATTTAATTGATATTTAGCGATAGCAGCACAACACACTAACAATACACAAGCACCGAAAATGGAAATGAGTCAACACGCTTACTGCAGTACGTCAGCAACGAGTGTGTTCAAACTCCAAAGGGAGGAAGATATAGCAAGTTAAAGAATTAGTGTGCCTGGAGTTCTTGGCCCTTGACGGGTGGGTGGGTTGGTGGTGGCATGCAGCTAAGCTGGTTGATTTTGCCTCGTTGCTGGTTTGGCTGGTGTTGCACGGCGGCCAGGGGGCATGCTGGGCATGGAGGATGTCGGCTGGCGCCGGCGGCCTTAGTTTTTTCCGGTGGTTGGGGGGACGGCGGACTTTTATTGGGTGCACGGTGACCTGTGTGGTGCGTTTGCTGCCGGGCTGGGACTTGCTGCTGGTCCATCCCCCTTCTCTTACAGGTCTTGTCCTTTCTCTGTGCTGTCTGTTTGTGCCCCCTGTCCGGCCCGGTGACAAATCAATACATAATTAAATTAATAATAAAACAGACAAAGGAGTATATTAATACTCTCTTGTTAAAGTAAAATCTGGCACAATATGGTATCCAGGTCATCATACTCTATTCCAGGCTGCTGGGCAGGACAGGACAAAAAAAAAAAAAAACTCTTTCCAATCAGTTAAGGATCAGAGATAAAAAACTAAACCTCCACTGAGAAAGATTTTGACAATTTGAGGGAGAAAAGGCATGTGGCTACATTTTGGTGCCTTTTTGTGCTTATGGAGATAAATATACATGACTGGCAGCAGTTTACAAAAGAAATTCTGGTCTTCCAAATCCTTCTCTCCAGACTAACTTGATCACATGACACCCTGATGAAGTCTCTAAGGCTACTAATAATACAAACTGCATTAACGTGGGATAAAATAATTGTTTGTGTTAATGAATTTATGCCTTTATGAAAAAATAACGCGTTAACTTGCCCAGCCCTATTATAATACCTATGGTACCATACCACCTGGACCATACTTACTACATGGATTAACATCAAACCATCAAAGTGAAAAAATATTTAATGAAAAACTAGTTTTTCTAATTAATGGAGAAAATATTTTTTGTCTATGATTTATTCCACTTGATTAGAGTGAAACGAGATCCCCTTTTACAGCCTTTGTAAAATAACTCCCCTTCTCTTTATTATAATGCTGTGTTGATCAGAGCCCCACTGAGCCAGCAAGCTGCAGAGGCATTTTTAATTGTTGCAGGTGGTCTGGCTATGGGAACATGGCTGTGATGCTCAGGGATCTACAAATAATGGGTACGCAAACAAAAGAGCTGGGTCCAAGACAGCTGTGCTTGGGATTGCTGTGCCAAGGTTCAAGGCCTGAGGTAATAGCACGGCCTCCTTTTGTCTTATGTCACTGATTCAGAGTCTGCAGAAAGCCACTGTAGTTTCGAACTGTCTGAACTATCATCCGGTCCTCTGAGATTCCACAGAGGTGTTCTTCTTTATTGATACAAATATCTCTAGGGTTGTGAAGGAGTTTTTTTCTTAACATATAACATAATTTATGTAATCTGGGTGAAATTTCTGGACATGATTGAGAAATTTCAAGTTGAAATTAAAGCTGCAAGCAGCGTTGGGCTGGCCCTCGCACTTGTAGCGCGTCCGGGTGTGAGCCGGCCGAGTTGCATATTCTGTAGCTCTGCCGGTGCGGCTGTGAATTTGCTACGCGGTTCCGACGCTGCATGAAGGTGTTATATGTCACTTCCTGTGTCCCCTATGTGGAGCTACATAGCACTTGCCGCTATGAATATAAATCGGTATTGGTGTGTAGATGTCTGTGGGGTGGGAGAGTTGTCAAGCACGTAAAGTTTGGTTCAGATGTCAGCATGTAACTCACACAACCTTTCATCTTCAATGCCTTTAGAAGGCACAGCAGAAATTTGAAGTCGGTCGAACTAAATCCCTAGGAGGAGTTTGTTAAAGTACGGAGTGTGTAAATCATCCAGAATTTGACGTAAAATTCAAAATGGCTGACTTCCTGTCGGGTTTAGGGCATCGCTCCAAGAGGCTTTTTGGTACGTCTTGACATGATACACGTACCACAGAAATATCGTACATGTAGGTCAAACGTGCGGCGGGGGCTGCTTCGTTAAAGGTCACTTCCTGTTGCCATCAGGTGGCGCTATGATTGTGGGTGAATGTCGGCATGTACATGTGTTCAGGGCGGGACTCTCATCCTACATGTACAGTTTGGTGCAGATGTGAGCATGTACACTGAAATTACAACAACTTCCTGTGTCATGGCGAAGAGTTGATCGTTGACGCCACGCCACGGACATGCCCATTGACGAAAACTCACAGATGGCACAACTTTTCATCATCAGTGCCTTTAGAAGGCACAGCAGAAATTTGAAATCGATCTGCCTAAATCCCTAGGAGGAGTTTGTTAAAGTACGGAGTGTGTAAATCATCCAAAAATTGCCGTAAAATTGATGAGTACAGTGATGAGTTGATCAAGACGCCCTGCCATGGCATCAGGGTGGTGAATAAATGACCAGAGTTTGGAATTAAAGGGACTAAATGCTCCGTACTTGTATAGCGCCTTTCTAGTCTTTTCGACCACTCAAAGCGCTTTTACACTACATCTGCATTCACCAGTCATACACATTCATACACTGAGCCTAAGTGCTCAAACGGAAACTAGCATTCACACTCATTCATACGCTGGCGGAACAGCCGCCAGGAGCAAATCGGGGTTCAGTATCTTGCCCAAGGACACTTCGACACGCAACCAGGGGGAGCCAGGGATTGAACCGCCAACCTTCCGATTAACGGCCAACCCGCTCTACCTCCTGAGCCACAGCCGCCCGGTCATGGAGATAAATATAAAATGATATGACAGATAAAATTAATGTATGTCTATGGTAGTTTTATTTGATAGACAATTAATAGCGGCACCTAGAGGTCGATTGACACCAAATTCCATACAGCCCCTCGGGAAGGCGTGCCAATTAACGTCCCCAAGTTTGGTGTTCATCAGACATAAATAACCTAAGATACAACATCAGTTCCTTTTTTTCCGCATTTGGTGTTAAATGTTAGCTTATAATTCGCACATTTTTTGGTGGATGAAAATTTCTTCTACAAAGTTTTATCAGCTTGTTCCAGAGATTGTCCGTGCCAAGTTTGGTGCCGATTGGACCTGCTGCTTCAGAGGAGTTAATTAAAATGGGTTTTCCCGTGTCCTATACCATAGGAATCGTCAGCATCCCCCAAACATGGAGATATAAGCTTTATGAATGTGCAATGTACTGACACGTAGTTATGTGACAAAATGAATAGGATTTTCCCACGGTTTTTCAGCAGTGATTATAGCGCCACCTTTAGGCCTTAATTGCACCAAATTTATCATGTCTCATCAAGAGCCCATGTGGAACAAATGACCCAAATTTGGTATCAATCGGACTTGTGGTTATGGAGGAACAAATATTTTGTGTTAAATAAGGCAACCTAGGGGCTAATTGCACCAAATTTTGCACAGCCACACAGAAAGCCATGCCACATTAGGGCAATTAATTTGGTGTTGATCGGCCATTGCAAACCTTAGATATGACATCACTTCCTGTTTTTAGCGTTTTCACACATTTGGTAGCTCATAATTAGGATATTTTTTCGCGAATTAAAATTTCCTTTACTAACTTTCATCAGCTTGGTCCATAGAGGGTCTGTGCCAAGTTTGGTGCCGATTGGACTTTGCCGCTTCGGAGGAGTTAATCAAAATGGGTTTTTCAGTTATTGTGATGTAGTGGGGAAAAAAAGTCTAGGCGGAAATCTGTAGCACTTACTGCCTAGGCCATAGTATCACTTTTAGACAAAAACGCACAGAAGAAGAATAAAAAAAAACTAATACAATTACAATAGGGTTCCCTGCTCCACCTAGGTCCCCATCCCGACTAGGCTGCTTAAAGATGTTTTACCCTTAGTCAGCACTTCAATAGTAGACATGATCAATCTATCTCTATCAACAGGCTATGTACCACAGTACTTTAAAGTAGCTGTAATTAAACCTCTTCTAAAAAAGCCCAAACTTAATCCGGATGTTTTAGCCAACTATAGACCTATATCTAACCTTCCATTTCTCTCTAAGGTCCTTGAGAAAGCAGTTGCTAAACAGCTGTGTGACTTTCTACGATTTCAGTTGTTAACGATGAGTCCTCCATGCATGCCAAAGTTAGTCATGGAGTTCCTCAAGGATCTGTCCTCGGACCAATCCTCTTCACTTTATAAATGCTTCCTTTAGGCAACATTATCAGGAAATGTTCCATAAACTTTCATTGTTATGCAGATGATACTCAGTTATATCTATCGATCATGCCAGATGAAACTCATCAGTTAGCTATACTTCAAATGTGCCTTCAGGATGTTAAAACCTGGATGACCTGTAATTTTCTCATGTTAAACTCAGATAAAACTGAAGTTATTGCTCTGGGGCCTAAGCACCTCCGTGACGCATTATCTAAAGATATAGTTTCCCTTGATGACATCGCCCTGGCCTCCAGCACCACTGTGAGGAATCTTGGAGTTATGTTTGATCAGGACATGTCGTTTTAGTCTCACATTAAGCAAATTTCAAGGACTGCCTTTTACACCTACGTAATATTGCGAAAATCGGGAATATCCTGTCTAAAAATGATGCAGAAAAACTAGTCCAGTACTTCTAGGCTGGATTACTGCAATTCCAACATGCATGCTAAAATTGCCAAACTCAATTATTCTTTACCAAAAAAAACTGTTTGTAAGTTACATGAAATTGTTGTCTTTTTTCAGGTATTTAGATGTAAAATGTAACAAAAAGGGCTGGCACCATTTTGATGAAGTTCAAGGGCCTGACATGCGTACGGTGCAATGTACATCTGACACTGAAACATTATACATAAGACAACTTCCCTTTCCTGCCGTTCTGCAGCTGTAACCGGGCCCACAGCTCCTCAGGGCTGTAAATCGGAGCCTTTGTACTCCAGAAGGATCCCATCAGCCACAGGTGTCAGCTCTGTTTGGGGCCCAGCGCTGGAACCTCAGCCAAACACAGGAAGAAAGGAGGAGGAGTATAGTGAGACTGAGTGCAAAATCCAAAAGGAAGAGTGCTACAGGTGTCAAGCAGATAGGTGTTGGTGTTTCAGTTACACTACACAAACTGTTCCCAAAGGCAGAGCTGCTTAGGAGGCAGTTCACTGAGGCAAACATAAGTGGGTGGAACCAAAGGTGTTTTTCTTTATAAAAAGTGTGGTCAAACTCATACCTAAACATGCTGGTAGCATTCACAACATATGTTGTTCTACACACAAAATTCTTAATTACTATTGGTGTGAATGCTGAAGAAATTGCTCTAAATAGTTACGACTTCCTGAGCTTCTTTAATGATAAAATTCTAACTATTAGAGACAAAATTTACCAAGACCTGCCCTCAACTGGTACCTTAGAAACAGCTGTCAAACCAGATATATGTTTAGACTGCTTTGCTTTCCTCAATCTCTACCAACTAACTTCAATAATTTCGTCATCTAAACCATCAACCTGCCTCTTAGACCCCATCCCGACTAGGCTGCTTAAAGAAGTTTTACCCCTAGTCAGCACTTCTATACTAGACATGATCATCATTATAGCACAGAGACAGCACTTGTCTCTGTACTGGTTTTATTGGATCTTAGTGCTGCATTTGATACCATTGACCATCAGATCCTATTACAGAGACTGGAACATTTTATTGGCATTAAAGGAACCGCTCTAAGCTGGTTTAAGTCCTATTTATCAGATCGATTTCAGTTTGTACATGTTAACGATGAGTCCTCCATGCACGCCAAAGTTAGTCATGGAGTTCCACAAGGATCTGTCCTCGGACCAATCCTGTTCACTTTATATATTCTTCCTTTAGGCAATATTATCAGGAAATATTCCAAAAACCTTAATTGTTATGCAGATGATACTTAGTTATATCTATCGATCATGCCAGATTTAACTAATCAGTTAGCTAAACTTCAAATGTGCCTTCAGGATGTTAAAACCTGGATGACCTGTAATTCTCTAATGTTAAACTAAAGTTATTGTTCTGGGGCCCAAGCACCTCCATGACACATTATCTGAAGATATAGTTTCCCTTGATGACATCGCCCTGGCCTCCAGCACCACTGTGAGGAATCTTGGAGTTACCTTTGTTCAGGACATGTCGTTCAAGTCTCACATTAAGCAAATATCAAGGACCACCTTTTTCACCTACGTAATATTGCGAAAATTAGGAACATCCTGTCTAAAAATGATGCAGAAAAACTAGTCCATGCATTTGTTACTTCTAGGCTGTACTACTGCAATTCCTTATTATCAGGCTGCTCGAAACAGTCCATTAAGGCTCTTCAGCTGATCCAGAATGCTGCAGCACGTGTTCTGACAGGAACCAGGAAAAGTAAGTAAGTAAGTAAGTAAAGTTTATTTGTATAGCACCTTTCACAGATAAAAATCACAGAGTACTTCACTAAAAAATTTCACTTTAAAATGTAATACAACACAACAAAGTAAAATACAATGTATAAGAAAATTTTAATACAAATGGAAAACAGAACAAAAACCATAAAAACCCTGCATTAACTAAAAGCCTGCTTGAATATCAGCGTCTTCAGTTGTTTTTTAAAAGAATCAACAGAATTCACACAGCATAGAAAGGTAGGCAAAGCATTCCACAGCCTAGGTGCCACTGCTTGGAACGAACGATCCCTTCTGGTTTTAAAATGAGTGTACGGAACCACTAACAACCTCTGACCTGATGACCTCAAACTACGGGTCGGAGTATGAAGCTGTATCAACTCAGAGATGTAGGGAGGAACTTGACCGTGCAGGGCTCTAAAAGTAAGAACCAGGATTTTAAATTGAATTCTACACTGGACTGGTAACCAGTGAAGTGCTGATAAAACAGGTGTGATGTGTGCTCTTTTGTTAATTTGAGTTAAAAGCCTTGCAGCAGAGTTCTGAACAGCCTGGAGATGGTAAAGCTCCTTCTTGCTCAAACAAGTAAAAAGACTGTTACAGTAATCTACACAAGAGGAAATAAAAACATGAATGATCATCTCCAACTCACCCTTTGACACCAGTGTTCTTAATTTGGATATATTCCTTAGTTGGAAGAAACAGTTTCTGACTAGTTGTTTGGAGTAGTACTCTAAAGCTGATGATACACGGAGCAACTTTTAGAGCAATCGTGCTGGGCAACGTTGCCATCAGTGGTAATGAGATTACTACCGTAATCCCCCTCCCCCACCACTCCACCACCCGCCCCACACCACCGCTACACGTTCAAAACATACATGCCTCCAGCAAGAGTGCCCAGCAACATTGCTCAAAAAGTTGCCCTGTGTATCATCAGCTTTAGGACATCGCTGAATCAAAAACAACACCTAAGCTCCTGAGGCTCGGCTGGACAGATGAGCCTAAATCAACAATATGTTGTTTAATCTGAGGGATTCTACTTTCAGGGGCAATAATCAGTGTTTCTGTTTTCTCTGAGTTCAGCAGCAGGAAGTTGTCACATAACCACTGTTTAGTACGGGTCAAGCAGTCAGTTAAAGAAGACAATTTATGGAACTCAGTTTCCTTGAATAAGCAATACAGTTGAATATCATCTGCATACAGATGGTAAGATATGTCACTGAATTGACTAATTATCTGTCTGAGAGGATATATATACAAAAGAAACAGGATGGGTGTTAGGAATGTGTTTTTTGTGTTCATGTCTTTTCCTGTTTAAGTCTGTTTTGGTTCTGTGTTATTGTGCCCATGTCTAACTGAGTCAGCTGACATCAGAATGTCACTAGAAACTTTAAGTAATGCAGTTTCTGTGGAATGCTTTTTACGGAAACCAGACTGGAATTTGTCAAACAGCTCATGGTTCTCTAGGAAAAGGGTGAGTTGCTCTGCTACAACTTTTTCTAGAATTTTTGACATGATTGGAAGTTTGCATATCGGCCTGTAGCTCTTAGGTTGTAATGGATCCAAGCTGGGCTTTTTAAGTACAGGCTTAACAACAGCATGTTTAAAACTACAAGGAATGACACCAGTTAAAAGTGAAGTATTAATCATCTCCACAATACAGGGGCCAATAGAATCAAACGCTTGTAAATATAGCACAGTAGGGAGAACATCCATAGGACAAGATGAGGGTTTCAATGTATGTAGCAGAGAGGTGATGTCCTGTAATGTCACAGGTTTAAAATATGAGAGTTCTGAGATAGTGATAGTGAGATGTTTGTCCTAACATCTCTGATCTTACTTACAAAGAAGTGAAGGAATTCATTAGTCAGATTTAGAGGACAAAGTTGCTTGAGGGGCGGAAGGACAAACAATTTATAGTGTCAAACAAGATTTTAGGATTTTGCTTATTTGAGGATAAAATTGAGAAAAGCTCTCGTGTTTCTCAGCATCATGTTTAAGGTAACCCTTAGTTCTCTCAGATGAAGCCTATGAACCTCGAGTTTAGAAGATTTCCATAGATGTTCAACTTTTCTACACTTTTCTACAGGACAAGGTTTTTTATGGGAGACTGTTTGTTTTCACTGGTGCCACTTTATCTAAAATTGCTGAACACTGATTATTAAAAGACTGGATTAAAACATCTGCATAACTGCATCCCATCAGTGGACTTGGGTCAAACAAGGCAGAGAACCTCTCTGCAGCATCATGATTAATAATCCGCCTCCGAGCCCTAATTCCCAGGGGCGGGAGATCCAGAGGAAAGTTAATGTCAAAGAACACACAGCTATGATCACTCACATGAACATCTTCTACACGAGCATTTCCTAGATCAAGACCAAGTGAGAAGACGAGGTCCAGGGTGTGACCCTTAATGTGTGTGGGTCCAGTAACATGCAGAGTAAAATTTTGAAGATTTGTTAGAAATGGAACAAGCAGACACCATCTCCTCATTTAAGAGTAGGCTTAAGACTTTCCTCTTTGATATGCTGGTATAGGCCTAGACTGCCAGGGGACTTCCCATGATGCACTGAGATCCTCTCTCCTCGACTTTCTCTCCCTCTGTATGCAAACTCATCCCATTAATGCATGTTACTAACTTGACTTCTTCCCTTTCCTGTAGGCCCTGTGCTTTCTCGTCCCTCTCCTCTCTCCTCACACTGACACAATCAGGTAGCACATTTGGGCGGCTGTGGCTCAGGAGGTAGAGCGGGTTGGCAGTTAATCGGAAGGTAGGTGGTTCAATCCCTGGCTCCCCCTGGTTGCGTGTCAAAGTGTCCTTGGGCAAGATACTGAACCCCAATTTGCCCCTGTATGAGTGAGTGTGAATGTTAGTTTCCATTTGAGCACTTAGGCTCAGTGTATGAATGTGTGTGACTGGTGAATGCAGATGTAGTGTAAAAGCGCTTTGAGTGGTCGAAAAGACTAGAAAGGCGCTATACAAGTACGGAGCTTTTACATTTCACTACTTTTGTCACCTGAGGATCAAAAGACAGCTCAGAGTCAAAAATGACACCAAGGTTGCGAGCTTCTTTCTGAATGTTGTCTGAGAAGACTTTTTATTAATTAATAAAAGTTAATAAAATTCATAATAAGCTTCCCTGTTCCATTCTAGGCTGGTGAAAAAATAAATTATCTGGGGAGGAGGACTTAATAAGGGGGGCACATTAATCAAGATTTAGTCATGACTCAGTAATATTTTTGTTCATAATAAAATCCTGGCAGAACTGAGCTGATTTACTAGCAGGGGTTGAGGAGGTGTATTTAACTGAAATTAGAGAAGTTCTGTATGGAGATTTTTTTCTACATACTGCCTTTCAGAGATCCTGACAGGAATGAGTTTGCAATAGAAATAAATCGAGAACTAAAAACAGAATCAGAACCAGTATCAGCAGGACCCGCATTTACAAGGACAGAGCTACTGTATGTGATGCAGAGTCAGAATGCTGGGCAGGGACCTGCTGGGAAATTTGTCAATTAAGACTAAAAGTAATAAAATTCATAAAATTCATAATAAGCTTCCCTGTTCCATTCCTGTTAGGGTGCAGTCCATGTTGTTTAAAAAGGTCCTTTCTGATCCAGAATGAGTCAAAATGACAATAAAAATGATAAAATCAAGACCAGTAGCAGTAGTAAAATTCTGCATCCACAGGTGCAGGCTAAAAAGACGCTTGATAGCTGAACGTTCTGGCTCCTAGTCTACTTTTGGAGACTCTAGGAACCACAAGTAAACCTGCATTCTGGGAGCGCAGTGCTCTGGTGGGGTAGTAAGGTACTATGAGCTCTTTAAGATAAGATGGTACCTGACCATTAAGAGCTTTGTAGGTAAGAAGAATGATTTTAAATTCTATTCTGGATTTTACTGGAAGCCAATGCAAAGAAGCTAAAACAGGAGAAATGTGATCTCTTTTCCTGGTTCCTGTCAGAACACGTTCTGCAGCATTCTGGATCAGCTGAAGAGTCTTAATGGACTTTTTCGAGCAGCCTGATAATAAGGAATTGCAGTAATCCAGCCTAGAAGTAACAAATGCATGGACTAGTTTTTCTGCATCATTTTTAGACAGGATGTTCCTGATTTTCGCAATAGGTGAAAAAAGGCGGTCCTTGAAATTTGCTTAATGTGAGACTTAATCAACATGTCCTGATCAAAGATAACTCCAAGATTCCTCACAGTGGTGCTGGAGGCCAGGGCGATGCCATCCAGGGAAACTATATCTTTAGATAATGCGTCACGGAGGTGCTTAGGCCCCAGAGCAATAACTTCAGTTTTATCTGAGTTTAACATGAGAAAATTACAGGTCATCCAGGTTTTAACATCCTGAAGGCACATTTGAAGTTTAGCTAACTGTTGAGTTTCATCTGGCTTGATCGATAGATATAACTGAGTATCATCTGCATAACAATGAAAGCTTATGGAATGTTTCCTGATAATATTGCCTAAAGGAAGCATATATAAAGTGAAGAGGATTGGTCCGAGGACAGATCCTTGAGGAACTCCATGAGTAACTTTGGCGTGCATGGAGGACTCATCGTTAACATGTACAAACTGAAATCGATCTGATAAATAGGACTTAAACCAGCTCAGAGCGGTTCCTTTAATGCCAATGAAATATTCCAGTCTCTGCAATAGGATCTGATGGTCAATGCTATCAAATGCAGCACTAAGATCTAATAAAACCAGTACAGAGACAAGTCCTTTGTCTGATGCAATAAGGAGGTCGTTAGTAATTTTCACCAGTGCTGTCTCTGTGCTATGATGAGCTCTAAATCCTGACTGAAAATCCTCAAATAAACTATTGTTCTGTAGAAAGTCACACAACTGTTTAGCAACTGCTTTCTCCAGAACCTTAGAAAGAAATGGAAGGTTAGATATAGGTCTATAGTTGGCTAAAACATCCGGATCAAGTTTGGGCTTTTTCAGAAGAGGTTTAATTACAGCTACTTTAAAGTACTGTGGTACATAGCCTGTTGATAAAGATAGATTGATCATATCTAGTATAGAAGTGCTGACTAAGGGTAAAACATCTTTAAGCAGCCTAGTCGGAATGGGGTCTAAGAGGCAGGTTTAGATGAAGAAATTATTGAAGTTAGTTGGTAAAGATTGAGGGAAGCAAAACAGTCTAAACATGTATCTGGTTCTACAGCTGTTTCTAAGGTTCCTGAGTTAAGAGATAAGTCGGTGCCAGTTGAGGGCAGGTCTTGGTGAATTTTGTCTCTAATAGCTAGAATTTTATCATTAAAGAAGCTCATGAAATCGTAACTACTGAGAGCTATGGGAATACTTGGCTCAATAGAGCTGTGACTCTCTGTCAG
Source organism: Micropterus salmoides (assembly GCF_014851395.1). Classification (NCBI taxonomy): domain Eukaryota; kingdom Metazoa; phylum Chordata; class Actinopteri; order Centrarchiformes; family Centrarchidae; genus Micropterus; species Micropterus salmoides. Next base: position 33,324,740 of record NW_024041039.1, read on the forward strand.
CCTGGCTACAGTGCTGAAAAGAAACCTGGGGTTGTTCCTATTTTCCTCTATTAATGACGAGTAGTATGCTGCTCTGGCATTACAGAGGGCCTTCCTATAAGTTTTAAGACTATCTTGCCAAATTAAACGAGAATTTTCCACTTTGGTGGAACGCCAATTCCTCTCAAGTTTCTGCGATATTTGCTTTAATTTGCGAGTTTCAGTATTATACCATGGAGCTAACCGTCTTTGTTTTAGTATTTTCTTTTTTAGAAGGGCTACAGAGTCGAGTGTCATTCGCAGCGAGCCTGCAGCACTATCAACAAGATGATCGATTTGGGAGGGACTGAAACTAGCATAGGAGTCCTCTGTTACTTTGTGACTAGATAATATATTTAGAGCTGATGGAATCGCATCCTTAAATTTAGCTATAGCACTATCAGACAGACATCTTGTATAGAAATTTTTGCCCAATGGCGAGTAGTTCAGCAATACAAACTCAAAAGTTATCAAACAGTGGTCGGACAAAGAGGGATTCTGTGGGAACACCACTAAATGTTCAATTTCAATACCATACACCAAAACAAAGTCGAGGGTGTGGTTAAAACAGTGAGTCGGTTCATGAACACTCTGAGAGAAGCCAATGGAATCTAACAGAGAGATAAACGCAGTACTAAAGCTGTCATTCTCAACATCCACATGAATATTAAAATCCCCTACAATAATAACTTTGTCCGTTTTAAGGACTAAAGTTGACAAAAACTCTGCAAATTCAGATAAGAATTCAGAATACGGGCCAGGTGCTCGTGGATGCATAATTTGGCAGAACAGCTGTTGTAGGCTACCTGCAGAGATTTGCATCCACCTTTTTTACCAGCATATAATGCGTGTTATGCCTGCAGACAGTTAGCTGGGCTGTAACTAGGGCGATGGTTTAGTTAAGGCAAGAAATTAGGTGTGTGAGCCCCCTCTGAGTTTGTTTGGTGGGTTAGAATTTGCCAAAAAAGGTAGTACAGTTCAATAAGAAATATAAAATAAGATCCTTACAATAAACGTTCAATAAAATCTGACTTGAGTAGTTATTGTTGCACAGTGTCCAGCAGAAAACCGTATATTGCACATATTAGTAACAGTATATTTCACATTGCCACCCATAATTACTGCCACATGCCAGAGAGGTTTTCATGCTGAGGCGATCTCCAAGTTCAGTAGCTTTATGGCTCTTTTGAAGAAGCTGCTCAACTGTCTACCCATTGTTGTCTTTACAGGTGCCAGAGGAGCTGATTGCAGAACCCTCCAGATGTGATTAGCTGTGTCCAGCTCTTCAGGAGAGAACAGCTCCAGCTTCCAGCTCTTCAGCTCCTGCTTTTCTTTTTACTCACAACACCTGAACACTACTGATGTGAAATTATGACACATCAACAGATTCTATCATTATGTGGTGGTGGCGCATAAATGAGATGCTTGCCATTGGTGTGGGAAACCTGGGTTCAATTCCCACTGTGAGATATCCACCATTGTGTCCCTGAGCAAGACACTTAACCCCTAGTTGCTCCAGAGGCGTGCAAACTCTGACGTGTATAGCAATTGTAAGTCGCTTTGGATAAAAGCGTCAGATAAATGTAATGTAATTATAATAACTCCCAACACATTTCAAGTCATGCAAAACTACTTTTACATTTTAAGCCTATTGATGTTTTCATGAATGCAAGACAAGAGTTTAATTTATTAAACTATTGCTTGTGTATTAGGAATACTTTGTTATAAAGTGTATCAGACTAATTATACATAATAAAATCATTCTTCGTTCATCATCAGTTTCATATTTTAATTTTAAATAGTCTGATCTAAACTTATTATAGTTAACAGCTGTAAATGAAAATATTAAGTTCCCCTTCGAGGGAACTCGAACTGCGTTGGTGACGACACTATGGGAACGCCCCTGGGCGTGGCAGGGCTGAACTATGAATGAAACTACTCCAATCCTATTGGTGTTACTAGAACGGTAGTGTGTGACGGCGTAACCGGAGGGGGTATATAAGCATGCCGGCACATAGGACACATTAGCTTCTTTCTATTTAGCAGGCTATGTTTGGAAGCTCCATTTTCCTACCTGACATCGAGACGAAGCAGCAGAAGATCATGTCAAAGCGATTCCGACAGTGTGTCTTCCCTTGTGAGCGTTTCATCACAGAAGGTGATACCCATGGGATGTGCGTCTCATGCCTGGGGATGTCGCATGCTCAGGCGGCTTTCGAGGGGGCTGCCTGCGACCATTGCGAGGCCCTGCCCCTGAGGGTGCTGAGGTCTTGAGCGGCTCTATTCCATTTCCCACAGGCGGTGCAGCAGCTATCGGCAGGCAGCAAACTAGATGAGCGGTTTCTGCAACACCGAGCGCCACCCCCGCATCGGCCCCTACCATTTTTTCAACAACGAGTTGTGTAGATCATGGAATAAACCCTTCTCTGCGCGGCTGTCTACGTCCCCCCGGCTGGACTACGGCAACGTGACGGGAATCAGACAGCACGGCTACGGAGCGATGCCACGAGTGGAGGAGGCACTGGCTAGCTACCTCTCTCCCAACCTCGCCTCATCCCTCCGGATGCCGGCGTTCCCCACCAAGCCGTGTCGGATGACGTCCGATTTGATGGGCAAGGCCTACATGGCAGCGGGTCGAGCTGGTCTGCAGGCATACCAGGCCGATCTTCTTCAGGACTGTGACGTAGGGGGAGGTCCCTCTGAGGAGGACCTGACGGAGCTCCGTAGAGCGACGGACTTGGCTCTCCGTGTGACCAAGGAAACGGCCCGTTCCATCGGCCGATCCATGGCGGCTTTGGTGGCTACTGAGCGCCATCTGTGGCTCAACCTATCAGGCATCCAGGGGAAGGAGAGGGCTTTTCTCCTGGATGCGCCCCTCTCGCCTTCTGGCCTGTTTGGCGAAGCAGTGGATGCTGTCGCCAACAGGTTCCAGCACGCCAAATCTCAGGGAGAGGCATTTGAGCGATATCTCCCCCGCCGGTCAGACTCCAGGACCGCAACGGCTCAGGAAAGCCTTCATCCAGCACCTACCACCACAGCCAGAAGCAGAGCGTCGCTTCGCGAGATCCCCCTCAACCAACCTGGGACGCAAGACGGTGCTCTCACCCACAGCCCCCCGGGAAGACTGATCTGAGGACCGTCATTCAGTCTCGGCGGGCCCGGGGGAAGAGGTCCTGAGACCTTGAGAAGGTCCTGTGTTGGGAGCAATCTGTCGCCGAACAATTATTTCAACAGACGCCTCACTCACGAGATGGGGCGTCATGGACGACCGCTTCGCGAGAGGCTCCTGGGAGGAGCATCATTTCTCTTGGCACATAAATTGCCTGGAAATGTTGGCGGTTTTCAGAGCTCTGAGGAGTTTTCTGCCCGCTCTCTGCAGTCACTACGTCCTTGTCAGGACCGACAATACGGCGGTGGTGGCCTATTTGAATCACCAGGGGGTCTGCGCTCGCGCCCATTATGCAAACTGGCACATCGGATCCTCCTGTGGTCCCAGGAGAAACTGCTGTCCCTCAGAGCGATGTACATCCCTGGGACCCAGAATCAAGGAGCAGACCTGCTATCGAGACGGGTTGAGGCCCTGGGAATGGAGACTCCACCCCGAGGTGGTGGAGTTATTATGCGAAGAGTTCGGCCCCATAGACGTGGACTTGTTTGCGTCCCGAGAGATGGCACACTGTCCCCAGTGGTTCTCCCTATCACCCCCAGCCCCGCTAGGGCTGGATGCCATGGTACAGACGTGGCCGAGGCGGTGTCTGTATGCGTTTCCCCCAGTCGCTCTGCTCCCGGGGGTTCTGGAGCGGGTCCGACAGGATGGCGTCAGCCTACTACTAGTAGCCCCATTTTGGCCGGCACGAGTGTGGTTCTCGGATTTAATATCGCTCCTTGAGGGCCCGCCCTGGCAGGTCCCTCTGAGGAGAGACCTGCTGTCCCAGGCGGAGGGCCAGATCTTTCACCTGCACCCCGCCCTGTGGCAGCTATGGGTCTGGCCCCTCAGGGGGCGCAGTTCTTAGAGGCGGGTCTGACGACAGGAGCAGTCGGAACGCTGCTCAGCTCCAGAGCCCCGTCCACGAGAAGGATGTACGGCCTAAAGTGGAATGTGTTCACCACCTGGTGCAGAGAACGGGTGGTGGACCCAGTTACCTGCTCGGTAATTGTGCCATTGCAGCATTCCACGCCCCTCTGAGTGATGGGCCCTTGGGGAGGCTTCCGCTGGTCGTGCGCTTCCTCCGTGGAGCCCGGAGGATGAGACCCGTGACTCGTTCCAGGGTTCCCACTTGGGACCTGGCAGTGGTTCTCGAAGCACTGGCTGAAGCCCCCTTCGAACCCCTGGAGTCAGCTGAGGCCAAGCACCTGATCCTTAAAATGACCTTTCTCCTCGCTATCACCTCTCTGAGGAGGGTGGGGGATCTCCAGGCACTGTCGGTGTCTCCCCGATGCCTGGAGTTTGCCCCGGGGAGGGTCAGGGCCATCCTGCACCCTTGTTCAGGTTATGTCCCTAAGGTTCCGGCCAGACTGGCAGGGTCCACGGTGCTGCAGGCGTTTCATCCCCCACCTCATGTGACGGCGGAGGACGGGAGACTTCATCTGCTCTGTCCTGTCAGAGCACTGAGTATTTACACTCTGAGGTCTTCCCGGTGGAGGAAAGCAGACCAGTTGCTGGTGTGTTTCGGGTCCCCCAAGGCTGGGCTCCCCGCTTCTAAACACACCATCAGCAACTGGATTGTTCAGACTATTTCCCTGGCCTATCAGGTGCGCAGTTTGCCTTCACCTATGGCCGTAAGGGCGCACTCTACTCGAGGTAAGTAGTAAAGACAGGGGGTGCTAATATATATAAAATTTCTTACAAGTCAACCATAAACCATATCTTTTTTTAAATGGATCTATGATACAAATATGGACAATATTTAAAACTAAAAGTAAACAGAAGGAGAGAACACTTTTCCACGTCAGTCCACGCCAACAGATACAGACTTCCACAACAATAACAAGGCTTCCAGGTCTCTGCAGCTCTCTGGCACCAGGTGGGACATCTGATCCACAGTGTGACTCTGGGAGGAAAATGTGTAATAAATTCTCCATGTGATAAAAAATATAAAGTAAATACAGATGATTCTTTAATAAATAGAATATTGTGGTGAAGTTAAATAAATAAATAATGTAATTTAATTCAAAAAGTGAATCTTTGATATATTCTAGATTCATTACACAAAGCAAAGCATTTCAAACCCTTTTTGCTTTCATCTTGATGATTATGGTTTACAGCTCATGGAAACAAAAACTCCACTATCTCAAAATTTTTAAACATTTTAGAATAAAAATACATTTCTGTATTATAAATTATACAGAAATAACTGGAGAAGAGCTCTCTAATCAGTTAATTAACTCTTTCAGTCTGGTTCTGATGCTCACAATGAACTTTTCCTCAGTATTCAAATTTTTTGAGATGGTCCTCTAAAAGATGCCTCAGTGTTTTAATGTTGACAGCACTATTATGTCATATAAGTGGGAGAAAATGGAATAAGGCAGACTGTTTAAATGTTTTTGTTGTCCTTTTAAGACAGACAATTTTATATCAGCTGTCAAATGTCCAGTAGCCAAGACTAGCAACGTTATTTTAGACTCAAAGTTTAAGCTTTGAGTCGTAGATGTGGAGGCATCAGAACCTCAACAACAATCTTGCTACAAATATAAGAAGTACCTTTCTCTCTCAAGTGTCCTATTTCAGACAATAATCCCACACAGCCCTGCCGACAGCAGCAGCGTTACTCAAAATAGCGGTGTGGGGAATTAATTAACGTGATAGCAGCCATGGCTAACGTTTTACAAGATATACAGCTTCCATCATGTAACTGAGGACTCTACCGCTAGCTTATTAGTTTATTACAAGTAACATACTGTGGTGACGTCCAAATAAACGACTCGTAACTGCTTTTAACCAACGGTATGTAAATTGATTTGCTTGAAATTGTTCGTTTGAGCTGTAATGTTAAGTAAACTTAAGGTAATTAATAACTGATTCATAGTTAATGTTATCGTTAAGTTAACTATTAATGTTGGACTCAACAAAATCTAACTTTAGTGCTGCAAAATAATGTTAACGTTACCACATATATTAATTTATATTAAAAAGCATTTAAAATCTTGTGAAGTATAATGTCAATAACAGATATGTGTGTTATTTTAATATTTTCCGGTATCTTACCTTGACTGTAGCTGGTAATGTCGGTAAACTGGTAACAACTAGCCGCAGGTTCCAACCTCCACCGCATGTAGCATTAGCTCCTTAGCATGAGCTAACTCGGTCATGTTGAGCTAGGCGGGAGTGGTTTCAGCAACACGTCACCTCAGCTCCACCTACGACCCGCGTCTTTGCCCATTTTTGGTTATCCGGGAGTGACGTGCGGTGACGCGCTGCCAAGATGGCACCGGCCACCTCCAACAATTTTGAGCTTCAAAACGGCTCTTCAGAAACCAATGGGTGACGTCACGGACGCTACATCCATTTTTATATACAGTCTATGGTTGGTGGTGACATGCAGCTGAGCTAGATTTTGCTTCGTTGCTAGTTTGGCTGGCGTTGCATGGCAGCCGAAGGGTATGCTGTGCATGGGGAATGTTGGCTGGCACTGGTGGCCTTCACTTTTCTGGCGGTTGGGGGACGGCGGACATTTATCGGCGGGGACTTGCTGCGGGTGTTTTGCTCCGCTGGCTTGGTATAGCAAAAAAAGCCTTTTGGGGTGATACCCGATACCCAAAAGGAAGTTGGCAATTTTGGATTTAATGGTCATTTTGGTGATTTACACACTTTAACAAAATGGTTATTACCGGTCAACCAGTTTGCCCGTGGCGTGTTAATGAAAATTTATGATTTGCCATTAAAGAGGATGTTCAAATATCTTCACTGTACATGCTAAAATCTGTACCAAATTTGATTATAAAAGTCACGCCCTGAACACATCCATATGCCAATATTCGCTCAAAGCCATACCGCCACCTGCTGGCAACAGGAAGCAGGTTGGCCATATCCACTTCAAAACTGTCTCAGAAAACCCTTAACACATTGTGGCATGGCGGCGAAGTTAAACTTTTCACCATGTCACAGGAAGTTGTTGTAGTTTGACTGTACATGATCAAATCTGTACCAACATGTTTGATAACAGTCCTGCCCTGAACACATGTACATGACAGTATTGTGACATTTTACAAAGCAGCCCCCGCGCCACGTTTTGCCTACATGTACAAAATTTCTGTGGCACGTGTATCAAGTCTAGTTGCACAAAAAACCCTCTTGGAGCCATTGCCTAAACCCAACAGAAAGTTGGTTACTTATACAGTAACTAACCTTCCTCGAGATGATCACAGGGACATGTGAATATTTGATCTATCAGCTGGTCAGATTTATCACATGACAAAAACCGTTGATTTCAAACACTGTCCACTCAATCAGGCCGATGGTTGGTAGATGGTAGATGGTAGACAGGTAGATGGTTTGCAAAGTGATTTCATGGTAACTTTGGAAAGTATTTTTAATTATTTAGAAATACAAAAATACTGTAGTTTATTTTGATGCATGGCTGCTGTATTTTGTAGATTATTTTGATACACTTAAACACATAGTATCTCTGGCTGACACATCTGTAAGTTGCAACTTATCAAATTGTTTTACTATTCATTGAAAGTTCCAGAGATTTCCCTGTGCAGAAAAGGTCAGCGATTGCTGCATTGTTATTCCATGGTGTATCATTACAAGGTAAAACTAATTAGAACAATATGGCTAGCACAAATCTATAATAATACAAAACAGATGTAAATGAGTCATAGTCTAAGCAAACAGGTGTGACACCATAAAATCACACCATGAATACAAACAGCAGCAGGACCACAAGCAGAGACCTTCAGTCAAGTTAAGCCATGACCTCAGGCAGAGTGTTTTTACATACTGACTCACATAACTGCCATGTTGCTGTAATAAATACAAACACGGGATTTCACTGGATGAATCACTTGTGTCCATCTTCAAGTTAGGTATCCAAACAACAGCAAGAGAAGTGGGGGTGTCAATGATGTCACCCAAAATGGTTGTTTTACAACGCTTGTTATTTGTTATTATCATAACATAACTCGCTGTTAGTATACACGCTTTAGTTCTGGTAAATTACATCATGGCTGGAAATGTATGAACAAACCATGATGAAAACTTTGCAGCTTGCAAACCCCAAGGTCTGAAACATACCCTATACAAGTATATGAATTAACACATCGGTGCATTGTGCCACCAGAACAGAACATCTCAACTTCAACATTAGCTTTCTTTGTCCCTGTAGGGTTTTTTCTCAACAAGGCACAATAACAGCCAACTAAAGTATTATGCAACAAAAAAAGTTGTTTCCCTCCCAAAACAATGCGATCTTAATGTGTCCTTGATGATTCATGTGACTGTTTTCTGATGTGCCACCTTTATGGTGGGTTAGGTTTAGACAAGTACACATACTTGTTTAAGGTAAGGTTTGGGAAAGATTGTTGTCATTGGATTACGGTTAGAGGTAGGGTGTGGGAATTTGGCCAAGAAATCAACGTAAGACTATTGTTAAGGGATGCAGTACAAATCACAGCCTCCATTTTGAAAGTCAGAATTTTTATACACCTAACGATTTACTCTGACCTTTTCCCTACACACAGGGAGCATTTGTGGTGTCAAAAAACCTGCACCAGATCACTGACATGTCATCACAGGTACAATATATAAACGTCCTATTTCCCAGTGTTGAAACACATCAACTCTACAGAAAAGCACATTTTATCAGTATTTCAGCAAATCCTGACAAGCGTACCTTGACTACTTCTATCTTGACTATGCCTCGTGTACACTATGGGTGTCATTTACATTTAGCTCTTAGTCATATTATGTGGTGTTTGCTTTGTTGTTATTGTTGTAGCCTGTTGTCTCATTCTGATTATTAATTAATTTCATTACCCTGAAGTTGTATTCATGTTAGTTTATTTGTTTCTGGGAGGTGGGTGTTTAGTAGGGCCCGAGCATGAAACATGCGAGGACCCTATTGAAACTGAAGGAATTCTTAATTTTCCTAAATGAATCCCATTTTGGCAGCCTAAACATGCTCAAAAACTTACCAAAACTCATGATGTATCATGTCCAGAGCTACAAAAAAGCCTCATGGAGCGATGCCCTAAACCCAACAGGAAGTTGGCCATTTTGAATTTAACAGCCATTTTTTGGCTGTGCTTTCTAAAGGCACTGACGATGAAAAGTTGTGCTATCTGAGATTTTTCGTGCATGTGAATACTCCTAGCAGATTGGCCACATACACTTAAAAATAATTTCAGACACTGATGATGCTATGTTGTGATGCTTGTGAGTTTTCCTTTAATGGCTTGTCCGTGGCATGCCGTCGAAATTGGAAGCTTCGCCATCAAACAGGAATTTGTTGTAACTTCGAAGGCGCACCCAACCCAATTAGGGCCTAAGCATGAAACATGTAAGGTCACTATTAGAACTGAAGAATTTTTCTGAAGTAATTTCATGTTTTGGGGCATAAACATGCTCAAAAACTCACAAGACTTTGCACATAATTCAGGTGGGACGAAAAAATTTAATATTTTATGGGTTTCACACATGGGTGTGGCAAAATGGCTCAGTAGTCCCCCCTACAGAGCAGCCCCTGCCCAAAGTTTCACCTACGTGTGCAAAATTTCTGTGGTACATGTATCATATCCATATGTACAAAAAAGCCTCTTGGACTGACCCTAACCCTAACCCACTGACGATTAAAAGTTGTAACGGTTATTACCAGTCAACCAGTTTGCCCATTGCGTGATATCGAAAATTGATGATTCGCCATGAAACAGGAAGTTGTTATAACTTCAGTGTACATCCTCACATCTGCAAATTTGATATATAAAATAATGGTCCTGCCCAGAACACATCTACATGTCAATATTCACTCAAAGCCATAGCGTTTCACGTATCACATTTTACGCTATGATGAACTACTCCAGCAGTTTGGCCTTAACAACTTCAAAAATGTCCCTGAAAACCCTTAACACATTGACAATGCCATGTTGTAAAACTTGTGAGTTTTCAATTAACAGCGTGGCGGTGGCCTGGCGGAGAAATTCCGTGCTTCGCTATGACACAGGATGTTGAAGTAACTTGACTGTACATGCTCAGATCTGTACAAATTTTTACATGTTTGATAAGAGAATGTGGACAAAGGAAGTGAAGTATAACACTTTCTTGCAAAGTCCGAATTGTGTTGCAAATTTACAGCTGCACCAGCAGAGCAATAGAATAATAATAATAAATATAGCAGCAAGCGGCGATTCGCGGGTTCATACCTTTTTTTCGCAATATCGCCATCAAAATAATTTCACACATATGGTTCGACATTGTTATAAAACATATCCTGCAAGCTTTGTAACATTTGGACAACCATTTTCTGATTTATAGCTAGATTTGTATGTACAGTTACGATGCATTTATAGCGCCCCCTACTGGTCGTTTTGAATGAAACTTTCAGGGTATATTTCCGATACTCATGTGGACATATTCTGTGAGTTTTGTGATGATTGGACCAACGGTTGCGGATTTTTGTCTATTTATGTCCTAAACCACACTCCTTTCCATGTTTATTGGTCAATATCTTTAAAACGAAAGGAGCTATCAACAAGCTTTATATACAACTTTATATACGCTAAGGCCAATGATGATCCAGAGAAAATCTGGTGGAAATCTGAGCTACGGTGTAGGAGGAGATGTAAAAGAAGTGTTTTTCAAAAAATCCAAAATGGAAGAGGTTTTTTGTAGGCGGATTTTAATGAACCATTGGGGTATTTTGTAGAGCACATTGAGCTGGACTTCTGTGAGAAATGTCAAGTCAATCGGACTTGTGGTGTAAAGTAGGTGGTCTTTCAAAACCTGTAATTTTTGTGCCTCAATTACAGCGCCACCATGTGGCTGATTGGTGTAATATTTATGGGGAAGCACAAGAATGTCTGTTTGAGTTACTGTGCCAAGTTTCATGTTTCTAGCTCATTCCAGCTCACGGCAAATAGAGAAAAGCAGACTGCCAACACAAAAACAATCCGTACAGGTGGTATTATGCTTTTTGTCTTTTTCCCTCTTCTTTATTGAGTTATATATCTTTTTCGTGCATGTAACTGGTTTGCAAAATGAAAAAGCCCAAAGTCCAGCCCAAAGGGAGTTCCCATCTCTCACAGAAATCTCTGCTCTGAACCGCTTGAAAACAGCTCATTTGTAGTCCAGCCCTTCACTTCCTTTACTTGTGATGTGACAATGAAAACACGTCATAAAGCTTGTCAAGCAGCTTGCGGGGGTCAGGCACGCCTTCAAACCAAGCTAGTCTGAGAGTAGGCCCTTTGGCTCGACTCGCCTTTGTCTGGTTTTCCATTGTAGAAATGTTGTACCTGTACCTGCTTCCAGGTACTTTTTTTCATATCACCTCACCTCCTTCCAGGTTCCAAGTGAGCTGAGGGATACTAAAATGTAACGTGAAAACAAGACAGACTGCTGATTGGTCAGAGAGAATCGTCACTATTTACTGCATCATCATTGCGTGCACCAGACAGAGGCCAGCAGAGTCGAGTCTATCGATTTGCGCTATGGTAGCATTGATTGGCTAGTAGTCCTTACCTAGGAACTGCGCATGTGCAACTCCCAACAAAGATTTTGTACAAGTAAGATGCATCACTCTGTAGCTCAAGAGCGGAGCGTACAACACACAGGGTGAGCTGCAGCAATGTGAAGTATGAGAAAAATATGGTCCATCCATCCAACCGCTCATCCTGCGTAAAGGGTTGCGGGGGGGCTGGAGCCAATCCCAGCTGACTTTGGGCGAAAGACGGGGTACACCCATGACTGGATGTCGGAATAAAACTCTTCCAACTAAGTTCTAAATATACATTCACACACAGGGTGAGCTGCAGCAATGTGAAGTATGAGAAAAATATGGTCCATCCATCCAACCGCTCATCCTGCGTAAAGGGTTGCGGGGGGCTGGAGCCAATCCCAGCTGACTTTGGGCGAAAGACGGGGTACACCCATGACTGGATGTCGGAATAAAACTCTTCCAACTAAGTTCTAAATATACATTCACACACAGGGTGAGCTGCAGCAATGTGAAGTATGAGAAAAATATGGTCCATCCATCCAACCGCTCATCCTGCGTAAAGGGTTGCGGGGGGGCTGGAGCCAATCCCAGCTGACTTTGGGCGAAAGACGGGGTACACCCATGACTGGATGTCGGAATAAAACTCTTCCAACTAAGTTCTAAATATACATTCATTACTGGAAAACTACTGGGCCTGTCAAAACTGGCCTTTGGAAAAGTCATTATTTCAAAAACCACTTTGTAATATGATGCTAGCTGGCTGTATTTGTCATGATACTCTGTCAGATGGATAGTACGGAGTACCCTAAATCACGTGCACCTGATGTTCTTAAACAGATGTTTCCAGTTATTAGGGCTCATTTGTTTTTTATAACTGTAAAAAAATAAAAAAATAAATTAAAAAAGGGGTGGCTGTGGCTCAGGAGATAGAGCGGGTTGGCCATTAATGGGAAGGTCAAGATACTGAACCCCGAATTGCCCCTGGCGGCTGTTCCGCCAGTGTATGAAGCTGAGTTTCCCTGCCAGTCAGAACTGAAGAAGTCCTTTGGATGAGGGACAAAACGTCTTCCAGTATCTTCAACCAAGTCCAGTTGCACTTGACTTTAAACCTTCGTTGGATTTTTCTTTCATATTAGACTAATATAATAATTTAATTGAAATATACTAGTATTATTAACCATACTATTTCATAAAAATGGTTTCAAAATATTGATGCCAGTAAAACTACAATACAATACTGTCTCTTGCTACTATGTTTCTAACATGTCAACAAACAGCATGGCTCCACAAAACACAGAGAGAGAGAGAGAGAGAGAGAGAGAGAGAGAGAGAGAGAGAGAGAGAGAGTGTAATGAAATGTATGGGGCTGATTGTTCTTATGTAGTATGTATGGTGCTTTGGCAATATTGTTGATACACATTCATGCCAATAAAACTAATTTGAATTGAATTGAATTGAGAGAGAGAGCGAGAGAGAGAGAGAGTACAGTCAAATAACCGGATGTGTTCTCGCTCCGCCCGTTTTACCGAGCCTGCATCGGTGGTGACTTGTGTGGACTTCGTATCGCCAGATATCCCAGAATGCATTTTGCTGCCAAAATGAGGAAATGTCGGACGAGAAAAGTCAGAACTGTAACTTATAATATTGCTGTTCTTGTGTCACATATAGTAGTTTTAAGAGTTTTTTATGCAGGAATATAATTGTTTAAACTATGTGTTACAAATGTGTGGTTGATTTCTCAAGACAAAAATTGCTACGACGTTTTTGGAGATGTGAGGTCCCGCCACTAACGGTCCAGCTGTCATCAAGTCCGCTGCTGTTCTAATTGCTGAATGACTGACTGCGTGCTCCCGTTCCTGGGAGTTTGTACTCCCGAGCCGAACTTGCCAAGTCCGAGCTTTAAAGTACAGAAGTCCGAACTTGGCGAACTCGCTATTGAGAAACAGCCCGAGAGTTCATTTACACTCCCAGCTCCGTACCTTTCATCCAGCGCATATTGGCGTAATAATCGCGGATAATAAAGCAGCATGAAAGCAGCTACATGACAACAACCGCAAATCCATAGCCTGGTATCAACCGATCCAGCACAACAGTTTGTCCCCAAAGATTCAGGATGATAAACGATGCTTCACTCACCAAAGCAGGCTCTCTTCAGCAGAAAGGCGGAACGGCGGCTTTTCCTCTGGGCAAACTTCTGGAGGACTGAAGTTTTTCAGAGAGCCTGCAGACTCGTTGTGGCCCCGCAGTGCTGTTTAACATTTTCCATGGAGTTTAATAAACTTTACGATCCGACTGTATAAGCCTTTAAAGTAAGCTCAGTTTCACAGCATCGTCCAGATAACTCCCACAGCTCTCGTGTTTTGCAATCCTCTCAGAAAGATGAAGATGAAGACAGGTACAGGATGGTCTCCCTCAAAGCCAGCTTATCAGGTCTTAAGGCTGTTAACAGGCTTGCTGTTAGCGATGTTGCTAACCTGTTGCTATCTGCAGACTAGCACGGCTCTCACACAGTACAGTACACAAAACTGTGTAGCAGTGTGACAAACTTATTATAGACCAGCCAAGCTACTGACTACCTGTATATTCATTAAAATACACCTTTCTGTCTGCTGCAGCTTGTGGCTAAGTTACCTCCAGAGAAAAATACACGCTGGAAGTAGCAGGCTGACTCGTAGCTCTGCTCCACTCTGCCTGTTAGGCCCTCCCCTTAACCAATCACAAGTTTAGAAAGGTGACAGGCATCTACATAAACGAATCGGAGGCCTTTCTTAAAAAAACATCAGTCAGTCACAGCTCAGGGTCAAAGGTTACCCTCTTAAAGTGACAGAGCCTAATATGACAACAACTCGCGAATATAATAATATAATATAACAAATTATATATTGGTCACCATGCACTTAATTATACAATAATACAATAATAAAATCAAACACAGGCTACAGTGTAGAGAACACATATATACCACACTATAAACAACAACAATATAGTAAGACTGAGACAAGATATAACTGAGTATCGTCTGCATAACAATGAAAGTTTATGGAATATTTCCTGATAATATTGCCTAAAGGAAGCATATATAAAGTTAACAGGATTGGTCCAAGCACAGATCCTTGTGGAACTCCATGACTAACTTTGGCGTGCATGGAGGACTCATCGTTAACATGTACAAACTGAAATCGATCTGATAAATAGGACCTAAACCAGCTTAGAGCGGTTCCTTTAATGCCAATGAAATGTTCCAGTCTCTGTAATAGGACCTGATGGTCAATGGTATCAAATGGAGCACTAAGATCTAGTAAAACCAGTACAGAGACAAGTCCTTTGTCTGATGCAATTAAGAGGTCATTAGTAATTTTCACTAGTGCTGTCTCTGTGCTATGATGAACTCTAAATCCTGACTGAAAATCCTCAAATAAACTATTGCTCTGTAGAAAGCAACTGCTTTCTCCAGGATCTTAGAGAGAAATGGAAGGTTAGACATAGGTCTATAGTTGGCTAAAACATCTGGATCAAGTTTGTTTTTTTTCGGAAGAGGTTTAATTACAGCTACTTTAAAGTACTGTGGTACATAGCCTGTTGATAAAGATAGTCAGACAAAGCAGTCTAAACATATATCTGGTTTTACAGCTGTTTCAAAGGTTCCTGAGTTTAGAGATAAGTCGCTGCCAGTTGAGGGCAGGTCTTGGTGAATTTTGTTTCTAATAGTTAGTTTAATTTTTTCATTAAAGAACTCATGAAGTTGTAACTACTGAGAGCTATGGGAATACATGGCTCAATAGAGCTGTGACTCTCTGTCAGCCTGGCTACAGTGCTGAAAAGAAACCTGGGGTTGTTCCTATTTGCCTCTATTAATGACGAGTAGCATGCTGCTCTGGCATTACGGAGGGCCTTCCTATAAGTTTTAAGACTATCTTGCCAAATTAAATGATAATTTTCCAGTTTGATGGAATGTCAGTTCCTCTCAAGGTTCCGCGATATTTGCTTTAATTTGCAAGTTTCAGTGTTATACCATGGAGCTAACCGTCGTTGTTTTATTCAAAACATTTATATCAACAATAAGGCAAAGGAAAGGGGCACAAAATTCAATCAAAAGCTCTCCTAAAAAGGTGGGTTTTAAGGCCACTATACTTGTTTATGTAACTTGTCCATGGAGTTAATAGCACCCCGCATCCTCACCTCCACCCCTGTGTTTGCAACCCCATGAAGCATTCCTCCCTCTCACTGACATTACTACCACATGACTTGAAAACAGACGCAGTCATAAAGGCATTTATTAGGGAGGCCTTAGTGCTTGCTTTAATGTGAAGATTGCACCTGCTAGCCTAATATGATCCCTCCTCTGCTTTGTGGGAGAGGGCTCCTGGTGTTTTAACACCTTCTGGGAGTCCCAGGTGCATACTCCAGCACATAGGCCAATTTTATCTCTCTGTGTTATTTTTCTCTTTCATTTGAAGACAGCAGAGAACAGCAAGAAAGTGGTTTCATATAAACGCTGACCCTGCGTCAGAACGAGACAATTTCTTCTCAGTTGTCACATAGTTGTATTTTTTGTTCCTTTACTGCAAGTTGGTACAATTCAATGTTGTTTTAAGTACCATTCTTAAGACCAAGTATCACTCTAAATCCAAGTTTATAGAGGATGAAACTTTCCCATAAAACAACAAAATCAAAGTAACTATAACTCTATAATAGGTTATACCTATATAATAAGTATGAAATGGGACAGAGCCAGAAACATACAGATGATTTTGCTCTTCTTACAACCTGAATGATGTTAGGTTAGAGCTAAAAATGTTTGTAAAAAGTTTGACTTGATTGTGAAATGACAGCGAAGCTTGTGCAGTGTTTAAATTGGACTTCATGTTCAGGGCGGTTGAAAAATCCTTAGCACATTACATAAAAGAATCATAAAAGAGTTTAAGACTACATTTCTTTAAGATGGTGGGTTAGGCTCAAAAAAACATTAAGTATCATGCTGTCTCCCATGACTATGTATGTCAAATATGCCAACGTGAACACAGGCCAGATGGGATATGTATTTCCTCCTGTATGATTTGGGTGTTCCCCGTGGTCTCCTTCCAGTAGGATGTGACTGCATACCTCCACCTCCCAGTGTCCCTTATCTAGCTCCTTTAATGCAAGAGATAAGCAGCTGTAGTCCAAGCTTGTCCCAAATGTTCAAACTTCTCTCTCTGTCCGTGAGGGTGAGACGAGACACCCTGCAAAGAAAGCTCATGTTGGTTGTTTGAAACTGTGATCTCCTGCCCAAAGCTTATACAGATGAGAGTGGGTAAATTTATCTACTTTGCCTTCTGGGCAGTCTGTTCACATGAGAGTGACTGCATGGCATGTTAATGGCAGGGCATCAATGCTCATTTTGCCATAAAAGTGTTTTGTGGGTATAATAATGGTGTACATGAATGTTGTTGATTAATAGGCAGTGGAGCCAAAGGAGCATACGGTAGGAGTACAAGTACAAGTTTAATAATAACTATCATAGTGGAAACTACAAGCTCACAGCTGTGGTTTAAGGACTGCATTTACCCTCTTACACCTGTTGGGTAAACAGTGATAAACAAAGCTGTTACAATTTTGTCTGCCTCATAGATTACATGAAAAGCTTTCACAGTGTACATTATCCATAACTTCAGCAGTGGCCATCTGGGATAATTAAGTTTCACCATTCATCATGGACAGCGCACTTTTATGTGGTGCAGATAGACAAACTGGAGCGCACTTCAGCTTACATAACATTAAAGACACAATTAGTAAATATGTATTTGTAAGATTTTATTGAACTTAAATATTTGTAACCCACAGAAAACATTCCACAAATGTGTACTATAAATATTTCACTATCTACAAATATGTATTTTTACATTTCTGATGTGTTAAATCATATCCACAATTAAAGCTGCAAGCAGCGTTGGGCGGGCCCTCGCACTTGTAGCGCGTCCGCGTGTAAGCCGGCCGAGTTGCATATTCTCGAGCTCTGTCGGTGCGGCTGTGAATTTGCAACGCGGTTCCGACGCCGCATGAAGGTGTTATATGTCACTTCCTGTGTCCCCTATGTGGAGCTACATAGCACTTGCCGCTATGAATATAAATCGGTATTGGTGTGTAGATGTCTGTGGGGTGGGAGAGTTATCAAGCACGTAAAGTTTGTTTCAGATGTGAGCATGTACACTGAACAATAATGTACCCAAACAATAAAATAAATTCCTTTTATATTTCCCCGCCTTGTTGTTTATGTGTACATACAGAGGAAGAATGTGAGAACAGCGCACATTTCATCGTTACTGTGTGTTAGAGCATGGGAGAACAGTGGATACTTTTAATACAGCCCACATCCCTAATACTGTGTAACTATAACAAGTAGAGAACAGAAGAAAAAGATGTTCTTTCTTTACAACTGTCTGCATAGCTTATTCATATTGTGTAATGAATGAAAATAAATAGGCCTACTAGGCTCCTCTCTACTTTGACATTTAAGATTAGCTTGTTTGATCCACCTTCATACACATGTGACATTACTGTACAACTTGAGAAAGGTTAGTTGTTTTGTGCTCCAGCCTGCCTAAAAGAAAAGCGTTTTGGGGATTAAATGGACTTTATTAGCTGCTGCAGTGCAGGATGAACTCAGAACAGACCCATTTCTCACCTTATTATTCTAAACCATGCAACGAAGAAGAAGAAATGCATAATAAATCCTGGGACAAAATCTGTCCACAAATACTGTACAGCATGTAGTCTGATGAACAAGACTTGTGTTATAGCTGACTTGGGCAGTGAAATGTTAAATTTTTTAAATTCATGTGGTCATAGTTGTCCACAACTCAAATCAGAATATAAGAAGAAATGTTTTATACCACCTCAAGAAGGCTTCCTATCAGAAAGGTAGGAAGGTATTTCAAATGTACAACTGCAGTACTTAAATCTAAGTAAAGTAATTTCCCTGACATTTTTGTGTTACTTTACTTTTAATAGACGCATGTAACAGGTTTTATACTTCCTGTGAGTATAATCCAATCAATCTTATTTTCATACTGTATATCCGTTGTGTAATTTGATAAATTGTGTTGTATGTCGTGCTCGCATCTCAGAGAAGACTCTGACTGCAACGTGCGTCTTTGTAAAGAGAGAAACGGACAGAAAAAGTCTCTAACTCTGGCTGTCAGCTCGGTCTGCTCCGTTAAAACTGAATTTACCATACAGAATTGAATACAAGTGCACTCCAGATTTAGCTGCAGCCAGCTGACCGTGTGCTTCTCCCTATACCGCAGTTCTGTGTCCATGCATGCAGCAAACTGAAAGCACTGTCTGTAGGAGATGACCCCTTGAGACACAGCATCTCCTCATTTGCTTAATGAGGCAGAAATGCATACAGAAATTTGAAAAGGACAGGAAGAAATAAAAGAGAAAGAAAATAAATAAGGTAAATAAATACAAAGGAAGAATAAAACAGACAAAAATATTAAAACACACACATAAATAAATGTAATAAAAAAATTAGTAATAAATAAAGTTGAAGATTATAACGGAGAATAAATAAATAAGGTAATTATAACAAAGGTGAATAAGTGAAGGCACTAATTAAAATATATACATTTATGTCTCCTTGTATAATTTAATTACTACCTACATTTATTTATTTACTTTATTTTTTTGTGTATTTAATTGGATGCTTATTTGTTTATTGAGCATTTATTTATTTCTGTATTTATTTCTGACTGTGTAAGGATTGGTCCTCCATAGCGGGGTGGGAGAGTTATCAAGCACGTAAAGTTTGGTTCAGATGTGAGCATGTACACTGAAGTTACAACAACTTCCTGTGTCATGGCGAAGACTTGATCTTTGACGCCACGCCACGGACACACCCATTGACGAAAACTCGCAAATAGCACAACTTTTCATCTTCAATGCCTTTAGAAGGCACAGCACAAATTTGAAGTCGGTCGGACTAAATCCCTAGGAGGAGTTCATTAAAGTACGAAGTGTGTAAATCATCCAAAATTTGACGTAAAATTCAAAATGGCCGACTTCCTGTTGGGTTTAGGCTATGGCTCCAAGAGACTTTTTTGTGCGTCTGGACAAGATACACGTACCACAGAAAATTCGTGCACGTAGGTGAAACGTGCGGCGGGGGCTGCTTCGTTAAAAGTCACTTCCTATTGACAGCAGGTGGCGCTATGACTGTGGGTGAATGTCGGCATGTACATGTGTTCAGGGCGGGACTCTCATCCTACATGTACAGTTTGGTCCAGATGTGAGCATGTACACTGAAGTTACAACAACTTCCTTTGTCATGGCGAAGACTTGATATTTGACGCCACGCCACGGACACGCCCATTGACGAAAACTTGCAAATAGCACAACTTTTCATCTTCAATGCCTTTAGAAGGCACAGCACAAATTTGAAGTCGGTCGGACTAAATCCCTAGGAGGAGTTCGTTAAAGTACGAAGTGTGTAAATCATCCAAAATTTGACGTAAAATTCAAAATGGCCGACTTCCTGTTGGGTTTAGGCTATGGTTCCAAGAGACTTTTTTGTGCGTCTGGACAAGATACACGTACCACAGAAAAATCGTGCACGTAGGTGAAACGTGCGGCGGGGGCTGCTTCGTTAAAGGTCACTTTCTGTTGCCAGCAGGTGGCGCTATGACTGTGGGTGAATGTCAGCATGTACATGTGTTCAGGGCGGGACTCTCATCCTACATGTACAGTTTGGTGCAGATGTGAGCATGTACACTGAAGTTACAACAACTTCCTGTTTCATAGCGAATCATCGACGCCATGGACACGCCCATTGACGAAAACTCGCAAATAGCACAACTTTTCATCGTCAATGCCTTTAGAAGGCACAGCAGAAATTTGACGTCGATCCAACTAAATCCCTAGGAGGAGTTTGTTAAAGTACGAAGTGTGTAAATCATCCAAAAATGGCTGTAAAATTCAAAATGGCCGACTTCCTGTTGACTTTAGGCTATGGGTTCTTGAGGCTTTTTTGTGCGTCCTGATATGATACATGTCCCCAGCAAATTTCGTGCATGTAGGTTGAACGTGAACGAGGGGCTAATTTTTTCCAATTTTCTAGGTGGCACTAGCAAGTCATTTTGCAACACCCATGTGCGAAACTTGTAGAATACGAAATTTTTCACCGGTTCTGACATGTTTGCAAATTTTGGTGAGTTTTCGAGTATGTTTAGGCCATGTCAGTTGAGCCTACTTTGCAGAAAAAAATAAATGAATTAATTAATTAAAGCTGCAAGCAGCGTTGGGCGGGCCCTCGCACTTGTAAGCGCGTCCGCGTGTGAGCCGGCCGAGTTGCACATTCTGGAGCTCTGCCGGTGCGGCTGTGAATTTGTTACGCGGTTCCGACGCTGCATGAAGGTGCTATATGTCACTTCCTGTGTCCCCTATGTGGAGCTACATAGCACTTGCCGCTATGAATATAAATCGGTATTGGTGTGTAGATGTCTGCGGGGTGGGAGAGTTATCAAGCACGTAAAGTTTGTTTCAGATGTGAGCATGTACACTGAACAATAATGTACCCAAACAATAAAATAAATTCCTTTTATATTTCCCTGCCTTGTTGTTTATGTGTACATACAGAGGAAGAATGTGAGAACAGCACACATTTCATCGTTACTGTGTTTCTGCTCCAGCCTGCCTAAAAGAAAAGCGTTTTGGGGATTAAATGGACTTTATTAGCTGCTGCAGTGCAGGATGAACTCAGAACAGACCCATTTCTCACCTTATTATTCTAAACCATGCAACGAAGAAGAAGAAATGCATAATAAATCCTGGGACAAAATCTGTCCACAAATACTGTACAGCATGTAGTCTAATGAACAAGACTTGTGTTATAGCTGACTTGGGCAGTGAAATGTTTAATTTTTTTAATTCATGTGGTCATAGTTGTCCACAACTCAAATCAGAATATAAGAAGAAATGTTTTATACCACCTCAAGAAGGCTTCCTATCAGAAAGGTAGGAAGGTATTTCAAATGTACAACTGCAGTCCTGAAATCTAAGTAAAGTAATTTCCCTGACATTTTTGTGTTACTTTACTTTTAATAGACGCATGTAACAGGTTTTATACTTCCTGTGAGTATAATCCAATCAATCTTATTTTCATACTGTATATCCGATGTGTAATTTGATAAATTGTGTTGTATGTCGTGCTCGCATCTCAGAGAAGACTCTGACAGAAAAAGTCTCTAACTCTGCCTGTCAGCTCGCTCTGCTCCGTTAAAACTGAATTTACCATACAGAATTGAATACGAGTGCACTCCAGATTTAGCTGCAGCCAGCTGACCGTGTGCTTCTCTCTATACCGCAGTTCTGTGTCCATGCATGCAGCAAACTGAAAGCACTGTCTGTCGGAGCGTCTACATGAAAAGAGAAGGAATACATTGCTGGTAGTATTGTCTTCAGAGTTGTTAAACACCTCAGCGCACTGAAGGAAGCCATCTGACTGTGTGAGGGGCAAGATCGTTGATGTCTGCAGGCAGAGTAGGAGCTCTCCTGTCTGACTGGTCCACCAATAGCAGAGAAGATGACCCCTTGAGTTATCAAGCACGTAAAGTTTGGTTTAGATGTGAGCATGTACACTGAAGTTACAACAACTTCCTGTGTCATGGCGAAGACTTGATCTCTGACGCCACGCCACGGACACACCCATTGACGAAAACTCGCAAATAGCACAACTTTTCATCTTCAATGCCTTTAGAAGGCACAGCAGAAATTTGAAGTCGGTTGGACTAAATCCCTAGGAGGAGTTCGTTAAAGTACGAAGTGTGTAAATCATCCAAAATTTGATGTAAAATTCAAAATGGCCGACTTCCTGTTGGGTTTAGGCTATGGCTCCAAGAGGCTTTTTTGTGCGTCTGGACAAGATACACGTACCACAGAAAATTCGTGCACGTAGGTGAAACATGCGGCGGGGGCTGCTTTGTTAAAGGTCACTTTCTGTTGCCAGCAGGTGGCGCTATGACTGTGGGTGAATGTCGGCATGTACATGTGTTCAAGGCGGGACTCTCATCCTACATGTACACTTTGGTCTGGATGTGAGTATGTACACTGAAGTTACAACAACTTCCTGTTTCATGGCGAATCATCGACGCCACGGACACGCCCATTGACGAAAACTCGCAAATAGCACAACTTTTCATCGTCAATGCCTTTAGAAGGCACAGCAGAAATTTGACGTCGATCCGACTAAATCCCTAGAAGGAGTTCGTTAAAGTACGAAGTGTGTAAATCATCCAAAAATGGCTGTAAAATTCAAAATGGCCGACTTCCTGTTGACTTTAGGCTATGGGTTCTTGAGGCTTTTTTGTGCATCTTGATATGATACATGTCTCCAGAAAATTTCGTACATGTAGGTTGAACGTGAACGAGGGGCTAATCTTTTCCAATTTTCTAGGTGGCGCTAGCGAGTCATTTTGCCACGCCCATGTGCGAAACTTGTAGAATACGAAATTTTTCACCGGTTCTGACATGTTTGCAAATTTTGGTGAGTTTTCGAGTATGTTTAGGCCATGTCATTTGGGCCTACTTTGCAGAAAAAAATAAATAAAAAAAAAAATAATAATAATCCGAGCAAATTCAATAGGGACCTCGCACGGTCGTGCTCGGGCCCTAAAAATAATCCGAGCAAATTCAATAGGGACCTCGCACGGTCGTGCTCGGGCCCTAATTATCCGAGCAAATTCAATAGGGACCTCCCACGGTCGTGCTCGGGCCCTAATAATCTGAGCAAATTCAATAGGGACCTCGCACAGTCGTGCTCGGGCCCTAAATATATATATATATATGTCTATGAAGATTCTCAGTCATCCAGGTCATAGTTATCCAACGAAGGTTAAAATGAAGGGCAACTGGACTTGGTTGAAGCTACTGGAAGACGTTTCGTTCCTTATCCAAAGGACTTCTTCAGTTCTGACTGACTGGCAGGGAAACTCAGCTATTAACGTCAGTGGGGTCGTTATCTCGGGTCATCGATACCGCTGGTTCGTTAGTGTTCCTTGTTGCTGTGACGACAGTCGTTACAGTCGTTGAGACTACCTGTGGCCAAGACTGAACGACCATCGTTGGTATCTTCACCAGAGGCCAAGAAATGAAAGGACAGCATTTCATCACTTCCCAGGAAACTCAACAAACGTAACCTATTGGCCTCAGGTGAAGATACCAACGATGGTCGTTCAGTCTTGGAAGAAGTCCTTTGGATAAGGGACGAAATGTCTTCCAGTAGCTTCAACCAAGTCCAGTTGCCCTTCATTTTAACCTTCGTTGGATATATATATATATATATAATCCGAGCAAATTCAATAGGGACCTCGCACGGTCGTGCTCGGGCCCTAAATATATAATCTTAGCAAATTCAATAGGGACCTCACACGGTCGTGCTCGGGCCCTAATAATATATATAATCTTAGAAAATTCAATAGGGACCTCGCACGGTCGTGCTCGGGCCCTAATTAAAGCTGCAAGCAGCGTTGGGCGGGCCCTCGCACTTGTAAGCACGTCTGTGTGTGAGCCGGCCGAGTTGCATATTCTGGACCTCTGCCGGTGCGGCTGTGAATTTGTTACGCGGTTATGACGCCGCATGAAGGTGTTATATGTCACTTCCTGTGTCCCCTATGTGGAGCTACATAGCATTTGCCGCTATGAATATAAATCGGTATTGGTGTGTAGATGTCTGCGGGGTGGGAGAGTTATCAAGCACGTAAAGTTTGGTGCAGATGTGAGCATGTATACTGAAGTTACAACTTCCTGTGTCACAGGAAGAGTTGATTTTTGACGCCACGGACACGCCCATTGATGAAAACTCACAGATAGCACAACTTTTCATCTTCAATGCCTTTAGAAGGCACAGCACAAATTTGAAGTCGGTCGGACTAAATCCCTAGGAGACATTCCATCAAACTAATTTTTGACAGCTATTTCCGGTCCACCCCCCACACTGGATGTCTGTATGTAACTGATAAGAGGGGGTGCATCCGGTCCCACCCCAACCGGAAATATGTCTGTGTGTAACTGATAAGAGGGGTGCATCCTGTCCCGCCCCAACCGGAAATATGTCTGTGTGTAACTGATAAGAGGGTTGCATACATCCTTCCATTGTGTGTTTTTGACTGATAATTGGAGGAGGTTTTTCATTGATTAAAGACTTTATTAAGTAATAAAACTTAAATAAATTAACTAGTAGGTGTTTATGGCAATAAATTTATCATTAGTAAAGTAAAGGAGGAATCTCCAGGGGCCATCAAAGGATCAGTAGGAGGTTTCTTCATTGATTTGGAATCAAGTCAGTCTTTATTATTAAACAAGGGAAGAATAAATTGAAATAATGACAGTAAAGCAGTAAAATGGTATAACGGTGAGTAAAAATTAAACAGCATTATAAATTACCTTCAACAGCATGCAGCAAAATAAGAGTGAGTTCCAAAATTAAACTTTGTAAAATCTTTGCTAAAGCTTTGTGTGACAAACTTACCATCATTAAAGAACTAAAGAATAAAATGAAATAATTACAGTAAAATAGTATAACAGTGAGTTAAAATTAAACAGATTTTTAAAATTACCTTCACCAGCATGCAGCAAAATAAGAGAGTGTTCCAAATTACTTTGCTAGTGCTTTGTCTTACAAACTTGCCATCATTATCACTCCAAAGCTGTACTCTTAAACTTGTGAGTCTGTGTCTCCTCTTCTCTGTCCTCTCACTCTTTCTGGTGTAGCATAGGCTGTGCAGGGTGAATTGAGGAATGTGCTCCACCCCCCGCACCTCCCTCTGTTTTCTCAATGAGTCGTGTTGTTGTTGGAGTCGTGACCCCCCTCCCTCTGCTTTCTCGATGAGTCGCGTTGTGTGTTTAGCTGTCATCCTCAGGTAATCTTGTAGACCAGTTATTAACTATGGTTATCTATAACCCAGACTCCGGATGTTAAAAAACGGTCTGGTTTTATCAGACAGAGTTCGTTTTTGAAACAGGAACCTATTTTTATCAGCCAGAGTTTGGAACTATATAATAATCTGGTTGTACCAGAAGTAACGGCCCCAACCCCTCATCAGTTATCTCCCACATGCAGAGCAGCACTCGGGTGTTTGGGGGTTTTTTTGTTTGTTTTTTTCTTACTTCTATAAGTACCCTACCAGAAATCCAGAGGTCTTCACACTAGTGACCTGAAACCAGAGCGATGACCCTTCAAAGAGAACACGGTACGCATTCAGCCTTTCCTCCGTAACTTAAGAAATAGCAAAAATCGACACTTTGTATTTTCATTCCTGCGTGTTTTCAATTAACAGTTTTTGACTTAATCGACAATGAGCTTCATTCAACCGAATATCACCTTGAAGGTAAGAGGGCCTTCTATGTACTGGAGTGAAATAGAAATGTTCTATATTTTAAAGTGTCCTATCCTGATGTCTATTTTGTATATTGTTTTTACAGATTTGTACTCAGGCGAGCAAATAGGCTCTACAAGGGAGAATGGCATTCCATCAGAGCAGGTTGTAGTTCCCCTTCGAGGGAACTCGAACTGCGTCGGTTACGACACTATGGGAACGCCTCTAGGCGAAGCAGGTCTGAACGTGAATGAAATCACTCCAATCCTATTGGCCTGTTGCTAGAACGGTATGGTGTGATGGAATAACCGGAGGAGTATAAAGCACACCTGTACACACTCATCATTAGCTTTTTTCTATTCAGCAGGCGCTCTGTATGTTGTTTGAAGAAAGCTCCAGTCCTACAAGCAGTGTGTCTTACCTGAAGAAGAAGTCTACCAGCATGTCCGGCAACCAGATGTACAGAAGGTGTGTTTTTTCTTGCCCTCGGTACATCACGGATGGAGATTCTCATGAGATGTGTGTCTCATGTTTGGGGATGGAGCACGCACGGGCAGCTCTCGAGGGGGCTGCCTGCGCCCGTTGCGAAGCCCTTTCCGTGCGGGTACTGAGGTACAGCATGGCTCTCTTTCCGAGGATGGCCGGATGTGTTTTCCCCGTGGCGCGGGCCCTGCGGCCGCTGAGGCGGCCCGGCGGCTTCACTCATGGGTTCACAGCGTGATCTGTCGGAGGATTTCGGGACGGCTGAGGCTTTTTCCCGACCTTCATCCGCTGGCTCCGACGCTTCCTTTCCTCGTTCGGGAGCCCGTTCTCGGCTTCTCCCGCTCGCGGTTTGGATCCGGAGACGCTGCAGCAATCCGACTCCGAGGAGGCGGACGTGCTCAGTGCAGTGGACGATGACTGTCGCCGCCCCGACACCCGGAAGTGCTGCTGGAGGTGGTGACTAGAGCTGTGGCTAAGCTCAACATCAACTGGCCACGGGAGGAGCAGACACCACAGGCTAGTGGTAGCTTGATGAAAGGTTTCTTAAGCACCACACGCCACCTCCACGCCGGTCTCTGCCATTCTTTCCTGAAAAGAAAGTACATGATGAACTGAGTAATCATGGGGCAGACCCTTCTCTACATGGCTTTCCACACCCCGATCACTGAACTACAGTAATGTGATGGGGGTTAGGGGCCGTGGTTATGGGAGGATGCCTCGGGTGGAGGATGAGCTTGCGAGCTATCTCTCCCCTCGACTTGCGTCCTCCCTGGAGAAGCCGGCGTTACCGTCCAAACCATGTCGCACCACATCCACGCTCGTGGGGAAGGCGTACATGGCAGCGGGCCAGGCAGGTGCGAGCTTGCACACCACGGTGCTTCAAGCCTACCAAGCCGACCTGCTACAGGAGATGGTTCAGAGGGGGGGTCCCTCCGAGGAAGATCTGGCGGAGCTTCGCAGAACCACGAAGCGTTAGACGTAGTGCGAAGCGTTCCGCCAGTACCTCCCTCGCCGGTCTGGACCCAAGGCAGCTGAGGCTGCCAGGCGTAGGTCCCTTCCCTCTACGAGCTCCTACGGAGAGGAGCGGAAGCAGAGTGTCGCTTCTCGGGGGCCCCCCCGAGGAGCTGGGGCAGCGAGACGGCGCTCTCACCCTCAGCCGTCTGAGAGACGCGATCTGAGGACCGTCATCCAGTCCCGACGGAGCTCAGGGAAGACCGGGGTAGGGGAGTCTTTCTCCCCTCCCGCACCCCCCCCCACCCCCCCCGGACCGAGGTCCCCTCCGCCGTGGCAACAGGTGATGTTATCCCGCCGTTTACACGTTCAGGACGCACCTGCCACCATCGAGTCCGCGCCGTACTGCCTGCCCCGAGGGTCTGCAGGCGGACGGCATCCCGACTCACTCACCGTGGATCTTCGGCGGCTCCCCCCTGCCGTTCTGGGGCTTCAGGGGTCCACCAGAAGATCACACGAGACACCGACCACCAGCCCCGAGGGGCTGGTTCCGTTGGCAGACTTTGCAGACGCTTGGCGGAGCCTGACGAACATTTCTCCGCGGGTCCTGCGCACTGCCATAGATGGGTATCGACTACAGTTCAAAACCTGCCCTCCAAATTCAACAGAAGAGAGGGGGTGGTTTGGACTGTGGTCCGCCCGGAGCAAGGTCCGGTGTTGCTACAGGAAGTTTGTACTCTGCTGAGGAAAGGGGCCGTGGAACGTGTCTCCCCCCCAGACAGAGACGCCGGTTCTACAGCCGGTACTTCATAGTCCCCAAGAAGGACGGAGGGCTGCGTGCCCTATTTGGATCTGCGGGTTCTAACCGGTCTCTGAGGAGATTCAGGTTAAAGATGCTCATCATCCCCGCCACCGTGACGCACATCCAATCTGAGGATTGGTTCGTCACGATAGATCTAAAGGACGCCTATTTCCAGGTCTCCATCCGTCCTTCTCACCTGCCTTCGGGGGTGTGGCTTACCAGTATCGGGTTCTTCCATTCGGCCTGGCACTTTCCCCTCGCACATTCACCAAGTGTATGGATGCAGCACTGGCCCCGCTGAGGCTCTGGGGCATCCGGATTTCAACTTCATCGACGACTGGCTCATCCTAGCCCAGTCTCGAGAGTTGGCGGTTCGGCATCGAGATGTCGTTCTGGCTCGTCTGCGGCGTTTAGGGCTGAGGCTCAACGCAAAGAAGAGCGTGCTGGCGCCCACCCTACGGGCTACGTTCCTAGGGGTTGCATGGGATTCGACAACGATGCGGGCACAATTGTCTCCGGCACGTGTCGACACCATATTGGCTGCCGTGAAAGGGGTGAAGTTAGGCCACGCCATCACTATGAAACACTTTCAACGAGTGTTGGGTCTCCTGGCAGCTGCGTCCAGCGTAATACCATCTGGACTGCTGCACATGAGACCCCTGCAGTGGTGGCTAAGGAACAAGGGTTTTTCCCCGAGGGGAATCCTCTCCGTCTGGTTTGGGTTACGCGCAAGTGTCTTCGTTCCCTATCAGTTTGGAAGGAAACTTGGTTCCTGTCCCAGGGGCCCGTGCTGGGAGGGTCTTGTCGCCGGCTGGTTCTTTCGACAGACGCCTCCCTCACGGGCTGGGGCGCGGTCATGGACGGCCGCTTTGCAAGGGGATCCTGGCAGGTGCATCGATCCGAGTGGCATATCAACTGTCTCGAGATGTTGGCGGTGTTCCAGGCTCTAAGGAGTTTCCTGCCCAATCTCCAAGGCCACAACGTCCTGGTTCATTCCGAGGAGAACAACACAGCGGTGGTGGCCTATCTGAATCACCAGGGCGGTCTGCGCTCGCGCCCTCTGGACAGACTGGCGCGTCAGATCCTCCTGTGGTCCCAGCAGAGGTTACTATCGCTCAGGGCGATGTATCTCCTGGGGACGCAGAATCAGGGAGCAGACCTGCTGTTGAGGCAGGGGCCGAGGCCCGGGGAATGGAGACTTCACCCCGAAGTGGTGGAGCTCTTGTGCGAAGAGTTCGGCCCCATAGACGTGGATCTGTTTGCGTCTCAAGAGACTACGCACTGCCCGCTATGGTTTCTCTCGTTCCTCCAGCCCCGTTGGGTCTGGACGCCATGGTACATTCGTGGCCGAGGCTACGTCTGTACGCTTTTCCCCCAGTCGCTCTGCTCCCGGGGTTCTGGAGCGGGTCCGCCATGACTCAAGGTGTACGTGGCAGCTATTTCATCTTTCCACACCCCTCTGAGGGAGGGGTTCTTGGGGAAACTTCCCTTGGTTGTACGTTTCCTCCGTGGTGCCCGGAGGATGAGACCTGCGACTCGGTCCAAGGTTCCCACTTGGGATCTGGCAGTGGTTCTTGGGGCGTTGGCTGAGGCCCCCTTCAAACCCCTGGAGTCAGCTGAGGCTAAGCACTTGACCCTCAAGATGGCCTTTCTCCTTGCTATCACCTCTCTGAGGAGGGTGGGGGAGCTCCAAGCGCTTTCGGTTTCCCCGCAAAGCCTGGAGTTTGCCCCGGGGAATATTAGGGCTATCCTGCACCCTCGTTCAGGATACATCCCTAAAGTGCCTTCTTGTGCGGCAGGGTCCACAGTGCTGCAGGCATTTCATCCTCCACCTCATGTGAGGGCGGAGGACAGGAGACTTCATCTGCTCTGCCCTGTCAGAGCACTGAGTATTTACACTCTGAGGTCCTCCCGTTGGAGGAAGGCTGACCAGCTGCTAGTGTGTTTTGGGTCTCCCAGGGCCGGGCTCCCTGCATCCAAACATACTATTAGCAACTGGATTGTTCAGACTATTTCCCTGGCCTATCAGGTGCGCGGTTTGCCTTCACCTGTGGCTGTGAGGGCTCATTCTACCAGAGGCAAGGCGGCCTCTCGAGCCCTCCTTTCCGGGGCCTCTTGCAGGCCTCTTACTGGCCTCTTGATGTTGTTTAGCGGCTGGCTGGGCCACTCCGCACACATTCATTCGGTTTTACAGTCTTGACCTTCCTTCGGCACCTGGCACTCGTGCGCTCTCCTCTTAGTCGTGCCACTTTATTGCACACAGGGGCAGGCGGGGTTTTCGGCACGGTTTAGTGGGTATCTCGTTCCCATAGTGTCGTAACCGACGCAGTTCGAGTTCCCTCGAAGGGGAACGTCTCGGGTTACGTATGTAACCCTGGTTCCCCGAGAAGGGGAACGAGAGACTGCGTCGGCCCGCCGCACCTCTCTCCCCGCCTGAAGCGCCTGCTTCATAGTTTAAGCTAATGATGAGTGTGTACAGGTGTGCTTTATACTCCTCCGGTTATTCCGTCACACCTTACCGTTCTAGCAACAGGCCAATAGGATTGGAGTGATTTCATTCACGTTCAGACCTGCTTCGCCTAGAGGCGTTCCCATAGTGTCGTAACCGACGCAGTCTCTCGTTCCCCTTCTCGGGGAACCAGGGTTACATACGTAACCTGAGACGATCTCACAGGTAAGTAAGGTTACCTTAACTTTTAATCAGTGTGTAGGTTTTATTTATTTATTTACAA
This sequence comes from Micropterus salmoides, assembly GCF_014851395.1. Classification (NCBI taxonomy): domain Eukaryota; kingdom Metazoa; phylum Chordata; class Actinopteri; order Centrarchiformes; family Centrarchidae; genus Micropterus; species Micropterus salmoides. Next base: position 33,355,728 of record NW_024041039.1, read on the forward strand.
ACTTTTACGCAGATGTGGTAACAGTACTCTTTTCTTTCATTACACCCGCAGATACAGTACTTTATGCAGGGTCTCTCCCCTACCTTTTACGAGGAGAACGCTCCGGTTCCGGAATCGGATCAGCCCTCGGTTTCAGTACCGCAAGTGTACATAGCACCGGGGTCCCCGGAACACGATGAACCGGATGTGTCCCCGGAATCACCCGTTGATGATGTAACGCAGATGGGAGATCACGTGACGGATCACCGGTAGAAGTCAAATCATTCATCCAGACCCAGCAGAACCGTGTACGCCGCTGAATCAGACTGAGCCTATACCGAACAACGGACCTCGGAAAAGGGAACACCGCAGAAGGCTCATTTCAACCAGCAGTAGCAGTAGCAGTAGTAGGAGCAGCAGTAAGTAAGTTGTTTATTATAACGCTTGGGGGCTGCGCATTTTATTTACCTCATGTAATTTCATTAACCAGCCAACAGACGTCGCTCTAAAACCATTAACCTAGCAAATATGCAGTCATAAAAAAATCAAATACAACACCATGTCAAATGTTCAATCCATCAAGTAGTCTTATGAGTTATTTAACCTGACTTTAAAAGCTATTTTGCTTCTTTTTCACAAAGTAGGCTATTACTGTGGTGTTTGTTTGTTTGTTTTGCACTTCTACAGTGTTTTGGTACTGATGTCTGACATTCAGGGTATTTAGTTACAAGATTCTTGATGGTGTTGTCTCTGTGAGTCTTCTGGGTAAGTTTGAAGCCATTTGGAACTCAACTCAGAGATTTCTACATGAAAGGCTCTAAAAGGTAGAAGCAGGCTGTTTTAACCTGTACACACTGAGTTGATGGCTTTCAGTGACCTGTTGGACTTTGGAGTCAAATTTAAGTAAATTTCTGTTGTTTTAGACAGATCAGTCACAGGAAAGAGTTTTTCACCAGATCTCACCTTTACAACAAACAATACCATTTTCATACAGCCATATTTCACTGAATAGGACTCATGTAGAGATTTCTACATGAAAGCCTCTAAAAGGTAGAAGCAGGGTGTTTTAGCCTGTACACACTGAGTTGATGGCTTCCAGTGACCTGTTGGACTTTGGAGTCAAATTTAACTCACTTTCTATTGTTTTACACAGATCAGTCACAGGGCAGAGTGTTTCACCAGATTTCTTCTTTTCAACAAGAAATACCAATTCGATACACCCATATTTCACTGAACAGTACTCTCTTGCTTGTCAAGCCTAAGCGAGTGTGTAAAGCTCCTTTTGTGGACTTTATGAGCTAACAGCCACCTAATAAGTTCTAAATGGAGTTTTAATACCAAAATACAACTGTATGATGGGTGTGGGACGCTGATTTGAGCTGTTGTGATTTGGGGCCCCTATGTGGCCCCTGAAAGAAACTAGCTTGGGAAAGGTGGCAGAAGGTTGAGATTCAAGATTCTTGATGGTGTTGTCTCTGTGAGTCTTCTGGGTAAGTTTGAAGCCATTTGGAGCTCAACTCAGAGATTTCTACATGAAAGCCTCTAAAAGGTAGAAACAGGCTGTTTTAGCCTGTACACACTGAGTTGATGGCTTCCAGTGACCTGTTGGACTTTGGAGTCAAATTTAACTCACTTTCTATTGTTTTACACAGATCAGTCACAGGGCAGAGTGTTTCACCAGATTTCTTCTTTACAACAAGAAATACCAATTTGATACACCCATATTTCACTGAACAGTACTCTCTTGCTTGTCAAGCCTAAGCGAGTGTGTAAAGCTCCTTTTGTGGACTTTATGAGCTAACAGCCACCTAATAAGTTCTAAATGGAGTTTTAATACCAAAATACAACTGTATGATGGGTGTGGGACGCTGATTTGAGCTGTTGTGATTTAGGGCCCCTATGTGGCCCCTGAAAGAAACTAGCTTGGGAAAGGTGGCAGAAGGTTGAGATTCAAGATTCTTGATGGTGTTGTCTCTGTGAGTCTTCTGGGTAAGGTTGAAGCCATTTGGAGCTCAACTCAGAGATTTCTACATGAAAGCCTCTAAAAGGTAGAAGCAGGCTGTTTTAGCCTGTACACACTGAGTTGATGGCTTCCAGTGACCTGTTGGACTTTGGAGTCAAATTTAACTCACTTTCTGTTGTTTTACACAGATCAGTCACAGGACAGAGTGTTTCACCAGATCTCAGCTTTAACACAAACAATACCATTTTCATACAGCCATATTTCACTGAACAGGACTCATGTAGAGATTTCTACATGAAAGCCTCTAAAAGGTAGAAGCAGGCTGTTTTAGCCTGTACACACTGAGTTGATGGCTTCCAGTGACCTGTTGGACTTTGGAGTCAAATTTAAGTCACTTTCTGTTGTTTTACACAGATCAGCCACAGGAAAGAGTGTTTCACCAGAACTCACCTTTACAACAAACAATACCATTTTCATACAGACATATTTCACTGAACAGGACTCATGTAGAGATTTCTACATGAAAGCCTCTAAAAGGTAGAAGCAGGCTGTTTTAGCCTGTACACACTGAGTTGATGGCTTCCAGTGACCTGTTGGACTTTGGAGTCAAATTTAACTCACTTTCTATTGTTTTACACAGATCAGTCACAGGGCAGAGTGTTTCACCAGATTTCTTCTTTACAACAAGAAATACCAATTTGATACACCCATATTTCACTGAACAGGACTCTCTTGCTTGTCAAGCATTAGCGAATGTGTAAAGCTCCTTTTGTGGACTTTATGAGCTAACAGCCACCTAATAAGTTCTAAATGGAGTTTTAATACCAAAATACAACTGTATGATGGGTGTGGGACGCTGATTTGAGCTGTTGTGATTTGGGGCCCCTATGTGGCCCCTGAAAGAAACTAGCTTGGGAAAGGTGGCAGAAGGTTGAGATTCAAGATTCTTGATGGTGTTGTCTCTGTGAGTCTTCTGGGTAAGTTTGAAGCCATTTGGAGCTCAACTCAGAGATTTCTACATGAAAGCCTCTAAAAGGTAGAAGCAGGCTGTTTTAACCTGTACACACTGAGTTGATGGCTTCCAGTGACCTGTTGTACTTTGGAGTCAATTTTAACTCACTTTCTGTTGTTTTACACAGATCAGTCACAGGGCAGAGTGTTTCACCAGATCTCACCTTTACAGCAAACAATACCATTTTCATACAGCCATATTTCACTGAACAGGACTCATGTAGAGATTTCTACATGAAAGCCTCTAAAAGGTAGAAGCAGGCTGTTTTAGCCTGTACACACTGAGTTGATGGCTTCCAGTGACCTGTTGGACTTTGGAGTCAAATTTAACTCACTTTCTATTGTTTTACACAGATCAGTCACAGGGCAGAGTGTTTCACCAGATTTCTTCTTTACAACAAGAAATACCAATTTGATACACCCATATTTCACTGAACAGGACTCTCTTGCTTCTCAAGCCTAAGCGAGTGTGTAAAGCTCCTTTTGTGGACTTTATGAGCTAACAGCCACCTAATAAGTTCTAAATGGAGTTTTAATACCAAAATACAACTGTATGATGGGTGTGGGACGCTGATTTGAGCTGTTGTGATTTGGGGCCCCTATGTGGCCCCTGAAAGAAACTAGCTTGGGAAAGGTGGCAGAAGGTTGAGATTCAAGATTCTTGATGGTGTTGTCTCTGTGAGTCTTCTGGGTAAGTTTGAAGCCATTTGGAACTCAACTCAGAGATTTCTACATGAAAGGCTCTAAAAGGTAGAAGCAGGCTGTTTTAACCTGTACACACTGAGTTGATGGCTTTCAGTGACCTGTTGGACTTTGGAGTCAAATTTAAGTAAATTTCTGTTGTTTTAGACAGATCAGTCACAGGAAAGAGTTTTTCACCAGATCTCACCTTTACAACAAACAATACCATTTTCATACAGCCACATTTCACTGAATAGGACTCATGTAGAGATTTCTACATGAAAGCCTCTAAAAGGTAGAAGCAGGCTGTTTTAGCCTGTACACACTGAGTTGATGGCTTCCAGTGACCTGTTGTACTTTGGAGTCAAATTTAACTAACTTTCTATTGTTTTACACAGATCAGTCACAGGGCAGAGTGTTTCACCAGATTTCTTCTTTACAACAAGAAATACCAATTTGATACACCCATATTTCACTGAACAGGACTCTCTTGCTTGTCAAGCCGAAGCGAGTGTGTAAAGCTCCTTTTGTGGACTTTATGAGCTAACAGCCACCTAATAAGTTCTAAATGGAGTTTTAATACCAAATACAACTGTATGATGGGTGTGGGACGCTGATTTGAGCTGTTGTGATTTGGGGCCCCTATGTGGCCCCTGAAAGAAACTAGCTTGGGAAAGGTGGCAGAAGGTTGAGATTCAAGATTCTTGATGGTGTTGTCTGTGAGTCTTCTGGGTAAGTTTGAAGCCATTTGGAGCTCAACTCAGAGATTTCTACATGAAAGCCTCTAAAAGGTAGAAGCAGGCTGTTTTAACCTGTACACACTGAGTTGATGGCTTCCAGTGACCTGTTGGACTTTGGAGTCAAATTTAAGTCACTTTCTGTTGTTTTACACAGATCAGTCACAGGAAAGAGTGTTTCACCAGATCTCACCTTTACAACAAACAATACCATTTTCATACAGCCATATTTCACTGAACAGGACTCATGTAGAGATTTCTACATGAATGCCTCTAAAAGGTAGAAGCAGGCCTTTTTAGCCTGTACACACTGAGTTGATGGCTTCCAGTGACCTGTTGGACTTTGGAGTCAAATTTAACTCACTTTCTATTGTTTTACACAGATCAGTCACAGGGCAGAGTGTTTCACCAGATTTCTTCTTTACAACAAGAAATACCAATTTGATACACCCATATTTCACTGAACAGGACTCTCTTGCTTCTCAAGCCTAAGCGAGTGTGTAAAGCTCCTTTTGTGGACTTTATGAGCTAACAGCCACCTAATAAGTTCTAAATGGAGTTTTAATACCAAAATACAACTGTATGATGGGTGTGGGACGCTGATTTGAGCTGTTGTGATTTGGGGCCCCTATGTGGCCCCTGAAAGAAACTAGCTTGGGAAAGGTGGCAGAAGGTTGAGATTCAAGATTCTTGATGGTGTTGTCTCTGTGAGTCTTCTGGGTAAGTTTGAAGCCATTTGGAGCTCAACTCAGAGATTTCTACCAGAAAGCCTCTAAAAGGTAGAAGCAGGCTGTTTTAGCCTGTACACACTGAGTTGATGGCTTCCAGTGACCTGTTGGACTTTGGAGTCAAATTTATGTCACTTTCTGTTGTTTTACACAGATCAGTCACAGGAAAGAGTGTTTCACCAGATCTCACCTTCACAACAAACAATACCATTTTCATACAGCCATATTTCACTGAACAGGACTCATGTAGAGATTTCTACATGAAAGCCTCTAAAAGGTAGAAGCAGGCTGTTGTAGCCTGTACACACTGAGTTGATGGCTTCCAGTGACCTGTTGGACTTTGGAGTCAAATTTAACTCACTTTCTATTGTTTTACACAGATCAGTCACAGGGCAGAGTGTTTCACCAGATTTCTTCTTTACAACAAGAAATACCAATTTGATACACCCATATTTCACTGAACAGGACTCTCTTGCTTGTCAAGCCTAAGCGAGTGTGTAAAGCTCCTTTTGTGGACTTTATGAGCTAACAGCCACCTAATAAGTTCTAAATGGAGTTTTAATACCAAAATACAACTGTATGATGGGTGTGGGACGCTGATTTGAGCTGTTGTGATTTGGGCCCCTATGTGGCCCCTGAAAGAAACTAGCTTGGGAAAGGTGGCAGAAGGTTGAGATTCAAATTCTTGATGGTGTTGTCTCTGTGAGTCTTCTGGGTAAGTTTGAAGCCATTTGGAGCTCAACTCAGAGATTTCTACATGAAAGCTTCTAAAAGGTAGAAGCAGGCTGTTTTAGCCTGTACACACTGAGTTGATGGCTTCCAGTGACCTGTTGGACTTTGGTGTCAAATTAAACTCACTTTCTGTTGTTTTACACAGATCAGTCACAGGACAGAGTGTTTCACCAGATCTCACATTTACAGCAAACAATACCAATTTCATACAGCCATATTTCTCTGAACAGTACTCTTTTGCTTCTCAAGCCTAAGCGAGTGTGTAAAGCTCCTTTTGTGGATTTTATGAACTAACAACCACCTAATAAGTTCTAAATGGAGTTTTAATACCAAAATACAACTGTATGATGGGTGTGGGACGCTGATTTGAGCTGTTGTGATTTGGGGCCCCTATGTGGCCCCTGAAAGAAACTAGCTTGGGAAAGGCGGCAGAAGGTTGAGATTCAAGATTCTTGATGGTGTTGTCTCTGTAAGTTGTTACAACCCAGCTCGTTAGGGTAGGGCAGTAACAAGGTATTTGGGTTAAAAGGTGGTAAGGACAACTGAAATCAGGTTGAGTCGAAGTTTAATTAAATGAGTTGTCTCCAAAAAAACATAACAAAAGGAGGCTATGTAGGTACTGACAAAAAAAACACTTAACAAAAGGAGGTCAGTACCTACATGCTGTACAGGAATGTAGTGTAACCAAACAAACAATTTTCCCCCTTAAAGGGTGCCACTCACACTCTAGTTCACAAAGGTTTTTACTGACAAGAGTCACTTAAGCCGGCAACCAACAAACAGATCAGATTTAAACACTCAAGACATTCACAGGGGTACACAACCAACAACAAGGCGAACTGATCACTGGCTCACAGTCGCCTCGAACTGCAGGAACACAAACTATTTGTAGGCCAGCTGGTGTTGATTGGTGAGTTCTGGTTGGCAGGTTCGGTAGGATCCTCGGCCACACCAATCAGACGCCAGCAAACAGCAACCAGGAAGTGGGTGGTTCCAGGTCCAGGGGAACCAATCCTCGACAGGTGCTTGCCGTGGGGATTTGCATACAGCTCAGAGAATCCAAAACACAACTACTCTAAGGCAGCCAGCGGCGGCCGTAACACTCCCCCCTTAAATTACAAGCCCCCGTGGCTTGGCAATAAATCTACTAACTTAACTAATCTCTACAGTCTCGACAAAGCATCAGCTAGCACATTTTCAGACCCCTTCTTATGTCGGATGTCGAGATTGAAGTCCTGAACCACCAGTGCCCATCGCATGAGTCGCTGGTTGTGGTTAAACATGCGAGACAGAAAAACAAGGGGATTATGATCAGTGAACACAACAACAGGCAGAGGAGTAGACCCAACATAGACCTCAAAGTGCTGTAGTGCTAACAACAGAGCAAGGGCTTCCTTTTCAATGGTGGAATAATTTATCTGGTGTCGGTTGAACTTGCGGGAAAAGTAAGCAACCGGATGGTCAATACCGTCCTCCCCTTCCTGTAACAGGACAGCACCAGCGCCCACTGCACTGGCGTCTACCTCAAGCTTGAAGGGAGCGGTAAAGTCAGGGGCAGCGAGCACAGGAGTGTGA